>NC_138378.1:98751319-98814238 GCF_054177405.1 Leptonychotes weddellii
AGTTTTCTGAAACTTTATATGTTATCAATTCCTCTCCAGTATCACAAGATCAATGTAGAAGGTATCAGTTATTATTCAAAACCATAGAATCAATTTTTTTCTCTCTAGAAATAAAAACTCTCTACAGCTACTCAACTGAAAAGCAGTAGTAAGGGCATCAGAAAACCTGGGCAATCAGAAACCGAAATTGTATTCTTCACTTTGGCACTGGGCTTATGTTAGACTTTATTAGGTCACTTTGTGTAACTATATTACTCTATCCAGTTGGGATAAAAAATAGACAATTGACAATTTAAAAATACTCAAAAGACATTGCATGATAATGAAGCACTATTAATGTATCTTGCATAGCTTGTTGCATTGTTGCAGTTAGCACCTATTTGGTTTGCTGATCACAAAACAGGATTATAAAGAGTTAATTTGCACTATCATTTAATAAACCTTATCAAATATCTCTCAAGTTATACTTCTATAATGATTGCCAATCATCAGATCAGAGAATATAGTATGGTAGTTAATAGTGTGGGCTATACTGAACTTGACTCCTGATCTATAAAATGAGAATAATACTAATAACTTCTTTTTTTTTTTTTTAAAGATTCTATTTGAGAAAGAGAGAGAGAAAGGGAGAGAACACGAGTGGGGGGAGGGGGATCAGAGGGAGGGGGGAAGCAGGCTCCCCCTTGCCCAACACCAGGGTTTGATCCCAAGACCCTGAGATCATGACCTGAGTCAAAGGCAGACGCTTAACCAACTGAGCCATCCAGGTGCTCCACTAACTACTTCTTAGAAGATTTTATATCACACACACACACTTAGCACACTATTGTGGACCGAATAAAAGTTGGCTGTTTTCATTATTATACATAATCACCATATTAATTGACACTCTTACTGGACCATTTACCTGTTTCTGTCAGATTCTGGATTTTGAGGGTAGTGATTATAAACTGTCGTCCCTGCACCACTTTTCTAGAAAAATTGCAACTCATCCACATGACAGCAACAAAACCTGCCATGTTTCTATAATGTCTGTGCCATTTACCACAGTTAATTGGTCCGGGGGTTAACACCTGACACAATCTGGTTTGATTATTTACTCCTGAAAATTGTGGACCTTGAAAGGAGAGAAAGGGGAAAAATGAAGAAAGTGAGAGAAGGGAGGAAAAATACAAGAGTAAGCAAAAAGGCTAATATCTTTCTCAGTCCCTGTACCTGTAACATATAAGACTAAGATCATCTTGGTGTCCATGCTCCCTGTCCTGTGTACCTGACACTAGAGAGAGAGAAAAATAAGGCAGAGAGGCAGAAGAAGCATAGAAGAGAGATGCGGAAAAAGGCAGTAGCATTCAGGTTCCTACTTCAGAGGGCAGCTGCATTCATCTTTGGATATTATGAGACATCCAAGCATCATCCTCTTTTACTTAGCTAAAGTTTGACTATGTAACCAAAAAAAAAAAAGTCCTCATACCCACTTTTCATCCTGTTCCTCAATCTCTAATGGGAATACAGTCTGTCCCCTAAGTCAACCCCACACATCCTCCTGAAGTCTCCCATCGCATCCTGTTAATTCCTGGCCTCCTACCACTCGAGGACAGATTCCTGCCTTCTGACTCCTACGCCTATCATTCCGTGCACCGACCCCTCTTTCTGATCCCCCTGACATCAGGTCATGGGGAACCACTGGGAAGAACAAATGAGAAATGGCTGAAGCCACAAATGCAACAAGTTGGAGGAAGCAGCCCAAGAACAACCGTCTCTCAGTAAATACATGTCAAAGCGCAAAGCAGGTCAGAGCATGTGGCCACCTGCAGTCCAGAATGAGCTCCTGATCTGGGCTACCATAGCAAAGCAAAGGGAAAAGGAAAGGATGAAGTCTGAGTAGGTAAGCATCAGAAGAGGCAAACAAAGAGAGTGAGTGAACACAGAAAAGCTTCCGAGGCCAAGAAAGAGACCGGACTGATGACTGCTGTACTCCATCTCAATCAGAAAAGAGATTCCCCTGTGGGTCTCTGACTTCTTCTAGCTGGAATGGAAACTTGTGGGCCTCAGATTGTCTCCAGACTGCAAGTAATATAAATAAATACAGGGCAGAAAGCAAGCAGCTTCCTGCTCAAGGCTAAGCATACTGCACTCATGGGCTAGTTCTCACCTGACTTTTTTTGGATATATAAACTTTTTAAACACCAAAGTCCTCACTGTTAACTAGAGATCATTTAAAAAGCTGTATACTTTCTAAAGTAGGGACTGACTAGGAGGTGAGGATACAAAAACAAATCAGACAATCCCTGGAATTGAGTAAAAGGCATAGAGTCACTCTGGCCTCATTTGATTATCCTGACCTACCTTCTAACTGCCTTACCTGCAGCAAGGTGCCTAACCTCAATGAGGCTTAGTGTTCTCTCCTGTCAAATGAAGATAACACTACTGACTTTCAGGGTTACTATAAAGATTGGAATAATGCACATAAAATGTCTAGAAAGTGGCAGATGCCAAATTAATGGTACTTATTATTAGCATGTCTACTGGTAAGCCCTATAAATGCTATGGAGTTAAAAAAAAAATCAAACTGAAAACTTACAGGTTATATTTATCAAAATCACCCACCATCCTCTCCATCCAGTTGAAAAGTAGAAGGTACTTCTGTATTTTTAGAAAGAAACGCTTCTTCATTTTAGCCCGTTAGCATTGTAGACCTAGGTCTTCCAGGAGTAATCAGTATTCAGTGGTTATAATGCTAGAAACTTGCTACAGATGTTCCTTGTGTTCATCAGTGCAAGGTGCCTGAAATTTGAGTTTTAATGCCTAATAGAATTTAGCCTCGGGGAATCAGAAATTGACTGGACCTGATTCCTTAAAAAGCACTATTGCATTTAAATAGACTCACTTCTCGGCATTGCCTTAGCTTCCAATAAAATGAATCTTTTAAAAAACTCATTGTACACAGGAGATTAACCACAGTCGGAAGTCACCTTCGAGTTAGGTACCTACCTTTACTTTCTGATATCAGTTCTTCACAAAGAACCCAGAAAATGTGGGACAATCATGGAAACTATGGTCATCAGGTATAAAGTCTCCAGAATATGCAGCACACAGTGTTATTCTCTGACTGAAAGTTAATTTGAAGCAGTGTATGTGGCCTGGCAGAGAGGACTTCAGATTAGGAGTTAGGACACAAAGGATTTGGTTCCAGCTGAGCTATTAACTTATGATGAGTCAGTAGACATGCCTCTTTATGATCCCCAACCCCTGACCCAGTTTCTAATCCTATCAAATGAAGAGGTCAGATTACCAGAGAGGACAAACGGGTCTCTCACACCAACTCTACCTAATGGCTGTGATCACTGCAGTAACTGTGTTTAGAGGACAGCAAGTTGGAGAATCATACTTTCAGTCTTTTTTTAAAAAAAAATATTTTCCCACATTTCCCTCATTAGGTATTATTTTTACAGTCACATATATACACCAAAAACATGCAGAGAGACAGCAAATTTAGTTTGACTAACTGTAGTTCATCCACCAAGATTCCTATTTCCTCCCTCAAAAAGTTTTTTTGCCTCGTCCACCCCCACCTTCTCCCCACACGCATTCCTAATTCTTTCTTATCTCTCAGAGAAAGTTCTCTTCTGGCTCTCTCCAAGCATAAGCTCTGTCACTGATGACAGAACAAGGTCTGTGTCATAATAATCTTGATAGGTGTCCCACTGCGCACCACAGTGAGTGGGAATGAGGATTAAGAAAAGGAATAGAATGGTACGTGCGTCAATGAACAAAAAGAGTGAACACCTTCAGGGCTTTCGTGGGTGGGAGACCCAATCATCAGTCAACTTGATCCATTATATTAAACAAAAGCCTCTTCTCTGTTTCCTAAAATTGTAGTTGTATGTTTAGGTAAAACATTCAGAAAAAACTAAGTACACAAATCTCTTTTTAAAAGATACACAGCATGGTGCGCCTGGGTGGCTCAGTCGGTTAAGCGGCTGCCTTCGGCTCAGGTCATGATCCCAAGCTCCTGGGATCAAACCCTGCATCGGGCTCCCTGCTCAGCAGAGAGCCTGCTTCTCCCTTTCCCTCTGCCTGCCACTCTGCCTACTTGTGCTATCTCTCTGTCAAATAAATAAATTAAAAAAAAAAAAAAGATACACAGCCAAGTTTCTTCACTTCTCCAAGTTACCAGAGGGTACATATACTCTTTGTTTCTGACATCTAGACCATACAAGTTGAATTTTCCAATGGTAAAGAGGGTTGGATGGCAGTGATGGATGACAAGCCATATGATAATAAGGCATTTTCCATCTAAACACCAAGTCTCATGTAATTAAAATTTCTTTCCAATATCCTTTCTTTTCTTCTTTCTAATGTTCACCAATTTCAATTTTCCCAAGCATTACTACTTTTCCCAGCATACAATAGGTACTACTCATCAAAGATGACACATTCACTTAAATGGTTCAAAGGAGCTTTAAACACCCTCTAGATGGTGCTCACCCTAATGTGAGAAATAGTCCTGTGGAAGATTATCCTGTGTGTCCTGCTCCTGTGTACATGTTGGTTCCTTTTTAAACTGTCCAAATCTCTGTTTCTTTCTCCCTTGTCAAAAGTGCATCCAAGAAAAAGCAATCGGAGGCAAAGAAAAGGCCAAGTTTCTTCCACACTTTCCTCGGGCAAGATTTTTTAATGTTTCGTTTGCTGAAATGTGGCTTCACTATTGGCCTTTGTTGGAATTTGTTTGATTGATTTCTGTAGCTTTCAGTACAGCTAAAAGGTCATAAATGTGTATGTAAAAGACCCCAAAGAAATTTCCATTGAGGCCTACCAGAGCAAGATTAAGGGGCAGGCCAGTCAGGCAGCTGACCAGGGCACCGATCAATAAGAGGCATTAAAACATCACTGGAAATGTAATTAAATGGAGAAGCTTGCATTTACCAGAAGTCCTCTCAGGAAGACTATAAGTTGTTGGAAAGAATTTCTGATAAGCCACTTCAGATGGGGCTTGAGACCTCCAGAAACCTACAAATTCAGTATTACCACTGAATTCTGATGTGTCCAGTCAGCAGCACAACTGTGCTTTGCTGAGCATGATGTGAATGTTTGGGGCCAGAGCTAACCACGGAGGAGAGGTTGAGGGCCACCACCAGAGAATCTCCTTCTCCTGCTTCTTTTAATACATTCTCTGCCTTCCCTCCAAATAAATAATGAATGACTTCTTGAAGAACACTATTTCCAAGGGACATCAAATTATTGACCTATCTGTGGTACTCATCCATCCTGCTCAGGGGAACATCCATGGGCAGATGACTCTAAGCCTCAAAACATTAGCTCTTTGTCAAAGGGTGGGCCAGGGAACAGCATTCTTCAAAGTCTCAAAAAGTAGTAAGAATGCTTTGAGCAGCAGGTGCAGACTCCCAGGAATGAGGCGATTCGAAGGACCACAAGTGACACAGCAATGGGTTTCAGACACATAAACAGCTTGGCAACTTGAGAACCTTTGTTTCCAGATTGTTTTCATGGCGTGATCTGGGATGTAGCAAACCCAGAGATGCGCCAAGTGGGGCCGCCATCTGACCCATGCACCTGGAAAGGCTGAAGGCATCCTTCCAACAGTCAGCAGAGGTTAAGCGACTTGCACCCAATCTAATCCCTGCTATTTCCTGGCTGTTCGGCCCACGGCTTTCAGTGAGGTTGTTCATGGTAAAGAGATTAAGCAATCCAACAGGATACTTTTTTTTAAAAGCACCTCTGACTATGTGGGGGTTTTTTTCTGCCCAGTGAAAACTATCAAAGCCTAAGGGATAATGGGAGCTTTTAACCCAAAAGGCCACAACACATTCTGATCTCATCAGCTAAGCCCTCAAAGAAATAATCTTGCTGATCAGAGCTTTAATGTAATAACCTCACGATGCTTTGTTCTCTCCTCCTCCCTACCACCTTTCTTCCCTTGGCTGCCAGGAAGTCCTGATCAGAATTTAATTTTCAATTGCTGTGACAACAGTAACCTACATTTTGACACATATATTTCTCCCCACTTGTATAATTTACTGTTGTTGTTGTTAACTGTCTTCTTTCTGCTTTCTTCTTTCTTCTTTCTGGCAACCAGCAAGGCCCTGACACTACCTAACTTGCCTACAAAAAAAACCTAATAATCCAATTTAAAAATGGGCAGAAGACATGAACAGACATTTCTCAAAGAAGACATACAGATGGCCAACAGACACATGAAAAGATGCTCAATATCACTCATCATCAGGGAAATGCAAATCAAAACCACAATGAGATATCACCTCGCACCTGTCAGAATGGCTAAAATCAACAACACAAGAAACAAGTGTCAGTGAGGATGTGGAGAAAAAGGAACCTTCATGTACTGCTGGTGGGAATGCAAACTGGTGCAGCCGCTATGGAAAACAGTGTGACATTCCCTCAAAAAATTAAAAATAGAACTACACTACGACCCAGTAATCGCACTACTGGCTATTTACCCAAAGAATACAAAAACACTAATTCAAAGGGATACATGTACCCCTATGTTTATTGCAGCAATATTTACAATAGCCAAGATATGGAAGCAGCCCATGTCCATTGAGAGATGAATGGATAAAGAAGATTATATATATATTATATCCAGCCATAAAAAAGAATGAAATCTTGCCATTTGCAACAACATGGACAAATCTACAGAGTATAATGCTGAGTGAAAGAAGCCAGTCAAAGATTAAAACAAATGCCATACGACTTCATATGTGGAATTTAAGAAACAAAACAAATGAACAAAGGGGAAAAAAAAGGTAACAAACCAAAAAACAGACTTTTAACTACAGAGAACAATCAGATGGTTACCAGAGGGGAGGTAGGTAGGAGGATGGGTGAAACAGATGAAGGGGATTAAGAGTACATTTATCTTGATAAACACTGAGTAATATATGGAACTGTTGAATCACTACATTGTACACCTAAAACTAATATAACACTGTATATTAACTACACGGGAATTTTAAAAAATTTAAAAAATGTGTTTTTTAAAAGGGAGTACTATTTACAAAACAGATAGTATTTTTTATTATATTACCTCTAAGATATGATTCATAATCTTACTTGGTCATGGTGAATGATCTCTTTAATATGATTTGCTAATATTTTGTTGACAAAATTCAACATCCATTCATGATAAAAGCTCTCAAAAAACTGGGGTTAGAGGGAATATAAATCAACATGATAAAGGCCATATATGAAAAACTCACAGCTAACATTATACTCAATGGTGAAAAACTGAGAGCTTTTTCTCTAAGATCAGGAATAAGACAAGGATGTCCACTCTTGCCACTTTTATTCGACATAGTACTGGAAGTCCTACCCACAGCAATCAGATAAGAAAAAGATATGAGGCATCCGTATTGGTAAAGAAGTTATACTGTCACTATTTGCAGATGTGATTATACTATACATATAAAATGTATAGTATAAGACACCACCAAAACACTGCTAGAAGTAACAACTGAATTCAGTAAAGCTGCACAATACAAAATTAATACAGAGAAACCACTTGCATTTCCATACACTAATAACAAAGTAGCAGAAAGAGAAATTAAGAAAACAATGCCATTTACTGTTGTACCAAAAAGACTGAAATAACTAGGAATAAACTTAACCAAAGAGGTGAAAGATCTATACTACAAAAACTATAAAACATTGATGAAAGAAAATGAAGATGATACAAACAAATGTAAAGATATTCCATGCTCATGAATTGGAAAGATTAATATTATTAAAATGTTCACATTAGGGTACCCGAATGGCTCAGTTAAGTATCTGCCTTCAGCTCAGGTCATGATCCCCAGGTCCTCAGATAGAGCCCTGCAACAGGCTCCTTGCTCAGCGGGGAGTCTGTTTCTCCCTCTCCCTCTGCCCCTCTGCCTGCTTGTGCTCCCTCTCTCTCTGAAATAGATAATAAAATATTTTTAGGCGTGCCTGGGTGGCTCAGTCGTTAAGCGTCTGCCTTCGGCTCAAGTCATGATCCCAGGGTCCTGGGATCGAGCCCCACATCGGGCTCCCTGCTCAGCGGGAAGCCTGCTTCTCCCTCTCCCACTCCCCCTGCTTGTGTTCCCTCTCTGGCTGAGTCTCTCTCTGTCAAATAAATAAATACATAATCTAAAAATATATATATTTTTTTTAAAAAGAAAAGTTCACATAGTTCACATTATCCAAAGGAATCTATATTCAATGAAATCACTATCAAAATATAACAGCATTTATAGCAATCTTGAAAAAGAGTAACAGAACTGGAGGTACCACAATCCCAGATTTCAAGATACACTACAAACCTGTAATAATCAAAACAGTATGGGACTGGCACAAAAACAGACACATAGAACAGTGGAACAGAAAAGAGAATCCAGAAATAAACCCACAATTATATGGTCAATTAATCTATGACAAAGGAGGCAAGAATATACAATGGAGAAAAGACAGTCTCTTCAATAAATGATGCTGTGCTGGGAAGAGACTGCAAAGAAATGAAACTGGGGGCACCCAGCTGACTCAGCTGGTAGAGCATGTGACTCTTGATCTTGGGGGTGTAAGTTCGAGCCCCGCGGTGGGTGTAGAGATTACTTAAAAATAAGATCTTTATAGGGGTGCCTGGGTGATGCAGTTGGTTAAGCATCTGACTTGGTTTCAGCTCAGGTCATGATCTTACAGTCATGAGACTGAGCTCCGCATAGGACTCTGCTCTCAGCAGAGAGTCTGCTTGAGATTCTTTTTCTCCCTCTCCCTCTGTCCCTCCCCCCTGCACCCTCTCTCTCTCTCAAATAAAATACAAAAAAATTAATAAGATATATATGTATAAAAAGAATGAAACTGGGCCACCTATTAAAATCATATACAAAAATAAACTATAAATGGATTAAAGACCTAAATGTGAGACCTGAAACCATAAAAATCATAGAAGAGAACATAGGCAGTAATTTCTCTGATATTGGCTGTAACAACATTTTTCTAGACATGTCTCCTAAAACAAGGGAAACAAAAGCAAAAATAAACTATTGGGACTTCATCAAAATAAAAGCTTCTGCACAGCAAAGAAAACCATCAACAAAAGAAAAAAAGACAACCTACTGAATGGGAGAAGATATTTGCAAATGATATATCCATTAAGGGAAAAATGTCAAAAATATATAAAGAACTTAACACCAAAAAAAAAAAAGTCCAATCAAACAATGAGCAGAAGACCTAACTAGGCATTTTTTCCAGATACACAGATGTCCAACAAATACATAAAAAGATGGTCAATATCACTCATCATCAGGGAAATGCAAATCAAAACCACAATGAGACATCAGCTTACACCTCTTAAAATGGCTAAAATCAAAACCACAAGAAATAACAAGTGTTGATGAGGTTGTGGAGAAAAAGGAACCCTCATTCACTGTTGGTAGGAATATAAATTCAAACAGCCACTGTTAAAAACGATATGGAGGTTCCTCAAAAAATGAAAAATAGAAATACCATATGATCCAGTAATTCCACTACTGGGTATTTATCCAAAGAAAATGAAAACACTAATTTGAAAAGATATATGCACTCCTATGTTTATTGCAATGTTATTTACAATAGCTAAGTATGAAAGCAATCTAGGTGTCTATTAATAGATGAATGGATAAGGAAGACATTGTGTATATATATATATATATGTATATATATATGTATATATATGTATGTATATACACACACGTATATACAATGTGTATACAGTATGTACACACACACACACAGGAATGTTATGCAGCTACAAGAAAAGATGAGATCATGCCATTTGGGACAACAATACTCTGTAGGATGGGCCTACAGAGTATTATGCTAAGTGAAGAAAGTCTAAGAAAGACAAATACCATATGATTTCACTCATAAGTGGAATCTAAAAAACAAACAAACAACCCAAATGAATAAAGAAACAAAAAGCAGAACTGGACATGTAAATACAGAGAGCAAACTGATGGTTGCCAGAGAGGAGGAGGATGGAGGTTAGGCAAAATCGGTGAAGGAGAGTGGAAGATAGAGGCTTCCAGTTATGGAATGAATAAGTCACAGAAATAAAAGGCAAAGTATAAGGAATATAGTCATTGATATTATAATGTATTGGGACAGAGGGTAGCTACACTTGTGGTGAGCATAGCATTGTATATAAACTTGTTGAATCACTATGTTCTATATCTTAAATTAATGCAATATGTGTCAACTATACTCAAATAAAAAAAAAGATATGACTCATAATAAAAAATCCAATAGACTCAAGAAAGATTTAGAGAAACTTCAGGATAGGATAATTCAGCCATAACAGACTAATAAGGAAGACCAGAGATATTTTTCTGAGGTGTCACAAACACTTGGAAATTAACATCACACAGGATAAACATGATTTCTATATTGCATTCTCTGTATCACTTCCAGAGGAGAAATATTGAACCATAAGATCCAAGGATGAAACTGAGAATCTGTTTCATGTCCTAACACTGAATGAAGTCTTGGCTATGTGCTATGTCAACTCCCAAGCTTTGTTCTGTGAAGCACTAGGGTTCAAGAAGATGGTAACAGAGGTACCCTGAAAGGTGATTCCCTTGCCTGGTAAGTTTGGAAAATGCTCTATACCGTGATCTCATTCTTTGAGATTCAAAATACTCATTAACTCATGAAAGTCTTTAGGAAATCCTGCAGTCCGGAAAGTTGTTTCACTTTGCTTAATCTGACTTTTCAAAAGCCTTTTTTGAGCAAGAAAGGCTGTTTCCATGGGATCCCTATAAATATTCTGTACTCCAAATTTATGAAACAACCGTAACAGGTAGCCCACCCTGCTCCCTCATTGAACTGAATTTAGGAATACCAGGGACTCTGCAGTTTTGCCAACCATGTCTCCAGAACCCTACAGAGAGCATGAGTCCTGCCAGTCAAGAAAGAATAAGTGCCTGGAGAGGCAATGACTATATTAGCGTATCTTTCTGAACTACTGCAACAGCAGGGAACCTGCTAGTGTTCCAATTCACAGATAAGGAAACTGAGGTTCAGAAGAGTTAAGATCACACGTGGCAGAGCTGGGTTTTAAAGGCAGATCTGTTGGACCACAAAGACCATGCTTTTAATCCCTGAAGGAGGGAACACTGGAGAGTTTCAGAAATCCATCTCAATGAGGGGGGTGTACACATACACCCATATTTCTCAGTGGTAATAAGAAGGTGCTACATGTGCTGTAAGTGGTTGGCACTATTTATCCATTCAACCCTAAGGGAAGGGAAATTGTAATAGCCAGGTAAACCCCCATTCCCCACACACCACAGTAATTCTGCTGACTAATCTACTTAAAATTTACTGATCTAATGATTCCCTTTCAAAATCCCCCCACCCCCAGACTTTCTTTATAGGTGCTAATCCCTTTATAAGGGTAATCCTTGGGGGTGCCTGGGTGGCTCAGATGGTTAAGCATCTGCCTTCGGCTCAGGTCATGATCCCAGGGTCCTGGGATCAAGCCCCACATCGGGCTCCTGGCTCAGCAGGGAGCCTGCTTCTCCTTCTCCCTCTGTCTCTCTCCCTGCTCATGCTCTCTCTCTCTCTCTCTGTATCTCTGTGTCTCAAATGAATAAATAAAATCTTTAAAAAAAAAAAAAAGGGGGTAATCCTTCCCCCACTTCATTCCCTGGAAATTCACTCTTCCAAATGCAGCTCTAAAGTCACTTCCTCTGTGAAGGCTTCCCTAACTGCTGCTCCCCCGCCACCCCCCGCCCATCCCTCCCCACCACCCCACTCCCACCCCACCCCACACTGACATTCACCCATAATCTCCTCTAGTCCCAGAGCAGGCTGCACATACCCAAATACCGCCCCACTCTGGTTGCAGAAGCATTGCTTATTTATATATCTGCCTTCCACTTTACACCACAGTCCTGCTATATCTATTTCTGTGTCTCGGCACTGAACATGGGGCCTGGCAAGTTGGAAGGCACTTTAAAAATACTCCTTGAACAAATGCACTCATATATGTGTCAATAAGCATATAGCTTCCATGGCTACGCAAAGTAACCTGGGAGCACTGCAGGGTTAAAAAGGTAAAAAACAGAGGGGAAAATCAATCCTCCTTTGAATAAATATTATAACCATCCTAATGATTCATATAATGGGATACTATATAACAGCAGTTAAAATGAATGAATTAGAGCTACAAGTACTGACCGTCCCAGCCCCGGCGCCCCCCAGGCATCTGATGATGCTTCAGGAGATGCCTCCACGTGGCCCTGTGCGTAGTGCCTTCTCTCCATGCAGTGCCCTGTGCAGCAGTAAAGGGCTTCTTCTTTGGGCAGAAGCAGCCCAGATGGACCAGAATGGGGCAAGCAAGTGGCACCTTTGCCTAAAGAAATCAACTCACCCTCTCCAGCTGAGAGGCAAGCAGGACACCTGGCTCAGAAGCAAGACTCACTTCGTAGGGGTCTCAGCTCTTTCAGATTCATCTGCACAGTGACTGAACTGCACTGACCAGTGAGACTTCGTGCTTCTCCTAGCTCTGGAACCAGACCTCACTGCCACTCTTTCTCCCTCAAATCAAATGGGAGGTGGGAGGGGCCAAACTCACCTGAGATTTACTTATCTCTAGGTATGAGGTATCTGTTTTCATGGGGCTAGAGTCCCCACATACACACACACAAAGAGAGAGACAGAGAGGGAGGAAGAGAGGAATGGAGGGTGGAAGGCAGGGAGAGAGGGAGGGAAGGGAAGGAAGGATAGGAGGGAAGGAAGGAGAGAATGAGGGGGTGGAGGAGGATAACAGGATACATTCACTTCTTCCTAGCACCCTGCTCCTCCTCTGGTCCCTAACCTTCACCATGCCCCTTCTCCCTATCCTCCCACTAGGAAGCCCCCAAGATGCCACTAAAAACATCTACAACCTCCAGCCCAATCCACCTGATTGGCCCCCCAAGAAATGGGGACAATCTTTAGAACTTTCAACTTCTTTCAGGCTTAAAACTTTGTTTTACCTTCACAAAAGTGTTTTTTAAAACATCTTATAATGTCTTCACATTATAATTTGGTAATAATACCAAAACAAAAATTTAATATTCCCCACTAAAATAAAAAATTGATACTTATTTAACCAAACCTCCCTAAAAATCAATACTCAAACATATGACTAAATCAAATTCAATGGAAAAATCTTCGGTTCATTTTATATCACAAATCAAAATACAATTTTTGATAGTCACAGGTGACATTAATTACTCTAAATCACAACCATGTGATCTATCATGTTTCCTGAGCACTTATTTCACGCCAGGGCTTGTGGGAATTGTTCCAGACAGTCAATGCCCTCAAGAATTTATTGGTCCATACATTATGAATGACTCATCTCATACAGTTTATAGCTTTTAAATGTATTTGACAGACCACACAGTATCATTTGAACTTACAAATGGAAATTAGCTATTTGCTTTGATTGCATTGGATTGGATGGTACCATAATTATGTCTTTCACATTTTTGTTATGATTACTTTCCTGACCTGTACTGAACAGAGCCCACAGTCAGGAGATTAGCAGTGAATCCAGAATGTGCTTCAAATTGATTAAAGAAATGTAATTGCCACTTACAAGAAGGCAGAGGTCTTTGCAGCTACAAATATCAGTAAGTGTGTGGCCACCAATCACTTACCATTAAGCAAATTATGAAGGTCACGGATAGGGAAATATGCAAGAATGGCAGAAATACTTGATCTGCTGCAGATTTGGTAAAACAGAGATCAAATTAATAAACATATCCGGGAATATAAGCATGAAACATTTTCTCCTGCTCAGAATTTTGTAGTTCTGGAGTCAACAGCATATTATTGTCAAACATTGTCCAATAACCAGCAACTCAACATTAATGACCAGTATCTCCTCTTATTTAGAAATCCATATGTAGATACAATTTATATAAAAATACAGAATTCCTCTAGATATGATGACCAGAGTCATGCATTATATCACTGAAAATATGAGATGCCCGAAATGACAAAACATTACCTTCTTATAACAAGAATGTTCACTTCTTCTTTGGGAAGACGACCAAACCCAACAGTTATAATTTTTCAGGAGAACCTTGTATGTTCCTTCCCACTTGATTGAAGAAAACCTACAACATCCTGGTAGATGATTTTCTAATGTCTGCTTAAATAAATCATGGTGGAGAGTGCAGCATTTCAAAGTAGCCTCACTGCTCTTCCTCAAGTTGCAGTAAATTGTTATGGTGAAGTATTTGACATTTAGAGCCAGAAAAACCAAGATATGAATCTCATATTAGTAGTGTGACCTTAGACACAATTCTTTGCCTCTATAAGTCTCAGTTTCATAATCTGTAAAAGGAGATAATATTATCATTTCAAAGAATTGCTATCAGGATTAAGTGAAGAAAGTATATAAAGCACTAAACAGTGAACGAAAATAAGTGTATAATTGATATCGTTAACTGATAATCCTAGTGTGTGTTTGGTCATGTTCTTATATTATGTGACTACTCTGGGGCATTATCTCTGTTGACCACAGCTCCTTCTTGAAACTCTCTCTTGTCTTGTTTTCTACTATGTTGCTGTAGGGGAGGAAAATATTTTCCTCTACTTACCTTAGGTTGTCCGCTAGGACTCTGTGACAAAAGACAGAGTAATAAGAGAAAGGCATACAAATTTTTTTAAGCTTTACATGACATGGGGGCCCTCATAAGGAACTGGAGATCCAAAGAAATGCCAAACCTAAGTGCTTTATATATGCGGTTAAACAAAGAGAGGCAAATGTGGGAAAGTAACCAAAGTATATGGACAGACTGAAGGAAGATAAGAGTTATTTTGACAAAGTCTCTTGCCCTTGACTATTATCTCTGATAATAAGAATGTTTCTTTCCTCCTGATATAGGGAGGGCATCTTTCACGTGGGAGTTGTATCTCCTGCTTCTGGAATAAAAGGAGAGGTCAGAGTGGCCTTCTTGCACCTGTTTTTCAAGGGCCTTTAGCTCAAAAGTAATCTTTATAGGGGCGCCTGGGTGGCTCAGTCATTAAGCGTCTGCCTTTGGCTCAGGTCATGGTCCCAGCATCCTGGGATCAAGCCCCACATTGGGCTCCCTGCTCGGCGGGAAGCCTGCTTCTCCCTCTCCCACTCCCCCTGCTTGTGTTCCCTCTCTCACTGTGTCTCTGTCAAATAAATAAAATCTTTAAAAAATAAAAATAAAGTAATCCTTATACTAAAGTGACATATTTTGGGGTGTCCTATTCTGCCACCCTTCATTGCTCTCTCCTGGTTCCCCACCTATAATCATCAGTCCTCTCTCTCCTTTGTTAGTTTCTCTTTCTCCACCTCCACACAAATGTCGGAAAAATTGACCATGATAGAAAGAAAAGATTTACAATAGCCACCACTCCATCCCTGCTCCTGTAAGGAGTGAGGACTTTTACTTCCTAGGTCATTTCCTGTTTCTTCATATTATATGCAGAAGCAAAGTAAGGGGTAAAGAAAATAAATCTAAAAAATTCATATAGAATCACATTGATTTATAAGAAAAATAAATAAGAAAAAAGATGGGTCAAAGCCTTAAAGAGACAATTCATTAACTGACACATGTACTAAAGTCTTTGTAATTGTTCATTTTTTCAGTAGTCAAACTCTCTAGTAATCAAGAAAATGCAAATCAAGATATATATATAGTGTATTTATTAATATTATACATAATGTATGTATATACATACATATGTAGTGCATATATATTCGAATATAAGCCAAGGTAAAGTGAAAATATCATTTCCATGGGGCACCTGGGTGGCTCAGTTGGTTAACTGTCAGCCTTTGGCTCAGGTCATGATCCCAGGGTCCTGGGATCCAGCCCCGCGTTGGGCTCCCTGCTTGGTGCGGTAGGGAGCCTGCTTCTCCCTCTCCCACTCCCCCTGCTTGTGCTCTCTCTCTCTCTCTCTCTAATAAATAAATAAAATCTTTTAAAAAAAGAGAAAATATCACTTCCATACTCCACTAGTGGGAATATAATTCTGGAAGGGAACTGTAGTAAATGAATGAAGCACCTTAATATTAATAGTCTTACTCTGCCTATAATTTCATTTCTGAGAAATCTATCCAGAAAATGTACATATAACAATACGAATTAAGTCTTGCACAAATATATGCATTGCAGTATTACTTATTATGGCAAAACCTGAAAATAACTTAAGCATCCAACAATAAAGGATTAAGTATTCCTGGCATGATAGAACCATAGATAATCATTTATCTAATTAAGTATTATTATAAAGGAATCTGAAATAATAAAGATTATTCTCAAAATACCATTAATTTTTTTAAATGTTACCAAACCATATTTCCCAAATATATAAAAACTGCATATATTGGGGCGCCTGGGTGGCTCAGTCGTTAAGTGTCTGCCTTCAGCTCGGGTCATGATCCCAGGGTCCTGGGATCGAGCCCCGCATCGGGCTCCCTGCTCTGCAGGAAGCCTGCTTCTCCCTCTCCCACTCCCCCTGCTTGTGTTCCCTCTCTCGCTGTGTCTCTCTCTGTCAAATAAATAAAATCTTTAAAAAAAAAAAAAACTGTTAAAAAAAAAACTGCATATATTATATGTAAATTCATATTTTTAAAGAGCTATACACCACAAATGTTAGCAGTAGTAGGGATCAAAGGAAATTTAGGGTTATTTCTCTTTTTTTCTCTTCCTACATTTCATTACATTCCAGTTTTTACAAATGTGTGTATAATTTTGGTGGTTAGAAAAATAAAAGTGCTCATTTTGTGCAAAGAGAGCCAAGTGTCCTTTCCCCAGAGCCCCTTTGTCCTCACCCTGTGTGAACACCAGGTCCTGAACAGCCTTCCCTGTGCTACTCCCTCTGCCTTGTGAGAGCTAAAATGGTAAAATATTAATCAGGTGTTCTGCTTTTAGCACAATAAAATTCTGAGCAGCTCTCCAAAGAATTGAATTGTATTATCACTGGTACATGTTGCTGTTTGGCCTGTTCTATAATCTGAGCAATCTATGGACAGGCTGTGCGGTCCGCCAACTCTTCCCACAAGGACATCCTCTGTTTCTCTCCCCTTTCATCCTCATTCCCTTTCTCTACTGAGCTCCATTCTTAGATATTTGAATAGTCACCTGAACACCTGCTTCACTTACTTCCTTACTATGCCACTTCACTGTTCTCTTGTCAACTATTATCGATTCATTCACTTCTTCAGTTATTGGGCTTTAATACATTTTTTATTAGGGGATATCATATGCAAGACACAAAGATACAAAAAAAATTAAAACCCACACTTCTTGCCTTAGAGTATACAGGCTGGTGGGAAGTCAAACAAACAAGTAAACAATCACTATATTCTTACATGATTGCTTTAATGGAGGACTGTGGGAACTTCAGGTTGAACACAGAAGCCTTCCCTTAATGGGGAGTCAGGAGAAGATTTGCAATTGAAGTCACATCTCAAGTGACTTTAAAGAAAGGAGTGTGAAGGGGAGTTGATCTGTCTCCAAACAAAAGAAACAGCAGGTCTGAAAACAAGTATGGGGAGACTGAATCAGAAGTACAATGGAGGTGAGGGGGGTGGAGAGGTGAGGGGGATAGGGAGGTGGGACGGGAAAACCACTGGGAGGTAAAATACAGTGGCATTATCCTCTTCTAGACCTTAATCCCACCCCATCTCACCAGTGGTCTGGGGTAGCCAGAATACACCACTTGAAAGCTGGGCCATCCCAACACCAAAGAAACGAGGCCTGCAGTAGAGAGCAGGCTGCCTCAAGTTCACCACCCATAGACAGCCTTGGATATCCTGCTCCCACTTACCCACCCACCTGCTACATAATAATAATGCCCATATAATTATTTTCCAGACTCTGCTGCATCCTTCTCAATGTGTATTTGTAAGCTTTTCTCTTATTACTCGGTCTTTTATCAGAGAGTCCTGGCTGAGAACCTAAGGTAGGTAGAGGAAAATATTTTCCTCCCCTACAGCAATGTAGTGGAAAACAAGGCAAGAGAGAATTTCAAGAAGGAGCTGTGGTCAACAGAGAAAATATGCAAATGACCACTACCCCCAGTTTTATTCTACTCTAGTCCTGGAATATGCTTCTCTAAGTCCACTGACCCACAGTTTAGTAATTTACAAAGCTCTAGTTTTTAAATCCTGACTCCTTATCCCCAGCTGCAAAAGTTACATGTTATTTCTAAATTTAAATTTCTTCACCTGTAAAATAGAGATAATAATATCACCTACACTGGGGGGTTACTGCAAGACACTTTTTAAAAAATAGTAGCAATGAGTAGAACTTAAAAAGTTCTGAATAAAAGCTAACTATAACTGTTAATATTATAGTTATTATTATCACTACTCAACACCTTCTTCAGAAAAACTAACCCTCACAAACTGTAACATTGGAAATACTAGAAAATCATGCTCACTTGTTTTTGTTGTTAAGATTTTCATTCACTCAGCTTCTCAGCCATAACCCACCTAAACCCAGTATCTAAGTTTGCTCCATACACCTGAGAATTACTGAGTTAATCCTGATTCTGCTGCCTTCCTCACACCATATATGCTGTTCTCCATGTGTATGACTCAAGATTTAATCTAAAATTTTCTAGATTAGCATTTCTGCCAAATATATGTATCATCTATTTTCCAAATTTTGGAGTTATACCTGTATCTTCCTAGAAAACACATAAAATCTGGGTTTATCCATCATAGTTAAGCAATCAAACCAAATTAAACTAGACACTGTAAATGCTGGAGATGGTCTTGCTCTATATCAAATATCTGTTCATATCACAGAAATAAAAGAGTAAGTGAAATGGATGTAATATGGCCACTTGAATACTGCTGCTACATCTTGAATTTTCAATCAACAATGAAAACAATTCAACCTCTTATATATAGACATTATCTATAGAGGTGTTTTTCTTTTTTTTAAAGTGAGACTTGAGGGCGCCTGGGTGGCTCAGTTGGTTAAGCGACTGCCTTCGGCTCAGGTCATGATCCTGGAGTCCCGGGATCGAGTCCCACATCGGGCTCCCTGCTCAGCGGGGGGTCTGCTTCTCCCTCTGACCCTCTCCCCTCTCGTGCTCTCTGTCTCTCATTCTCTCTCTCAAATAAATAAATAAAATCTTTAAAAATAAATAAATAAATAAATAAATAAATAAATAAAGTGAGACTTGATTGATTGAGAGAGAGAGAGAGTGCTGGCGTGCAAGCAGGGGAGGTGGGGCAGAGGAAGAAGGAGAGAGAATCTTAAGCGGACTCCATGCCTAGCGTGGAACCTGACCTGGGGCTTGATCTCAGGACCCTGAGCTCATAACCAGAGCCGAAATCAGGAGTCAGACACTTAACCAACTGAGCCACCCAGGCCCCCCTAGGAGTGCTTTTTCAAGTGATTTAAATATTCCCATGGTCAGAACTCTTCTCTAAAATTTATTTTCCAGACGAGTAGATAGTAATGGAGACCCAGATGTGACAAAATTTGAAGATCTTTACACCACTATGTCTATTGCACCTTTCAGAATATACCATCACCATTGTGTTCAGCCACCAGCTATCAAAAAGCCACATCCAGTTTTCTGTACTGAACAGATTACAGACTTGGTTATTGAACCAAAAATATTTGAATATAAATAGGTATTTTAAATGTACATTTTTATTCCTCCAATGTTCAGTCACTGGCAAAAACAAAGAATAAATTAAATAGCTTTGAAATAATATAGTCTTCATCAATTATGTAACCAAACTCAGTATGAGCTGTCTAGTTGAATAACTTACTTAGAGGTGATATAAATTAAGCAACCTAGAAATAGATCCCTTTCCACTTAGCCACTGGCTCTATCTAATGTTGGTGAGGAAGGCACTAATAATATTTTTATTTACAATAGAAATGATGCAATGAATACTTAGCAGTCATGATTTTCATAACCTTTAAAACTTGGCTTCTAGAATACAGGACCCCTGGTCTTATAGGACTTGGGTACCTCTCTAGCATACCTGGGAGGATTCCTTAGGAAAGGCCACTGTGTGAATACATTTAAATGAATACATTAGTAAGGCTTTTATTAGTAAAAGTTAGACTTCTACTAATACATTAGTAAGGCTGTTCTATCCTGTTCAAAGAGGAGTGGGAGATGGGGTAGAAGGAATAACCCTTTTAGGAAGTAGCTTAGATGAAGCTGATCTATAGCCTAATGTGTCTCTCAGTTAATATTCAGATGTTACATCCAGCCATGCTTAACCTTTGCCTATATGCCAGACACCAGGTCCTGCTCTGCTCCTATGGTAATACCTACCTAATGGCCAATTACTGAGATGCCTCCTTTCTGACCATGGATACCGAAGCTCTCCATCCTGCTCAGGAAACTTTCCGTTTTGCTTTGGGCTACTCTCCAGGGCAGGGCGAGGCTCCCTTCTGAGATTTTAAGGTCTTTATAATTCTGTTACAGTTCAGAATACTCTCACAGTCCACCCTGTTCAGAACAACAGCAGCCAGAATTTCAGGCAAAAATGTTTCCAAATAAAATACCCAGACTTTAGGAAGCAGTCCTTGAAAATTTGATGTGTATCAATGACAGCAAATGCTACAATCTGTTCAGCTCTTGGTGGAAAAAGAAAGGTATGGCTTGATAAATAGCCAGCACTTATATTTACATCCATTGTACCTTTCTAAATAATACTGAACTGTTGATGCCTAGGATAGGATTTATGCCAGAAATTCAATTTAGTGGCTGAAATGAGGGAAGTATTTACAGTGGTTCACTAAAAGCCTCTTTCTTCAACCTTCCCCTCTTGTCAGGTTTGTAGAAGGTACTAAAGATGGATGGGGCCAGGTATAAACCTGACTCGTTCACTGATGGCCAAATGAAGGCTAATCCATGTACATTTAACTGGGATGGAGCTATTGAACAATATTTATTTGTTCATGCATTCATTGCTTGCCTACCTAATTAATATTTACTAAGTGCCTGTTTATTATATGAGTCACTTCAAACAAATATTTAGAAGAAAAAGTAAAAAAAAAAAAATTCTTGAATTTTGTTTGGACCATAAAACCTAATTTAATTCCCTGCCAAAACATTTTACTTACTGTTTCATCAACACAGCCAAAAAGTTGAAACATCCGTGATCAAATAAATCACCTATGAAACTGGATTTTAGACTACAATTGCATGAAATAACCTCATTAAGCCTCTAATGGATTTTTATGCATTATTCCATGAGAAGAACAAACAGGCACATTGAAGTCTACCCCACTAACATATTTGAATATGTTCATGTTTGTGTGACTTTGTCAAAAGGCAAAATGGGTCTCAGTATGAAGATAAAGAGAGTGTGGAGGACTCCATTTCTAGTAGTATGGTGGTTAATGACTCTGTCTCTAAAAACAACTAAAAAGACAGGATAAATTATTAAAGGTTCTTTTAAGATGTTTGAAATGGATAACAGAAATGATAAGAAATATACAGAAGCCAAAAATTAAGTGGAAGCAAGAATTCAGAGAGATGAGCAAATTGCAAAAGCCAGATTTTGCCCTGATGCAGGTCAAAACTATAAATTTGAGCTTCATTTGCATGGCTTCCAGGGGCCCTGGGGACAAAAGATAAAGTCAAGGCCCTTCCAAGTCAGGGAATCTCATAGAAGACTCCATCTATGAAGCTGGCTGTACAAAGGCTACATTCTCAGAGAAAGGATAGACTTGGCATAGACCCACATCTTCCTCATCCCAAAGACAGCAAGAAAGCATTTCAGTGCTGAGTGGCAGGAGAAAAATTCTTCTCTAAAAGTTCTTAACTGTAAGTCAGCCTTCATGAGTTCTATAGCCCAAATTCACATTACCTGAATGGTCTGAAAAACTTCAGCAGAAAATTTAATGTAAAGTGCCTGGAAGTTGGCAGTTGGAAGTTAGAATACTGGCTGTTCCCAAAAGTGCCTGGAAAAATGCAAAGAAGTGACTCAGATAAAATACCAAGAAAATTGAGTTCCTAGTCAACAATTACAAAACATACAAAGAAACAGTAAATACATAAACTTTTAACTAGTGACTTAAATAAATTAAAAAAAAAAAAACATTTTTTAAAGGTTTTAAAAATTTAACATATTGATTTACATAACTCCTAATTAAGAGTTCCATAAACCTCCCGACAACTGGCAGTATAAATAGCCTAGGCTTGCTGAGCCTATAACCAGGAGTCAAAGACTAAACCAAAGGCCTAGAGTTAGGGGAGGAGGACAGGGATGAAGCCTATGGGGAAAAGAGCTTAGAAGGAGTGCTTGCAGGGGCACCTGGATGGCTAAATTTGCTAAGGGTCCAACTCTTGACTTCAGCTCAGGTCATGATCTCAGGGTTGTGAGATGGAGCCTGCATTAGGCTCTGTGCTGGGTGTGGAGCCTCCTTAGGATTCTGTTTCTTCCTCTCTCTCTCCCTCTCAAATAAAAAAAAAAAAAAAAGTAGTGCCTGCAGGAAAACAAAGCAGGGATGTTTATGGAACAAGTCTTTTGGGAATAGATGAAAACAGTCTAAGCCAGAGACAAATGGAAGCAAGAAGAGTACATAATACAATTCTTTTTCAAGAAGGACTTGGCAGGTGGCTAGTGTAATATGGCCCTTGGCTCCTTCTCCAGATTCATCACCTACCACTGCTCCTCTCTAGCTCCCTAACTCAAGTCATTTTCAACCACTAGCAATTGCCTAAATAGGTTATGTGGATTCTTTCCTCGGGGCCTTTGCATATACCCACCCCCATATCAGGACGCCCTTCTCTGTCTTCACGCAGCCTTCATGACTCAGCCTCAGTTTCTCTCTGAGAAGCCTTGAGAGGCCTCCTCTGTGCCTTGTGATCCACCTCCATGGGAAGGCCTGGACCTCTTGAGGGGACTCCCTTGTCTTCCTATTTGTCACCTGTCTATAATACAAGCTGCCTCAGTAAAGGGACCTTACCTAATTAACTTTAATATCTCCAGTGCCCAGCATGATGTCTGATCCATAATACATACTTCTAAAACATGAATTGATAAAATTAATTGAACTGAATGAAGAAAGATTAAAGATGACCAGTAACAAAACAGCCCTATAGATTCTGTACTTTCATCAACTCCAGCTAAAAAACTAAAACAGAGGTGCCTGGGTGGCTCAGTCTGTAAGCGTCTGCCTTCTGCTCAAGTCATGATCTTAGGGACCTGGGCTCAAGCCCCGAATTGGGCTCTCTGCTTAGCAGCGAGTCTGCTTCTCCCTCTCCCCCTGTGATCTCTCTCACTTTTGCTCTCTCTCAAATAAATAAATAAAATCTTTAAAAAAAATAAAAATAAATAAAAGACTAAAACAAAACATCATCACACTAAAAGATCCAATGAGTATACTGAGCATTTACTATGGCCATGGGACTAGAAATTTCTCTACCTTCTAATCCAATGTACTACCATCCCCAAGTATAAAGCAGATCCTCCTCCAATTCCCCCATTATAGTCCACTCCACAAAGAGTCTTCTCCCTGCCAGAACAAGGCATTCTCTGAGAGCCAAATTCATCTTACAAATGCAGCACGTGCTCAGCTGTCAAGATGCTTTTGCTCTCTGTCGGCCCCACTACTTATCTCCTCTATATTACAAACAACTATAAAATAATGACCAAATCTCTCTTTATAAGTGTCTTTTCATTGTAAAGCACTGCATGTAGCTGAGTTTTTATTGAGTAGTTTTAGTTATTATGACTTGACATAAGAAAGTGATGATTCCTTCAGGTCCTTTAAATTTTTCCTAAGTAAAAAAGCAAATTTTATTTTAGACTGAATAGTGCTTAGTATGGATTTTTTTACATCTTACCGGGGAACCAAGGAGCTTATTTCAAATATTTAAAGTGCTAACATGTAGTAGAGGAATTAAAGTTAGTTAGAGTGAATATGGAGAAAGGAAATTAAAATAACTCTTAAACAAAGGAAAAGATGCTCAAACTATTTCATAATGAGAAATGCAAATTAAATAACAAGTATCATCCATCAGAATGACAAGGTCCAAAGTGTTGAACAGTATGCATGTGTGGGACAGCAGACACGGTTGAACATGGTGATGGAAGCATTCATTGCTACAACCTCTCCAGAGAGCAATTTGCTATATGCATCAAACTTTGCAGCCTACTAGAACTCTATCCTGCGGATAGACTCACATTTGAATAAAAACATATAGATTCAGGGATGTTCACTGCCACATTTTTAATAACCAAACATATAAGACAACTCAAATAGGCATCAATAGGAGACTAGTTAAATAAATTCAGGGACTTCAATACAATGGAATAATGTTCAGCTTCTGAAAAGAATGAGGCAGCCCAACATGACTGTTAAGACTGGTAAATGTAAATAAATAAATAAATAAATAAATTTGTGTGAATATGTTCTCACTGTGTTAAAAAAGAGAGAATATATATTCTATGCACATAACAGCATAGAAATTATCAGTAATTGCAAATATATATACGTGTGTGTATATCCATATGTACACACACACATACACATATATATAGTGATTTTTCTCTGGATGGTAAGATTGCAAATGGTTTTGTTTTCTTTTTTTTATTATTTTCTTAATAAACCTTTTCCTACATTTTCTAAAATAACCACACAGAATATTCAAAGTAAAAGAAAAAAGACTTTCAAAACATGCATGTACATATGAAAAACTATTAATGGTAAATATTATGTTCAATAGTGATTGAAGAGGGTAGGAAGAAAGTCTCTGATTTTTTAAAGGTTATCAAACCTGAGCATTTTCTTCATGTAGTCATGAAAAATGAACATTATATTGACTTTCACATATGTCACATAACAGTGATAAGGACAGAGTAATGGAAGAAGAGATATAATCAATCTTCAGGTGCAACAGTTTGCTTTTCTGTTAAGTGTCTTTTCCAAAAGCAATTACTAAGGAAGAAGTGAAACCTGAACCAAAAGGAAAACAAACAAGTCAACATATGCTTTCAAACACCTTTGTAAGTTAAAGTTAGACTGGGCCAGTAATTGTCTCTAACATGGGAAACAGAATGCATTGTGGGAACAATGTATTTTGTAGTTTGGGGAAGATCCACACTAAAAGCAAAAAATCCTTACTCACTAATTTCAAGCTGCCAGTAATGGGAAGGACCTATTGACCAAACTATAAAATGAAAAGGCAGACTAGGGGCTCCTGGGTGGCTCAGTCGTTAAGTGTCTGCCTTCAGCTCAGGTCATGATCCCGGGGTCCTGGGATCAAGCCCCGCATCGGGCTCCCTGCTCCACAGGAAGCCTGCCTCACCCCCTCCCTCTCCCACTCCCCCTGCTTGTGTTCCCTCTCTCACGGTCTCTCTCTGTCAAATAAATAAATAAAATCTTCAAAAAAAAAAAAGAAAAGAGACTACTCTGCAGATCTATAAAGCTACTGAAATATATACAGAATTACAGAAACAATTTGGCATCATCCAATGGTAAGTACTACGGTCTGAATGTCTGTGTTCCCCCAAAATGCATATGTTGAAATTCTAACCTCCAAAGGTGACAGCATTAGGAGGTGGAGGCCTTTGGGACATGATGATTAGGTCATGAGGGTGGAGCCCTCCTGAACAGGATTAGTATTTATAAACAAAAAAAAAATCTCACATAGCTCCCTAGCCCCTTTCACTAGATGAGGACAGAAGTTTATAGAAATGGAAGAGAGCCCTCACCAGATCATGCACCCTGATCTTGGAATTCCAGCCTCCAGAACTCTGAGCAATACATTTCTGCTATTTAAATGCCACCCAGTTTGTGGTCTTCTGTTATGGCTGCCCAAACCGACTAAGACAGTCAGTCTTTCTCTTCTGGATTCCATCTGCCATTTTAAGGCTTACTTGTGAGGGTGGGTTCAGGAAGGAAGGTATGGCATGGAAGAAATTTTTTTTTAAATGGCTGGATTTCTTTATTTTACCGATGCCTGGGGAGAAGGGGGAGAGCATCAGAAGAAACGGGGTATGAGATGCATGAGATCTGGCACAGTGAAGGTGGGGTGTTAGAAAAACCAAAGGAAATCATAGGGCATTGAGGAGAGGGGTTGCCCCAAATCGTGTCTGGGACTCTGAGAGATGACTGCTTCCCAGGATCATCCCAGCTCACACGTGTGCTTACAGACACTGGCAAGTGTGGGGAGTGCTCAGTTCTTATTATGCAGGTAGAAGGCCAGAGCCCAGCTTTATCTGGGGAGAAGAGGATTCCAATGTCATACCCCCGATCTACTGAATCAAAATTTCCAAGGTGAGGTCTAACAACCTGTGTTGTTTCTTTTTCTAAGCTCCCTAGCTGGTTCTGAATTATCAAGACCATTGCCCACTGTTTAAGAATGACTTTTACATCGTATCTTACTCTGGATGACACCTATATTACACATCTCTTTCTTTTCTGGTCCTAACACTGTAATTTTTCAGAGAGCCCAAAGCATGGAAAATCGTCTGAAATCTTCACCAGCCAACATTATATAAACCAGTGGCTAAGCAATTAAATCATTATTATCGAAATATAAATTCCAGTAATATATCACTTGATTAAGCCTACAAAAGACAAGAATGTGTGATAAATCAGTATTTGTAAGTCCTCTGTCAACTACAATTTTTGAGCACGATGGGAAAATCAGTACATAATTTGATTTTGAGTCACCAAGGAAATAGAATAACAAAATCTCATAAATGGAAAGGACCTTAAAAGTCATTGAGTCCAACATCTCCTCTAATGCCTGAATCCCTACTAAAGCATCTCGGACAGGTGATTTTACAGCCTGGCATCTCCAGAAAACAAGAATGTATTAGGTAATGCAGAAAGAATGAAATATAAACCTGTGAATGAAAAGCAAAATTATAAACACTTATGTGAAAGCAATCTCAGCCTCCCAGAAAATTACAAGGATGGGTATTTGCTCTTGTTTTCTTGACGTTAATTTGACGCAGAAATTTGAACTTGGCCTAAACAAAAGAACTGCATCAAAGCACTAGACTGTCCAAACAGGACGGCGTTTCCTTGAAGATATTGCCCTTGTCGGGAGGAAGAAATAGCATAATCACTACAAAATTCACAGATTGCAAACAGTTCTAATGCTGGCAGCACAGAGCTAAGAGGCCACATTCTTATTCCACTACACAACCCTTTGAAAAAGGGCGGGGGGGGGCTGCTGAAGAAGGGTCTACACTGGCCATGACAACAATTTAGTAGATTACACTAAGCCTGAGTCTTTCGCAGTAGGCAAGGCGGTCGCAGCCCTCCTGGATAGGACAGGTTAGGCCGGCCCAAAGCAGGTGAATATGTACTTCCTTGCTGTCACCCCAACACAGAGGGAGACATACTCTCAGGAGCTCCAAATAGCGAGAGAGGCCGAGAAGGAAGCCAAGTTCACTCAGAGTGGAGGCTGTCAGCTTGGAACTGTGCCACTTACACCATTCCTATGCAAAGGGAAAGAACACAAATAAAAAAATAAGCCCCAAAGCCAGGTTTTCATACGTAAGGTCTTAATTGCTTAAAGTTGACCATGTCCACATGGCCTTTCCCCTTTCCTAACTGCAAGGCTGGCGTTGGGCAAATTACTTAACCTCTCTCTGTCTCATGCTCCTCCTATAGGAAACCATAATCTTCCTAACACATGATCACAGTGTTTCTTCCCCATGGCTAAAAAAAAAATTTTTTTTAAGATTTTATTTATTTGAGAGAGAGAGCACGAGTGAGAGCACAGGCTGGGTGAGGGGCAGGGGGAGAAGCAGGCTCTCTGCTGAGAGAGCCCAATGCAGCTTGATCCTAGGACTCTGGGATCATGACCTGAGCCGAAGGTGGATGCTTAACCCACTGAGCCACCCAGGTGCCCCACACCCCACCCCACTCCCTGTTAAAATTTTTAAGGTTCCACACTAACAACAGAACAGAGTTTGAAATCGGTTTCCCCTTCAAGCCTTCCCCAATTTATTCTCCCACAGCCCTACTCATCAGCCTTTGGCAGTGTCTTGAGGTTCCCCACCTCCATACCTTTGCTTAGGTCTCTTCGCCCACCTGAAATCCACTCCCCTCTCCAAGCACACTTATTTCTGCCTACTGAAGTCCTGTGGATTCTTGGAATCTAGCAGAAGTTTCACATTTCTGAGCTTTTTGTTCACGGCATTCACCTGGCCCTTATTAGGAAAGGCCTGGTACTGTTGCAGGTCTTCACACGGGAGTTGATCTTCCCAGTGAAGTGTTTACTACTTGAGTTAAGGCATCTGCCTTTGGGACTAGGGTTGTCAAATAAAATATAGGATGCCTAGCTAAATTTGAATTTCAGATAAACAACAAATAACTTTTTTAGTATAAATACGTCTCATGCAATATTTCAAGCTCATCAGGGTGGAGGATGGGATGTCAGCGGCAGCTGCACCACTTAACACCCACGCAGTCTCAATGCAGTTGAGAAAAAGTTTCCATGCAGTATTTAGAACATACACTAAAATAGTACTGTTTATCTGAAATTCAAATTAACTAGGTATCCTATATTTTTATTTAC
The DNA here is from genome assembly GCF_054177405.1 of Leptonychotes weddellii. Classification (NCBI taxonomy): domain Eukaryota; kingdom Metazoa; phylum Chordata; class Mammalia; order Carnivora; family Phocidae; genus Leptonychotes; species Leptonychotes weddellii. The sequence continues at coordinate 98,779,862 of NC_138378.1, forward strand.
TAAATCTGGCAGCCTCATTTGGGACACTTATATCACTTTGAATGCCCAACACAATACTCCAGGAGAGTGAGTTTAACAGGATATGCTAATTAGTTGAGCTACTATAATCTAAACAAACCTAAAGATGGTTATTATAGAACACATCTCCAGCATGTGGCCCTTGGTTCCTCCCTGTTCCAAAGGACCAACATTTGATCCACATGACCTCTCCTCTGGATTAGCGGGATAACCAGGAATCCAACCCCGCTGGTTTAGTTCCAAACAGTCGTTTGGGGAGCATGGAAGGTAGAGGACTGGTCCAATGCTGAAACCCAGGGAAACAAGTTCCAGGCCCCAGGCAAGCAGGCTCCACACGCGGCCACCCAAGGGTCAGGTGTAGATCAGAGGAGAAAGGTCTGTTGCAGGAGGGTATGTGTGACTGAGAGAATCTCACAGAGCAGCTACAGCCAAACTAGTAACAGGGAGAGTGTCCAAGACACTGAGTCCATTTGGACAAAATTCCTCCCTCGAGTTCACTAAAGTCAATCTTCTATACACTTACCATGACTTTTCTCTGCGCCTTTCATCACACTGCTGTATGCTAGCTTTCTCCTGAGAAAGTGAAATAGCCGTGTTTTTCCAAATTCATGCCCCACCAGAGACAGGGTAGGAAAAGAGAGACATGATCCTTAAAGAATAATACCATGTCCCAAGGTGGTACTCTGCTAAACAGGCCGAAAGTTTCCTGCAGCAGACACAGGGAGCCAAGCGTAGTCAGAAGGCCTGTGTTGAGTTGTAGGGAGTGGTAAGAGGTCCCGAGGGGAGGTCACAAAAGGAGGAGGCCACCACACAGGTGCTTTTTAGGGCTGCCTTTTTGGCATCGCCTTTCCCCGTGAGATTCCTGAAATCCTTCCAGAGCATATCATGGTTGCTTCATCCTCAGTGGCACCCTACCTTTGTCACCGGATACTTTCTCTCAGCTTTCACCACGTACACCAAAACCCTTGGCAAAGAGCCAATAGGCCACAGAGCAATGCGGCTGCCTGACTGACTGACCCTCTATAGTTGGTTGGTGCCCTGTGTTCAAATTCCAGCTCAGTCACTTCTTCACCATGTGCCAGTAATAAGGTTACTTAACCTCTCTGCACCTCAGCTTCAAAATATACAAAAAGGAGGTTATAAAACCTCCTGACGAACCATGAGAGACTATGGACTCTGAGAAACAAACTGAGGGTTCTGGAGGGGAGGGGATGGGGGGATGGGTTAGCCTGGTGATGGGTATTAAAGAAGGCACGTACTGAATGGAGCACTGGGTGTTACACGCAAACAATGAATCATGGAACACTACATCAAAAACTAATGATGTAATGTATGGTGATTAACATAACATAATTAAAAAAAAAAAAAAATCCTGACATGGGAGTGCTGCCCATTGAGTAAAATAATATTAAGATGATTAAAACATAATAATAAGAATTCAATACACATTGGTATCTCCCACATTCTACAACAATTTGTGGAGATAGGGGGAATCCATCTTTAACTTTGAAAGACTCTAAGTATGGACAATTAATAAATGATGATAGTCTTATAAAGAGTTTCTTACAGAAAAGTAGAAGTGAAGGAAGAGTTAGAAAATCTAAGGAACATGTATAAATGAGCAGATTCAGATGACACGCAAGGTAGAGTATTAATAGAACTGATAGACGCACCTCCGGGGTCCTTTCTCATTTTGGCTCAAAGACTTGTGTGAAAGCTAAATGACTAGTAGGGTGCTAAGGAAGTGGTGTTAAATTTTATATCTTTTTTTTTTTTTAAAGATTTTATTTATTTATTTGACAGAGAGAATGAGAGAGAGAGCACATGAGAGGGGGGAGGGTCAGAGGGAGAAGCAGACTCCCCGCCAAGCAGGGAGCCCGATGCGGGACTCGATCCCGGGACTCCAGGATCATGACCTGAGCCGAAGGCAGTCGCTTAACCAACTGAGCCACCCAGGCGCCCTAAATTTTATATCTTAATAAAGATCTGGGAGAAAGAGTGATCAGCAAGTTAATGAGATTTTCCTGGTATTACTAATCTGAGGGATGTTGCAAATATCAGTAAGCAAAGATAAAATAATACAAAAACATAAAATAAAGCTTGGAAATACAGGTAAGATGTAGCCCTATAAAACTGAATGTGAAAAACGCTAACTCATTCAACGGAGAAGCTTGCTATGCCCAAGGGGGTGGAGGAAATAGGGAACTAATAATGAAAAAAGACACTGAGGGGCAAACAAGAATAGCAAATTAGAAAGAAATTTATATTATGAGCTCGGCCAGAGAGAAGAATAAACATCACTGTTTGAGTACATGTACAAAATCCTATTTTTCTACTGAGGAAAAAAAAAAATAACAGCATGAATCTATTGAGATTGCTCTGAGGATGACGTACCAAGTTTGGGGACCCAGAAGGTCACAGAATTATGTCTAAAGTGAAGGAAATGAGTGACAAGGAATAAAAACACTATAATAAGGGAAATGATAGTTCCCAGGAAGATAAACAAGGGCAGCTGAGTGGTTCATAAAAAATGAGAAGCACATGAAATTAGTCCATAAATATGTAAGAACGATGTGTAATGGGGGGTGGCATTTTGTCTGAAGAGAAATTAAGAAAGAGGAGGAATTTTCGAAAGAGAAATGAAGTGTAATAACCTGGTAAACCCACAAAGAGTGAAGCCATGAATCTAAAGCTGCCCAGGAAACAAGGGCAAGGCCATGTCTCCAGGCTTTTAAACCAGCTGGGCTCAGATGCTAGAGAGCATCCTTCCTCCTGAGATATGGTCTTGCTGGTGCAATGGACCAAACGACCTATCAAGCCCTTCCTGAGGAAAGGTTTATGATAGGAAGAAACATATGTCCTGCTCTCAGAGGGAACATCTCTCAAATAAGAATAAAGCAAAAATCCTGGCTCCCTACAGTTATTACGTGTCCCAAGACCCGGTTTCAGCAGCGACCCAAATCCCAAGGCAAATTCAACTTAATTTGTGACACTTCCATTAGCAAAGGGGACATGTGGCTTCAACACACTTTTTCTACTTAGAAAGTTTCTGACAAAGGTCAAACGATGTAGCAGAGTCAGTGATGTGTTCCAGGTCTCCAGAATAAGGAAGAGTTACAGTACTAAAAAAAATGAATTAAGTGCTAACTATTATAATGTCAAAAGTGACAGAATTATAAAAGTTATATCTGGGAGTCTTGGGGTATAGGGAGAAAAGGGCAAGGACGGCATTAAATTTGAGAAGGGAGAAGGAGACAGTTTCTTTCCGTGGTTAGGCAGGGCTTTCCATGGTTACTCAGGGCCGACTACAATAGACAGAGCTCAATAAGCAGCAAGCAAAGTAGAAAGGCAAAGGGGGAGGAAGAAAGGAAACAGGGATGAAAGGAGGGAAGAAAAAAAGACCCATACCAGGATTCTCTCTATGCCACCAACTGGGAGCTCCCAAAGTGAGTGCAGTGAGTGGGACCCTGGGGCCCCCTGGAGTTGTGACCCAGAAGATCCAAAGATGCTTAGATTGTCTATAGCAGAATAGCATATTGTAAGGAGCCCACAGCTATTTCCACTGGGGGAAATGGCCTCAAGAATTTTACAGTAAAATCATGCACTTTGTTAAATAACTATTCACATTTTGAGAAACCACTCTTGACTTGCTATTGAGCCCTGGTAGAAACTGAATACCTTATAATGGAAAACGAGGAGACATGCAAACTAAGTGTTCTTTGATTTTTAACAACCCATAAATGTAAGTATGACCAGCGGCACCTAATTGTCAAGTGGACATGGTATTAATGAGATCAGGCTTGAGCACATCCTGAAGGCATAAACAGGTGGCTCAGCCTGCCACTGAGGCTGCTCCTAAAGTCTCATTCCTAAAGGCTATGTAACCACCTTTTTGTCAACCTTACTTTGAAAGTTCAGAAAGACATTCTCTATGACCACTTGACCAAGAGGGCATTTCAGCCTGACCTAGAGATACTTCTAGCCAAACTGCTGGCACCAGAAGTGGACTATAGCACGGAGTAGGTCTTTGAGCAGTTCTTCCTGTGGGTTACTTTGCCTAGAAGCAGATAAGACCTAAGGTCAGAATTTGTATCAGGCCATGGACAGTTTAGTGGTTGATCCAGACTGTCAGGAACTTGGAAGGATGAAGTTCCTTGGGAAATTCAGAAAAAGGGGATTCAGGAAAGAGCTATCTATGTATAGAGACCTGTCAGAATGGACCCACAGTGCAAGGATATTTTTGTCCCATATGAATCATGACCAAAGAACCTCCACTGGGAAGGAGGCTTTCTATAAAGAGTTATGTGTTAGCCTCCTTCCCTGACCAACCCATGCTTACTAACTGAGTTCATGAATGAGGTGGCCATGGAGGCAGAAATGGAAGTTACACATGGGTTCAACAATATAGGCTCCTTCTAGCCTCTAGAATAGGGAGAAGACAGCAAAGGGAAATGGGGTGTGAGATGAGTTTGGGGAGTTAGAGATCAGATGATAGCAGGCCTTTCTGCACATATTAAGGATATTGGTCTTCATCTAAAAGAAGTGGGAGGCCATTTAAAGTGGGTAGTATTTAAAGTGATGGGAGAGAAGAGGATACATAACATGCTTGGGGAACAAAAATGTTTTGGAGTGAAGCTAAAGTAAATACATGGAGGACAGTTAGGAGTTCCAGGAGCCCAGACAAGAACTGATGAAGCCTGGACTCAGGTGCTGCATTAAACAGATGAATGAGAGGATGGACTAGAGCAATATTTGTAAGTTAACATCATCAGCGTTTGTGACTGATCTGGTGCGGAAACTGGAGAAGACAGATGGATGCAGGAGCCCGTCACCGAGACATGAAAACAACGGAAAGGGACCCAAAAGGAAGGAAACTGTCTTTTGAATAGAAATCATGGTTATTTCTTCTAATATACCTTCCCTCCCTCCCACCAATCAACCAACTCAAAAGATTAAATCAACTTTATTTTCAGTGATCAAAACAGTCTGTCTCTGCCTTCAAAAGTATCTGTCCATTGCTCACTGACGCCTAATCTTTTTTAAAAAATAAAAAGTAAGCCTCAGTCACCACATTCCACAATTAGAAATAAATGGCATTATACTACTTTCCTAGGGCTGCCACGACAAATTATCAGAAATCAAGAGGCTTAAAACAAGAAAAATTTATTCCCTCTCACTTCTGTAGACATCCAAAGTCAGTGTCATTAGGGCCATGCCCCCTCTGAAAGCTCTTGGGAAGAATCCCTCCTTTGAGCCTTCCAAGTTCTTTTTTTTTTTTTTTAAAGATTTTATTTATTTATTTGAGAGAGAGAGAGAGCACAAGAGGGGGGAGTGGGAGAGGGAGAAGCAGACTCCCTGCTGAGCAGGGAGCCCAATGCGGGACTCAATCCCGGGACTCCAGGATCATGACCTGAGCCGAAGGCAGTTGCTTAACCAACTGAGCCACCCAGGCGCCCGAGCCTTCCAAGTTCTTTTGGTTCCTCACATTCCTTGGCTATGGTATCATAACTCCAGTCTCTGCTGCCTTCTTCATGTGACCTCCTTCTCCCTGTGTATCTCTGTGTCCTCTCCTTTTGTATTCCTTATAAGGACACTGTCATTAGGTTCAGGGCCCACCCTAAAACTGGGATGAGCTCATTTTGAGATCCTTAATTACATCTGTAAAGACCTTATTTCCTAATAATACCACATTCACAAGTACCAGGGGTTAGGACTCATACACATCTTTTGGGGGCCACTAGTTAACCTACTATAGGAGTAAAATCTAAACAAATTGTTTAGATACACTCTGCTTAGGTAAGCTTAGATGAGTTTCAGCTAAAATGGCATTCTCCAGAGTATGTCAGACAAATTTAAGTTCCTGGAGATGCTCAAAAATAAGTTTCTACCACAATCAAGTAAGTTTGGGAAGCACAAGATGATATATACCCTTCTTATGGTTTATAAATTTACATATACCCAATAAAGTTTCTGAGAAGTCCATTCAGGTTGTTCAATCACACATTTTCAAATTAATTTGACCTGCGACTTTTCCTTTTGGTTATAAAGTACTCACTGACATCTAAAAAACTGTGGTCCATGGGGCATACTCACAGATATGTTGAGTTAAAATATAATCAATCAATAATCAGTGAGGACAAATGGTTTGGATTTCAAGGTTCTTCTCAATTTCGATGAGGAAGAAGAAGAAATGAAAGAAGGTCTTGTACATTGGGGGAAGGGGAGGGAGTAACCTGTGAATTCAGGCAGGAAGTATGCCAGAGCTGGTGGGCCTTATTGGGGCAGGTGCAGAAAGATGAGACTGGATACTCAAAGGAATTTTTGCTTAAAGAATTCTTTCTTCACTTTAAACTGAGGAGACAACACAAGCTGTGAAAGAGAGGTTTTTGGTTGACTGCTTGGATTTTTTATTTGTGGATGTGTTGGGCTGGTGTTCTCTAGTCAAGTAAAAGCACGTACAGCAACTTTGTGATTTATAGTTGTTTTTGTTTTGTATTTTCTCAAACATGATGATTTCCTTGTAAAAGGGCATGTTTTCCATGGGTTTTATTAATTGAAGTGCCATTGTAACTACATTTCTGTCATTCTGAATTCTTCCTGTATTTGCAGCTAAAAGCTGTAGTCTTTCTCCACTTGGCTCCTCAATTATCAAACACATATAATAGAGTGATGGCTTGGTCAATGAGAATCCTGATTCTTCACTGGAACAGGGGCTATAAAAGCTGTATGTCCTTGACTTTTGGCCAACGTGAGTGGGTAAGCCTCGGTTACCTGGAGACCTGGTAATTCCCAGTAGCCAAGATCACAGTGAGGGCCAGGGTTCCAGAGAAAGCACAGGCCTCTCATGCATCATGAGTTCCTCCCAGAATCCTGCGCCACCTGCAGCGTTGTGCACCCCCTCCTCCCGTGGCATTCTTTGTAGCTAATCTCCCAGTGTCTGGGACCATGTCTTCACTGGTCACACCAAAACTGGGGCTTACCTTCCTCTTTCTGGGAAGAAAAATGTGTACTCTGGGCTCCTCATCTGCTGGGACCCTATTACTTCCCCTCAAATTGATCAGCAGACTTATACAGCTGTCGGGGGCAGAGGCACGGGGCCCCTCCACTATTCTTTCCTCATCTCCAGATTTTAGCTGGAGCTGTGGCTCACAAAGGTTTGCGTAAGCTTCAAAACACTATGCCAGAGTTTCCTGAGGTGGAAGTCCTATACAGTTAGGGAAACACAAGATCATTTCATCAGATCTGAGAACAAACATCTTTTATGAGTTATGAATTTATGCTAATGTGCATCAGGAGGGAAAAAAGTAGCACACAAAATCTGTGATTCCATGACTGCATTTGCTTAGAATCAGTCTAATTTTTTAATCTACTTTGCTTAATTCAAAGTTTAATTTAAAAAACATCAATAGGGACACCTGGGTGGCTCAGTTGGTTAAGCATCTGCCTTCAGCTCAGGTCATGATGTCAGGGTCCTGGGATCGAGTCTCCCCATCAAGCTCCCTGTTCGGTGGGGAGCCTGCTTCTCCCTCTCTCTCTGCCTCTCCCTCTGCTTGTGCTCTCTCTCTCTGACATAATAAATAAATAAATAATCTTAAAGAATAAAATAATAACATAAAATAAAAAACATCAATAATCATACAGGCGGGACCTCCCCTATATGCGAGATTTTACGTGACTGAGATTCAGGAAGCACCACTGCCTTATATACGGGCACCACCACAGAACCTTAAATGGAGGGACTTCAGTCGCAGCCTGGAGGACAAGAGTCCCTTTACCAAACTTACCCTGACAAATGGATTCTGCCCTGAGTTCAATCTCCATCAATGTGTGAGAAATTCTAGGGAGACAATTTTCCATCACAGACAGGTTCTTACTGAAGGAGGATAGCAGCGTTTTTCCTTCTTAGGAAAAAAAAAAAAAAAAATTAAAAAGCCAAACTGCCCTAGCGCAGGAGCCAAGAGACAAATATCAGGTCTTAGAGGAGAACAGCAAAAGATTTCATTTCGGAAGCTGTAACTTAAGAGAGTAACGATAACAATCCAATGATTCTCATGCAAAGGGCCTTTGCTTCTGAACGCTTCTGAGTAACTTAGAAAGATTATTTGCAGTGCACAGTTGGTTCTTGAACACAGTAGTGCTTGCTCCTTCCTCTGAACTCTACATTTTTTCTCCTGAATCCAGCCCCGCTCCCCTGCTTTACATATGTGCTGTGAAGGCTCCTGCTCAGATGCTCCAAGGAAAGTCAGAGTCACTGACCCCCTGGATTATCCCAGCAGGTCCCACAGGTACCAGACTCTTGCCAATTTTAGGTCTTTACACCCTGATGTCGGTGTGAGCATTTAAAAACAAAACAAAACATTACTCATATATACCCCACTAGGAAACTCTTGATGGATCTTTGTCATCCAATGAACAAAGTTATTATTAATTCACTGAATATTTTTTTGAGCGTGTACCATATGCCAGACACTGCTAAGCAGCATCCCCCTTGCCTAGAAGTGCTGGAACAGGGTAGGCATCTGTTGGAGAATGACTTGGAATTGATTAGAACCCAGTGCCTTAGAGACCCCTGGGCACATGCTTAAGAATGTTCTACTCAGCCTTACCTTCCTGGTGAATGCCTATGCAATTTTCAACAACACTGTATATGTCCTGTGGCACCTTTTTGAACTCATCAAATTAAGGGTTTAAAAGTTTATCTTCCATAACAGTATGTGAGCTCCTCAAAAGTAAGAACTTTGCTTTTCTCATCTGTATATCCCCGGTGCCCAGCACATTGTAAGCATGAATTTATCACCTGAATATGTCAATTGCTAAAATATAAAGCAATCTAAAATGCAAAAATTATTCATTAATTAATCACTGTTTTAGGTTACTCTTGTTATATGAGAAGAACTACAGCTGTTTTTTAAATTTTTTTTCTTTAGAGCCACCTTTTCTAGTAATCCTATTTTAGATGTGCCCAGTTAAAATAAGAAAAAGGAGGCCAGGGACTGAACTCAGGATAAACTCAAGAATGGGATCAAGAGAAAGGCCGTATGTTGGGAAAAAGCAAACAGTTTCAGTGAGAAGGAATTATTAAACATTTACATAAGGGATCATACAAAGAAACACATCTTCCCTAAGGATGTAGAAGTTCACTCATTCAGACACTCATTCAAACATTAAATGATGCTTTACAGAATGTTCACTAATTATAATTCCTTCAATATTGTATTCATTGGAATAATTGGGGACTTCTAATTCATTCCTTCATTAACTCATTTAATGTCTCACAATGACCTATTCTGGGTCCTGCTCTAAACACTGGAAATAGAGGTGACTCTCACAGACAAGATTCCTACTCCTTGGCATTTACACCATTTTGTGAGCAGTTGGGAGACAAACACCTAAACTAGGACAGACATCTAAAACTAGAGAGAAGGAGGGAAGAAAGGAAAGGAAAATACACAATGACCATAGTGCTACACAGAGATTTAAAACAGAAAAGGGGAAAAGGAGAGATCAATAGCTATTTTAGATGGATCATCGAGGAAGGTCTCTCTAAGGTCTAACTAACAATAGGGAGCCAGCCATCTACGATCATGGGATGAAAGCATTCCAGACAGAGAGAGTATCTAGTACAAGACTGTAATTCCTAAAATGAAAATTAAAAACAATTTAACAACAAGACATACCCACAGAGAAACACATAAAAGTTGCTTGAACTTCTGATTACTACAAATTCAGACTTCAGTTTGAAGACCAGAATAAAACTGTCATCACTAAGTGACATGAAAACTTAAACTGAAAAAAATAAATAAATAAATTCTGAAGCAGGAGTCTTAAGACAAAAAAAAAGTATAAAGAATCTTCTAGTTTGTTTGGTTAAAGTAATCTGGTTCGGCCAAAATATGTTATCTTGAAAAGGAAATCATACCTTAAACTTTTAACTGTTCATTTCCTCACCATTTTGTCGATCTTCACATTTTTGGGGGAAAAAAAAAAGCTATAACTTCCCTTTGGACTGACTACCAGCAGGATACAGAAACCTAGTTCTGAAATGAAAACAATTAGAAATTTTAGCCAAGTAGGCAGAGTGCTGGGCTTTCTTTATGGATGAGGACATCTGGTGAACTTACAGTATCTCATCAATCATCACGACCTGTACTGGGTTACAAAAATCAAGATATCTAAAGTTTCCAACTCCATAAACAGACAATCAGAGACACTGAATGGCCAAATAAAATGGTTAACTTACAATCACTGATTAAGGTACATACACCAAAACCTAGGAGGAAACTAATATTGCACTACAAGGAAAATCTATGACCTGAATCATGTTACCAAACAAAAATAAACAAAACTTAACCATCACATTTGAAATGGAAAATAACAAAACATACAATCAGGACAGCATAAAAATAAATTTTAAACAAATAGACTCAGTAACATAAATGAATTCTGAAAACTTTATGTTGAGCAAAAAAAGCCAAAGCCCCACTGTAATACTGATTTATCAGAAGTTCAATAATAGTCCATCCTAATTTATGGTAATAGAAATCAGCAGAATAATTACCTCTTGCAGGGTGATAGGGGTAGTGTTCATAAGAAAAAGTCACAAGAAACTTTCTGGGGTGATGAAAAGTTCTATAAATTGGCCTGTGGAGTGGTTATATGGCTGTATACAAAGGTAAAGTTTAATTAGATTCAAGATATGTACATGTTGGGTCGCCTGGGTGGCTCAGTCGGTTAAGTGGATGCCTTCGGCTCAGGTCATGATCCCAGGGTCCCGGGATGGAGTCCCGCATCGGGCTCCTTGCTCAGCAGGGAGCCTGTTTCTCCCTCTGCCTGCAGCTCCCCCTGCTTGTTCTCTTGCTCACTCTCTCTCGCCCATGCTCTCTCTAACAAATAAATAAATAAAATCTTTAAAAAAAAAAAGATAAGTACATGTTACATTGATAAATAATATCATCAACTTAAGAAAAAAATAATTAAATAATACTAATTAATAAATTAGAAAACAAAAAAGTAGAATTTGTTGATAAAATATAAAAGCTAGTCTCTTAGGAGGGTGGGTAAATAAACTAGGTAAAACCACTATACTACCAAAGATTTCAAAAAGGGAGAAAACACAAAAACACAAATTTAAGAATATGAAAAGGGAAATATAATAAATATAAGCTAAAATAATTTTAAAAGAATAGTTTGTACATTTTTTTTCTAAAAATGTTAAAACCCTCAAAAAAGAGAAAACTTAAAACCAAAACATGGAAAAAATTCCAAAGTTTTCAAAAAACCAATTCTCATAAAAACATTGAATTCAGGCAAGTTTATGAGTGAAATATTTCAAATTTTAAGTCTGGGATAATTATTGTGTTATTTATACTGGTTTTGAGTAAAAATGGTAGATTGGAGACAGTCACAGATAATCCATCTTCCCCCAAATTGAAGGAAAAAAGTAGTGAAAACTAATAAACATGTACACATAAACACACACAAGTCAAAAAGAGTCCAAATCTCTGCCATAAATGTCTAGAAGAAAAGAGGCAAAGATTCTGTTATGATGTAACATGGCATAGTGTGGCTTTTGACCCATATCACAACAAGGGAAAGATAAGTTAAAATATACTGAGAATTCTCACTAATAGCCCCAATTCACAGAGAAGCAAACTGAATGACAATGATGTTCCCTAGAAAGACATGGACAAACCAATTCTGAAGGAGGCAGATGCCCCTGTCACTTTTCTACAAGTTGCCAGTGAGGTGGGAAGAATGGCCGCTACTGTCTCTACAGAACAGGGAGGCTATCAGGTCTATTCAGACCTAATAATCCCCAAAGGATCAGAGAGGATTGAAAACAAATGAGAATATTAATGACATAAGATCTTCTGAGGAAACAGTAAGCCAGGGAACAGAAGAAACACTGAAATGCCCCAGTCAGGCTCTCATCACCCACTCACATCCAACAAAGGCAAGAAAACCAACCTATTACCAATGGTACCTAAGGTTGCCAGATTTAACAAATAAAATACAGCACACCCAGTTTCACTTGGATATACTTATACTAAAAAGGTGTTCATTGTTTATCTGAAATTCAAACTTAACTGGGAGTCACAGATCATGTTTGTCTACTCTAACAGAACCAGAATCAGAGAGATGCCCTATTGTTTCCTTTTCATCACCAGATGGAATGGGAACAGCTCTGGAGAAAAGATGGGTGAGTGAAGATGAAGTGAATCCAGGAGTTCTTCCCCTCCAACAAAAACTCCATTGTAGCATTAAAAAATGATAAAATGGGGGCGCCTGGGTGGCTCAGTCATTAAGCGTCTGCCTTCAGCTCACATCAGGATTCCAGAGTCCTGGGATCGAGCCCGGCATCAGGCTCCTTGCTCCGCGGGAGGCCTGCTTCTCTCTCTCTCACTCCCTTGCTTGTGTTCCTGCTCTCGCTGTCTCTCTCTGTCAAATGAATAAATAAATTTAAAAAAAAATCTTTAAAAAAAATGATAAAATGAAATGAAATAAAATAAAAACAGGCTGGTCTTAGATGTTTCCATAGAAGCATATACTACCAGAAAATGATATTAACAATATATGCAAAGTTCTGAGGGAATGTGAAATATCAAGAACCTAGCCAACCAAGAGGTTGATTATTGATAATGAAGTGTAGCACTCACAAGACTGCCTTGCAAATTCCACCGAACAATGGAAACAAGGCAACAGAGATGAATAAAGAAGGCTTGCTAAAAGGATCAGTGGTGAATACTGAAAATATTAAATTATGGTAATAAGACTAAGACAAACTTAGAAATGATGAGTAAAGAGCAGAAAGTAAGCAAAATAAATATGAGGACTTAAAATAACACATTAATAAAAAATAATGAAGTGAAGATAGGAATTGTTAAATTGCTATCAATCATCATTACCTAAAAGTTAAGTAAAAGTAAATAAAAAGTAAAAATAAATATAATAAATCAAATCTTCCTTTTTATTGAATTATTTTTCTGAAACCGTAGAGGCATCTTTTAAAAATTAATATTTTGTGATAAAAAGTTTATCTAAATTTCTGAACTATCTCCAGTTTCAGTTATTTCAACTATTTGTTTTGTTACTATCAAGTAAAACTAATTTTGTTAATTTTTATTTAAAATAATATAATAAAATTTAATAAATATACAATTTAGTATGACTTCATGTGTGCAAAACTAATTCCATCTAACATTCTATTTATTCAATAAACAGATATCATTAATTGAGCACCTACCAACTTCTAGCCACACTGTTCTTTGTATCCACAAACATAATATATATATATACGCATCAAGAGAGATCTGGTATCATGTTTAATATTAATTATAGTTATTTTCAAATGATAGAATTTGGAGTGAGTCTCCATTTTGTTTTGTTTTTCCTTTCAAACTTGAATTATTTATAAGGAATGGGAACAATTTTTATAAAAGCAACCAATTATTACAGAACATGGAGAAAGGAGAAAATAACATTTAATTTTTAAAAACCAGCATAACACATATAAAATGACCCAAAAATGCACCAAAATGTCATACATGCAAATTTCATTTATGAATATTTAAACAAAATTCCCAATTAAAATATAAATAGAGTGAATACAACAAAAGAGTAATATGTCACAACCAAACAGTTCATTCTAAGAATGACAAATAGTCAATATGTACTAATAGACTCATCACAGTAAGTTTAAAAAAGATTAAATCATAAAAGTTTCATTAGATACTAAAAGACATTTTATAAAGTGCATAATTTATTCCAAATATTAACAAATAATAACCCAATATCAGAGATATTTTTTTTCAAACTAATAAAGCTGGAGGGAAATCAGGAAAGTAAGGTGTTCCAGAATCCAAGTGAAGAAACTGTTTCAGGAAGGGAGTGATCCACTGGTGAACATTGCTGAGATTCACATAAAACAAAAAATGAAGAAGGATCATTGGTGACACCCTGGTAAAAGCTGTTTTCTTGTCATGGTGAAGATAAAATTTTTATTGAAGTGTTCAAGCAAGACTGAAAGAGGGAAAAGTAGAGACAGCAAGCATGGACAATTGTTGGAAGAGTTTTACTATAAAAAGAAAGGAAAAAAAGCTTATGGGGTCAAAGAAGGGCTTGCTTGATTGCCTGCTTGCTTGAAGATGGGATATATTCTAACATGCATGGTGACTCATTAGAAAGGAGAAAAAACTCATATTACCAGAGAGAGAGGAAACAGTTCCAAGAACAGTATCTGAGTAGCAACAGGTAGGTGGCCTTAGGAAAGAGCAAGGACAGTTCCCCCGTAAAAACGAGCAAGGTCAGAGCATAAAGTACAGATGCAGATAGGTCAGAAGATTTAATGCTGCGAAGGAGAGGGAGTTCTATGTTCATTATTTTCTATGAAGTAAGAATCAGAATCAGTGAGAATAAAAAATGGTGAAAGATGTTAAAGATTTAAGGGTACGAGTAGGTAGGATGAAAATAGTCTTCTGGGATCATGGAAAAATGATAAAGGGAAGAAGGAAATAACTAAGATTGCTGGGCTGTGTTCAGGACCCACCTGGGATTCAAGGTCATAAATTTCTCTTTCATCTTTCATCCTTACCCATTTTTGTTTTTCTGTCCCCCACTCCTCCCTTCCCTTCCCTCTTTCCAGATTACTTCCTTTCCACTCCCTTTTTGGACAATTCAGGCTAAGTCATTAATGACGCCAAGCACATTTCATGCTCAGGAATCCATGGCTGCCTGACATACAGTGTCAGAGCCTGAGCAGAGTGAGGAGGCCCAGTAGGTTCCTATTAATCTTCAAATTCCAATCCAGAAGTCCCCTCCTCTAGCAAGCCTTCCTCTATGACCCGAACCCAGGTGGAATTAGTTTTCCCTCTTCTAGGCTCCCAAGACATTTTGCCCATGCCTCTAATAATAAAGTCTTATTACAACTAGTGTTTAAACTGGCTCTTCTGCTAAATGGTGAATAATTTTATTTTTTTTAAAGGTTTTATTTATTTATTTGACAGAGAGAGACACAGCTAGAGAGGGAACACAATCAGGGGGAGCAGGAGAGGGAGAAGCAGGCTTCCCTAGGAGCAGGAAGCCCGATGCAGGGCTCGATCCCAGGACCCTGGGATCATGACCTGAGCCGAAGGCAGATGCTTAACGACTGAGCCACCCAGGTGCCCCTAAATGGTGAATTATTTTATAACAGTGGCCATATCTAATATATTACAACTTCTGATCCTATGATAACTTGAATTTGTAGAATGAAGCTGAATAAGAGCAGTGACAGAGGAAGTATGGGCTTTGGATCTGGATAGATAGAACTCAAATACAGGTAACATCTGAGAGCATATTCAACAACACTGAACCTCAATTTTCTCATCTATAAAACATGAAAATACTGGAGCAGGGAGACAATACTAGCTACTTCCAGGTTGTTGAGAGGCTGAAATAAAATAACTATAAATGTAGTTGGCACAACATACGCCTGGTAATCACTCAGTAAACACACTGTAATGGTGTCTTTGCTGGGTATGGGCTGTGATTTTGGAATCATTCAGTTGTGTGGAGTTAGGTAACACCATCCTCTTGCTACCTGTTTTATTTATATCCATTAGGTTTACACGGGATGCGGTTACTTCTAGGGAAAGAACTCCTGTGGTACCTACCACAATTTAACTGGAGAAAACTCATGAAGGAAGGGGAGAGGAAGTGGCAGAAGCCAAAATGTGAGAAGAGGAACCATCAGGACTAGAAAAAGAGAGTCCACCATGGGGTGGGATGTATCAAATTTGTCCAACTTGTAACTCATGTAATTACATAGAATGGAATATACATTCTCAAATTACTTACATCTCCAGGCAATTATTTGCCCATCAGGACCCTGTGCCCACAGTAGAGTCACTGTACCAGACAGCCTCAGTAACAGAGCCTGGGGTCAGGAGGAAGATGTTATCCTGATTACAGGACATGGTTATCAGATGAGCCTTCCACCCCACCCACCCAGAACATTGGCAGATCCTCTGGAAAGACTGAAGTTGTAGTTATAACCAAACAGGCATCTCATTAAATCTTCTAACTCCTTAAGGGCCAGGTAACCTGCTGCAACCAACTCTAAGTGATCAGAAAGGTGGCCATTCCCCTATGGTGTCAGGAACAGTTAATTGGTTCTAAGCAACCGAAACTGACTCTGGTTATCTTAGCCAGAGAAGGAAAGCTGATCCACCTAAACCCAGGAAGGACAGAAAGCAGAATAGCCCCCAGGGACCAATCGTCAAAATCTCATAGATAGTCTCTTTGAGGCAATACCACTGGAGTAACAACTTCCTTCCAAGGGTATGTCCCTGCAATCACCGTGCAAATTTCCTGGAGACTGAGTCGCCTCATCCTAGCTTGGGTTCAGAAGACACCTGCAGGCCATGTGTGTGCAAGGCACAGTGATTAACAATCCCACTGGACCACAGAGAAGAGGAAGAGGTGGGTTCCCAAACGAAAGGTGAGATGAAGAGAATGAGAGCCTGGATAAGCATAAATAGCAGCCTACTACAAGCCTGCTGTTCTGAGCAGACTGCCAGAATACTACAGGAGTATTAGGGCCAAGACAGCGTGTGGCTGGACCCCTGGGGGGCATCCACACCTGGAGAAGGGATGATCAAGCAGCATGGTGGCTGCAGGAGAGCACCAATCTAGATAGGCAGGATCCCAGAGCAGAGCACTAACATCTCCACACGCTGCAGGCATCTTGGCAGCAACCACATGACACGGACTAGTCTAGTAGCATAGGGAGCGAAAGGGCTGACTTGTGAGAACTCAGAAGATCCCACCTGAGAACTTCCAAGATGTAGATAAAAAATGGAAAGAACTAAAAGTAGGCTGAGGTTCACCTGCCAGTCAGGGAAGAGCCAGTGAATTAGTAAAATTCAGGAACTACGGTTGATCTTTGATTAGGAAAACTTCAAGTGACTCTTAGTTCTTTTCTGTTCTTCAAGAACAGAAAGAAAAAGGAACTAGATTCCAATGTCATACTTACAGGTCAGCCTCTTAAAATGGGGCGCTGCGGCTAATAACAAGTCAATAGCAGTTCTCCCTCCCCCACAGATGCAGGGACAGAAGAACGACTGACTCCATGAACAGAACCGCCGTACACAGTGCTCTCCCTATCGACATTTGAAGGAAGAAAAATCAGGTAATTCTCAAATCCAAAACCCTTCCTCACCCATACTTCTATGGATATAATTGTTCAAAGACATACCAGGTCCATAAGTCAACTCAAAAGGATGAAGGGGTGGACCCTGCCATGAACCACATAGCAATGTCACATCCTTGTTTTTCTCCAGCCATGCACACAAACATTTTGTGCCTGTAGGATCTAGTCAAGATGAACAGTTAGAGGGATGCCTGGGTGGCTCAGTCGGTTATGAGTTTGCCTTTGGCTCAGGTCATTATCCCAGGGTCCTGGGATCGAGTACCAAATCGAGCTCCTTGCTCAGCAGGCAGCCTGCTTTTCCCTCTGCTTGCTGCTCCCTCTGCTTGTGCTCTCTCTCCCTCCCTCTCTCTCTGACAAATAAATAAATCAAATCTTAAAAAAAAATGAACAGCTAGAGAATGATGAAGGGGAAAAAAGACATTTAAAAATCACAAAACCTACAAATAGGGAATGAATGAAAAGAGGTCCCATGTGCACATGTACATACACACACATGTACTCAGTTTGTCTGAGTCATGGGTATGTTTTTTCACCAGATTAGGAGATGATGAAATAAACACCAACTTCAGATCTTTTTTAAACTTCGACTAAATTAACTTCCTCCCGGGGCACCTGGGTGGCTCAGTTGGTTGGGCGACTGCCTTCGGCTCAGGTCATGATCCTGGAGTCCCGGGATCGAGTCCCACATTGGGCTCCCTGCTCAGCAGGGAGTCTGCTTCTCCCTCTGACCCTCCCCCCTCTCATGCTCCCTATCTCATTCTCTCTCAAATAAATAAATAAAATCTTTTAAAATTTAATTAATTAATTAATTAACTTCCTCCATCTGGCTACCTGAAACCCTCTTGAGTCAGCTCTGTGGCTGGCCCCTAATAAAATAGCCCCCCGAAAGGGCAAGCCCCAGTGCATTGCAAACTTTTAGGAAGGACTGCAGGAAGAAGGCTCCCCTCCACATTTTTTTTTTTAAAGATTTTATTTATTTATTTGAGAGAGAGAGAATGAGAGAGAGCACATGAGAGGGGGGAGGGTCAGAGGGAGAAGCAGACTCCCCGCCGAGCAGGGAGCCCGATGCGGGACTCGATCCAGGGACTCCAGGATCATGACCTGAGCCGAAGGCAGTCGCATAACCAACTGAGCCACCCAGGCGCCCTCCCCTCCACATTTCTATTTAAGTCCTGACTTCTTTTTAGAAAGTATAGTGAATGAAATTCTCATATTGCAGATGAGAGACTGTTCTAAACGAGTCTTTGGCAAATGAATGATCCATTGCTTCATGCCACAGCTGTAGAACATCTGGGTAGACGATTTAGGGAACCTGCTTAAATTAGTTATTCATGAAACCAGTCTTATACCGAAGTCTTATCAAATGTAAGAGCATTTAAAAACTTCTGAGCACTGTTTAATACTAGTTCCTTGTTACTAAGAGGAGCACATTAATTTCTAAGAATATTCTTCCATTTGATCCTGACATTACTTAATTAGGAATCTTTTGCACAGATGAAGGCCTCGAATTCCACTTCAACTCCATATTTGGGTTTCACTGTTTACATAAACGTAGCTTCTATGTTTAGGGCAGCTAAATATTTGCCATAAGATCATCTCTACAGATCAAAATTTAATTTCTCCAGACATTAAGAGAATCATGGCTTTCACCATGAATACTTATGGAGGTTCAGTTCTCAAGCCTTTTGTATAAAGACCAAGGAAAGGTGAGTTCAAAGAGGAAAATTAGAATGTAAATCACACAAGCGCCTAAGGGTTCCTTCACTGAGAGGAAAACAAAACAAAAAAAACTAGCAAATCATCATGTCCATAAGTTCTGAAAAATTAAAAAGTTAAAAAATACTGAAAATATTTTACACACGTTTTATATTGTTTTGCATCTTTCTTATTTCTATAGCTTTGAGTGCCAAGCAACTTTAGGATAGTATCTTCAATAAAAATACATTTAGCCCATGAGAGCACTAATAATATACATATTTAAAAAGCAACATTTCATAAGAAACACGCGGTTCCATTAGGAGTAGCACATTCTTGGAGTCCTTTATGCTTTGCAGCAGGATTCTGAAATGCCTTTATGATTGTGGGGTCGTTCCTACTTGTAGTTTCACCAAATAAGGCTTCACTGTCTCGTAATTATTACTCAGAGGTTTGATGGACTCACATGGACTTTCTTGTATTCTAACACACAAATAAGAACCTCATTTTAAATCGTCAATAAATACAAATACAAAATTTTGCGTTGTACAATAGAAAAATACTTTTTTACAAAAGAATACAAAAGAGACAAAGGTTGCTAGGCAACCACCAGGGACAGGCTTCAGCTTTCGAGGTAATACAGAGACTACTGTACTTCCACCACCTGAAGGTCCTTGCTCAAAGCAACAAAAGAAAACTGACAGTGAGGAGTTTGGAACGTAACTCAGAACCACTGCCATTCTCCAAAATCATATTTCAGCATGTTTCAGCGATTTTAATATGTTGACTTACAAAATAAGTAAAATAAACATTATTTGGATTGTATCCAACTTTTAAAATTCAACTGGCATTTGCTGACTCTGGCCCTTATCTTCTGTGCACGCTAAAGGATATCCTACACACAAGCTAATCTTTAAACACGGTCAAGAGCAGGGAAAACACCTCTGAGGGAAATTTGCCTTTGGTGACTTCAACCCGCTCTTTTCTCTTGAGTGTGCTCCAGACTCCCAAACATCTAATATCCGAGACTGGTTTTATGAGATTAAACTGCTTCAACAATCTAGTAATATCTTGGTGAAAATGAATCCTAGTGTCGGGTGTCCTATAAAATTTGTGCCACTTGAAAGAGGCCAGCTGCAAGAAGAGCCTCAGGAGGGAAGTTCAAAGGGTTGAATTTCAGGCAGAGCAGCCCCTGAGGGAGGAGAACAGAGCTCTCCAGACCACCACCCATTACTCTGTCAACAGCCCAGTGCTGAGGGCATAAGGACTGCAATCCTTTCAATCTAGGGTGCAGAAAGGTGCAGAGTCTGGAGGCAAGCTGCCCGCTTTCAGTCCTGGCTCTACCACTTACTAGCCTTATGACCTTTGACAAGATGCTTAGTCTCCTGACTACCAGTTCCCTCATCTGCAACAAGGGGAGAAAAACACTTACCTATCATCTGACATTTGAGTATTAATTGAAATAATATATGCAAAGGCCCTTACGTAGCGGCTGACATGTGATATGTGCATAACAAATGTTTATATTACTGATCTCATTTAATATCAATACCTTCAATATTATGAAGGTCAAGAATTAATACTGCTCCATCTCATTTATTTAACTAAATACTCTGAGTACTTATTAACTAAATATCCACTGTCAGAATATTTTGTTCCATCGTACAGTGTAAGGTCAGAATGAATGACGTGGGGCAAGAACCCAGAAGTGGCACTAGATGGATGTGATAAAGGAACATTAAACATAACCTGCGCCTTTCATCATCCTGCATCACCTGGGGCCATGTTATTATGGCAGTGGTGATACAGATAAATGGTCCCCCAAAGAGGATGGCCTATACATCTTGGTCCTGAGTCCCTTGCATTTATATAGATCAGGCTACATGGAATTATGTACACTTAGGTCACCATAGAATTTCAGACCTTTGGGCTACTATCTAAAGGAAGAATACCTGTAAAACCGTAGGGAAAATTCTATCTACAGAAAATCAAGAACTGCACTGGAGCTGACTCAGCCACAGGAGTTCACACGTCAGAAGTCCACCTCACATCATTAGGGTGCTTGGTGGCCCCCTTTGGTGCTCTCTGGCCTAATCCAAGCTGCTTTCTTGTGTATGTACAGCTTCTGTTTCATGACATGAGCTTCCATAGGCCTCCCTGGCCCCTTCTTCACAAGGACTTCCACTCTCTTCCATAGAAAGTGACAATGCACACTATGTTACCTGTCCCAAATCCCAAAATAGAGAGATTCTAACTGATAGCAAAAAGGAGAAGGGGGCTGCAATGGACAAACAACTGCAATGTGCCACCCAGAGCCCCTTCGGAAATACAGGATTTCTCCCCTAGCCACTGGGAGTGCTGCTGACAGAGTCCCCAGCTGTCAGCCCCCACAAAGACTGCCTCAGCTGCCCCACCCAAAGCAGTGTCCCCTTCCTGGGCAGCTGGACTTACAAATAGAGAGCATAGTGGCCTCGTCCTCTTGTTCCAACTCGGAACATCTCTGAAGATTCATTCCAGCTTCAAAACTCTCTACAGGATCTGCTAAGCCCTGCAGTGAGACTGCATCACCATTCAGCTGCTCCCTCTGCCCACTCATGCTTCCTTCCTTCCCCTCTCCCCCTCCCCTGCCCCTTGTTGATCTTGAGAGCACTCCCGGATAACCGTCCTACACAATTTCAGAGCACTTCGTGGGAAACCAGTCAGCGACATGAGCATAACTCAGACATTGCACACATTGTATTTTCAAGCCAAGCCATATAGGTTGTCACCAGCCAACCAAAATACTGTTTGTCCCAGATTAAGGGCTCATTCCTGATCCAATAAAGTAAGACCCAAAGGCCAGGAAGATAAGGTAGGGTGGTAGAAAACACCATTTTCAGAGCAGCAGAAGCTCTGGGCTAAGTGGCAGGTTTTGATAGCTCTGTACATTCTCTTATGAACCCCAGGCTGGATGCATGGGTTTGTCCTGTTCTTCCCACAATCCACAGAATTCAGTCTGAGTTCTTTTTTCTTTATAGCTATCACTGATGCCTCTGCTTCCTGGAGATCCCTGCCCACGCAAGAATGTCTGGAAGGAAAACATCTCTACTGCTCTCTGAAAACATTCCCTTTCGAGTTGGAGAGGTTTCCTGCGAATCATGACAGGAAAACAGAAAGGAGATATGTAAAACAGTAAACATAATACGTTAAGAAGAGTTATTAAAGAGATTTTTAGAAATTCAAGCTTGTGTTATTGCACTAATTAAGGACACTCCGTGATACTTCTTATAAAATTTTAAAAATCCCTTCCTCCTCACATTAGTAATGACTGTATCTTTGTTAAGAAAAAAGACTTACTCATTTTGTTTAAAATTACATGTCTCATTATAAAAATTAAAGTGAAACAGAAAAGTCTAACAGTGAAAAAAATTGCCCAAAATCCTACTGCCCATAAATAACCATACTTAATATTATGTGAGAGTATTATTCTAGATGTCTATCTATTCATATATCCAGAAAAAAATCTACTGACTTTCATTAAAATGGAATCACAATATGAATGCTATTTCAACATTAAAATTTTATTTTTAATTTTATTTAACCAAAAAAATGAAAATGAGGTAAAATTGAAGTAATCCTTGAATATGAAATGTTTATTTACCATAAGAAGTATTCCCAAAAAGATCACTCTTAGGTCAAAAAGTGATTATGAAAACTGAGTTGAAATAATTTCAACTACATATTTCAACTCTAGATGCTTCGAATGGAACCATGTCCTGCCATAAAAATGGGAGGGAGGAAGCAGACCACATTACCTTCTGTCTCCCTCCTCAATCCCTGATTCAGATTATATCATTATTTTTATATCATCAAGTGTGGCAAAAACTGCTTCTTCTTCCCCAGTCTCTGTTTCCCCCTTTTTCAATTATAAGTATTAGTTGAGCACAAGACGTCCCTGCTAAAGACAACATTTCCCTGCCTCCTTTACAGGCAGTTGTGGCCATCTGACAAAATTCTGGGCAACAAAATACTGGAGAAGTATCTGCAACTTCTACACCACGCCTTAACAGAGAAGGAGCAGGCTATTGCCTAGATCCCTTTTCCACCTCTCCACAGGCTAGCATGCAGACATGATGGTGATGGCTGGAACATCCATGTGGGAATATGAGATGAAAGTCACACGCTGACGATGGGCAGAGCAACAAAGCAGTAGACGCCTGGGTCCCAATACCTTTAACCTCCAAACCAGCCCTGGATTATCCACCCAGGCTTTTACATGAGAATGAAATACATTTCTATTTCGTTAAAGCCAATTCGTTTTTAGGTTTCTTTTTATAGCATCCTAACTGTATTCTAGCTACTATCTCAACTAATCCATCAATAGACTATACATTTATTGTCTACTCTAAAATCATAATTCCCAGAATTAGTTTATCTTAGTTCTGTATTCAAAGTCATTCAATGTTCACAGCAAGTCCCTTTTACCATGGTATCTCCATTCCTGAATTTTGGGAGATTTCTTTCTCTCTTTGTTTTTATTTGGTTTGTTGGTAGTATGTTGGTTTCCTATTGCTACTATAACAAATTAGAGCTTAGAACAACACAAACTTACTATCTTACAGTCCTGTATGTCGCAAGTGCAAAATAGATTTCACTGGGCTAAAGTCAAGGTGTTGGCAGGGCTGTGTCCCTTTTGAAGGCTCCAGGAGAGAATCTGTCTCACTGCCTTTTCCAGCTTCTAAAGGCTGTCTGCATTCCTTAGCTCATGCCCCTTCCCCCACCCTCAAAGCCTACAATATAGTAAATCTTCAAATACCTCTCTGATTCTGACCTTCTTGCCTCCCTCTTTCACTTATAAGAAAAGTTGTGATCACACTGGGACCATTAGTAATTCAAGATAGGTTCCCCCTCTAAAGATCCCTAACTTTACACCTACAAAGTCCCTTTTGCCATGTAAAGTAATATACTCACATGTTCTGGGGATTAGGACGTGGCCATCTGGGGAGAAGGTACATTATTCTGGCTTCCACAGATGGTTTTGTTTTATTCTCCTTCTCTCATCTGACCAAGTTGTTTTTTTCTAGAAAGGGCTCATGAGTGCTTCACTGCCTGAAGTATGGGATACACTACCGAGAATGTGTATTTCCTTTCTACTTGAAAACAACTTGTCTGAATGTTATATTAGATTGCCACTTTTTCCCAGATGGCATTTATCTCTATGCTAAAAGAACACTTGGAGGCAGCATGTCATTTTTCTCTTTTTCTACCTTAATGCCTTATTCTTTTTCTACCTTAATGCCTTAAGAATTCTCTCTTTATCCATGAAGTTCAACCTAACCAGTCTATGTCTAGATGTCGATTGCTTTTTATTACTTTTGCTAGGATACAGTAACCTTGTCCAATTTAATCATGCAGTTCTTTATTTCACAGAAATTTTCTTCTGTTATATCAATCTCTGAATACATTTTCAGTTCCATTTGTGAGATTATATATATCAGGGTCATCAATCATCTTTGCATTGGATTGATTATCTTTGTCTCTCTTCCATGTTTATTACTTTATATTTAATTTAAATATCTTATTCTTTTTTATCTACATTCATCATGGCTATGTCAAGTCTTTTGTCTACATCAGTATTTTTATTTTCACCTATTCTAGTCTGTTCCCTGATGTTTCTTTTTTTTTTTTTTTTTAAAGATTTTATTTATTTGCGAGAGAGAGAATGAGAGACAGAGAGCATGAGAGGGAGGAGGGTCAGAGGGAGAAGCAGACTCCCTGCTGAGCAGGGAGCCCGACGTGGGACTCGATCCCGGGACTCCAGGATCATGACCTGAGCCGAAGGCAGTCGCTTAACCAACTGAGCCACCCAGGTGCCCTCCCTGATGTTTCTAATCACTTTATTGTTTCTGTGATGTCTTAGTTTGGTCCTCAATTTGTTTTATTTGCTCTAGAGCATCTTCATTATATTATCTATCATCTCTTCCCTGATATGTTACATGACTGTCATTTTTGCTACATTGCCAAATAACACAGAGAATTTGTGGGAATTTCTTTTGTTCTGGGTCACTGTATTTCCGAGATTGGATTCATAGTTTGTTCTTTTTTGTTTTTGTTTTTTTATGCCTGTTTTTATTGTTGCTGAAGTACGTCTTCACAGTTGCACTGTCATTTCTTATGCTTTCCATACTTGATCTGAGCAGCTTTATCCCAATAATTTTTCTCAGATGTAGTGTGGGTTACTATTCATTTTCTCCTCTCAGCTATTATTTGAGAGCTGGATATCTCATATTCAGTCATAGACTGAGTCACAGCAGGTGCAGACATGTAAAAAAAAAAAGAAAGAAAGAAAGCTCTACTGATGCTACAGTCGCTTTAAGAATACAGGGGCTCTATTCTCTCTTCTGAGAGTGTTCACTCCATCTATTCAGAGAAGGGGAATGAGGGCATGAGGTGACACCATGCATATGATCAAGGGTAGATTGGGATTTCTGGGCATAAAGTTTATACAATTTAAGTGACTATTTTAAGGAAAAGAACCCAAAGTTATGGGACAAAATTAGATATGAACATGAACTTTTGTTTAGAACAAGAAAGGTTACCCAAACATTGTAAGTGTTAAAAACATGGCAAATACCACAAAACCAGAGCATTGAGAATTACAGTTAATAATTAACTGTCTACACACTTCTGTAATACTTTTTTCCCCTCATTTTTCCCTACTATCTTTCATTTACCTCTTAATAGGACCACAATTTTGTGAAACCACTTTCTGTGGAGAGACTAGAAAGATAATCTAGTTTCTGCTAACATATTTCTCAAGATTTGCTTTTCTTATTGATAGTTTTATCATGGAGTATTTCTTTTATCTTCATAATTCATACTTGGTAATATATAAATTTGGGGGAATATTATCAAATTGGAGATTCTCTATCAAAGTTCTTTCATATATCATATTTGGAAGTTTTTTCCAACTTCTGGCTCCAGTTCCAAATTTTTCATACCTTGTTTCTCTGGTAGCACTCACATATTTCCAATGCCAGATACCATGGACACTTTCACATCATTATTCAGCCTCTGGCTTTGCAGTTGCTTAAAGTGACTCCAGTTGGACTTGCAGAACACAAGGTATAAGTATTTCTGGAGGCAATTTCTACACTGGTATAGCTAACAATAACTTAATACTCATGAACAGAATTGTAAACCACTTAAATATACCTCATAAATCTAATCAAACTGTATCCCCGGCTCAACTTACCCTAAGCTAATTCACAAAAATATTCCACTGGCCACTCCATTGCCACCCAGCAGAAGGAGAAGCCAGAGCAGAAAAAACAGCTTTTAAATGACCAGTCAAAATACTTTCTTTTTGCAAATTTTACAAAATTTTACAAAAACACAAGATAATGTGAGAATAGTGTGCTAGAGCCCCTCCTGTGTCATTTCAAAGGACCTATGCAAATGAGAGACTCTAAAGCTTGCTTTACTATATTCACTGTATATCTACAAAAAACAGAGAGAGCAAACAGAAAATAAAAAACAAAACAGCAGACTTAAGCCCTAACAGATTAATAATTACATTTAATTTAAATTATCTAAATACAGCAAGTAAAAGAGATTGGCAAAGTGTATTAAAAAACATGACCCAACTATATGCTGTTTATAAGAAATGCACATCAAATATAATAATCTAGGCAAGTTGAAAATTAAAAGTATGGTAAAAGATATATTATGCAAACACTAATCAAAAGAAAGCAGGAATGGCTATATTAATATAATATAACATTGACTTCAGAACAAAGAAAATTACCAGAGACAGAGAAGGACATCATTATATAATGATAAATGGGTCAATGCTACAAGAGGACATAGCAATTCTAAATATGTATGCACCAAACCACAGAACTACAAAATATTTGTAGCAAAATGAATAAAGTGAAAGGAGGAACAGACAATTCCACATTTCTAGTTAGAGACTTCAATACCCATCTCCCAAAAATCAGTAGAACAACTATCTAGAATTCAGCAAGGATACAAAAGAACTCAAACACAACATCAGCCAACAGGATCTAATCAACACTGATAGAATACTCCACCTAACAATAGAATACACATTCTTGTCAAGGACCCACAAAACATATACGAAGATAGACTATATTATGGTATTCTGAGCCATAACCCCACCTCTTCCTTGTGTCAACATTCCCCCTCAACTCACAGAAAGGCCACCTACCATCAACCAATCTCCGTTCCAATTTAGAGATGTATGAAATATTATAGCTCTAGTACATTCTAGTCACCAGATCCCATAGAGTAGGGAAGAAGAAAAGGTAAAGGAGACTCAAATCTCCCCCAGAGATACAAGCCCATTCATACTAGAATTCCATAGCTTGTTCAGGAAATAAATAGGATAAAATGGAATCTGGAATCCAAACCTTGTAAATGGCACAGACCACAGCCATCAGGAGCCGACAGCCCTAGGGGTTACTCCCTAGAGGAGGGATTACTCAGGGTACTTTTCCAAGACTGGGACTGATTAAGCATAAAAAAATCACATGACTGGTATTTTAATTAGATTTAGCCATTGAATTCCATTGTAAAGCCTGCACCTACCTCTAAAAAAGGGTAAATGACTCTTTCAAATGTGCATTAATTCTAGGATACCATTTAGAAAATTACCTCATCCAATGTACTACGTGGCACCCAAACTGCCCAGAAGAGTTATTATATTTCCCCAAAGTGAGCAATTGACTCTTTTCTAACCAGTTGTATTAAGTCCAATTAGAAGCAGAATATAACTTCCTAGATATTTAAAATAGAATAGGCCAGTATTATAAAAGCCAGCTGAGTAATTTATAGGAATTTTTTAATATACTGGTAATATTCCATTAAGATAAGTTAAACTGCCATTTGGAGAATAATTTTCATTATATATAAAGATAGAACTCATACTTTGTCACTCCCCTAAGGCCGTGTGTGTGCATGTATGTGTGTGTGTGTGTGTATTAGTGTCTGACTTAGACAGAAATGTATCATTTCCAAATAGTTGTTCTGAATTATTCTTTTTCTTCTTTATTTTTTTCTCTAAAGGTATCTGTTTTCTCCATATCATCTATATACTATGACATCATGGAGCAAGTACATCAGCACATTCTTTTCCTGTTACATAAATTACTGGGCAGTAAAAATATTCACAGAGCTCCCCTGGGAGACAATTGTGAATCATAAAACCAAGTTTTCTCCATGACTCTACTAAAGTACAATATGAATTTGTGAAAACTGCATCCCACTGGGAGTCAGGTAGGGTAGGTACTCAGTTTAACCTCTGAAGTCCTCAGTCTCCCCTTGTAGAATGTGAGTGTTGAGATCTGTCTTCTTCTGACTCATGAGGGATCTGCAAAGTTTAAATAGGCTCATATGCATGAAAGTCTGTTGGGTCCCTTAGGGCAGGAGGATAACAATGAGAATTTGGTAGTCTTATTCTTTATTGTAAATCCAAGAAAGTCTTTTAAATTTTAATTAGTTTCTTTAAACCCCTGTGGATTAAGTCTCTTTTGCCCATTTTACAAGTTAGAATTCAGACACTGGCAAGTTAAATGGTTTGCCCCAATCATATAACCCCCCTGGAATTAGAGCAAAGAGTTCCTTGCACCCATTGCTGTGAGGAAGCCACACAGAAGCATCTGGGGGCCTTGTGAGCAGAATCATGGTACAAGAGCTTTAATGTATGGTGGAGCTTTATGGCTCTGCTGCAGGGTACCAGAAAGATTCTTCTTAATTTTTATTTTTGAGAGACTGGGGATTTTTCATTTGGGAAAAAATGGGAGAGAGAACACTGAACAGCAGGATCAAAATCATAATCCCTGTTTTTAATGGAAATATGAACTCAAGATTTTACCTTTGCTTGCCCCAGCTTGAAATCATGCCCCGAGGGGAAGTCTGCCTTCCTTCCAACCAGGTGGCACAGTGTGCTTTGTTTTAAGCAGGTCAACTCAAATGTGTTCCCCTTTTTATGCTCTCCCTAATAAAGCACTGTGCAAAAGATGTTGATATTGGAATGAAGCATGTACGTTTCCTAGTTGAATGGTTAAATATTGGCTAACTGGAACTCTAAGAAGGAAAAGAAAGTCATGTCTCCCTTCTGTATTTTGGGATTCTTGTTTATAGTGGGTGGAACTCCAGTGAGTCACTACTAAGGAGTGAAATTGGATGCCTTCTTTGGCTTCTCTGCTGTTCTCCATGCTGCCTTTTGTTTGTAGGAGCTGCAGGCCTTTGCACAGTTGGATGGTATAAAAAGAGAGAAATTGACACAAGCAATAAAACCACAGAGGCCCTCAAACCATTTCTCTCTTGCTTTATGGGAGTTTTTGTTTGTTTGAGGGGTTTTTTGGTGTTTTTTTGTTTGTTTCTTTGTTTGTTTTATGTGTGGGGTTTTGGGGTTTTTTTGGGTTTTGTGGGGGTTTTTTTGTTTTTTTTTTGTGTGTGTGTGCTTATTTTCTTTTTATTTTCTGCTCCTCAGCAGCACAAGAGAGGAAACCTAATATAAAGTATTAACTTTGCCAAGCTTCAGAAAGCCACAAAATATTCTTTTATGTATCTTTTTTTTTTTTAAACTTGAGCACTAAGAATTAGAGGATTTGGAATTAAGACAGAGAATGGGGAAAACTAGAGGGATCTCTCCTCATCTTCCTTCTTTGGGCTGCAATATGGAAATATGTAACAAGTTGCAATTCCAGTCAGTAATATGTGTTCTTAGGGCAGAATTCTGCAAGGAGATGGCCATTTATCTGGTTATAACCACTCTGGATCTCATCACTAAGAACCCAACAAGTTAATCTGGACCCAAGGAGTTGCAAAAAGATGTGAGACTTCATGAAGGCAGGATTTTTGAGATTGCCAAGACAAAACATGAAACAATTGTTGCAAGGTCAGGTTCTGAATCATCTCAGATCTTTTTCATCAAATCTTTGCATCTTAGATCTTTCATCTATGTATTGCATGACATTGAGCGAATTGCTTACCCTATCAAACCTCTGTCTTCATAGCAACATTCTTCCTAACAGCCCAAAAGGGGAAACAACCCAATTGATGAATGGATAAGCAAAATGTACTACATCCCTAGAATGGAGTATTATTCAGCCATAAAAAGGAAAGGGAGCGCTGATACATGCCACAATGTAGATAAACCTTAAAAACATCATGTTAGGGGCGCCTGGGTGTCTCAGCCATTAAGCGTCTGCCTTCGGCTCAGGTCATGATCCCAGGGTCCTGAGTTTGAGCCCCACATTGGGCTCCCTGCTCAGGAGGAAGCCTGCTTCTCCCTCTCTCACTCCCCCTGCTTGTGTTCTCTCTCTCGCTGTGTCTCCGTCAAATAAATAAATAAAATCTTAAAAAAAAAAAATCATGTTAAGTGAAACAACCAGTCAAAAAAGTCTACATATGATATGATTTCATTTATATGAAATGTCCAGAATGGGTAAATTCATAGAGATAGCAGATTAGTGGTTCCCAGGCTCCGGTGACTTAGAAGAACAGAGAGTGACTGCTAACGTGGTGTACCAGGTTTCTTTTGCAGGTAATGAAAATATCCTGAAATTTGACTGTGGTGATGGCTGAATATCCTGGTGAACATACCAAAAGTTACTGAACCATATACTTTAAAAGGGTGACTTTTATGGTATGTGAATTATATTGCAATTGTAGGTGGGAGGGGACCCTGTTTCTCCTCTTTTAAAAAAGATTAGTAATAGTTTCTCTCTCATCAGATTTTTAACAATTAAATTAAATAATGCAAGTAGTGCACATTACACAGTGACCAGCACATAGTAAGTGCCAAATTAATGTTAATTATTAACGAGAACTTGATTCAACTCTCCACTCACCGTTAACATACAATGAACTGTAAGAAGTATGCAGTGGGTTCTCATCTGACCTCCAGAGTTTCCACTGTGATCTAGTAACTGGCCCTAAGTGGTGTGGCTGAAGGAGTAGCTCTGATCCCATCTGCATCCTTTTCTGAGAATCCCATGCTTATGTTGCCCCAAAGTGGGATGACCAGATTTAGCAGCTAAAAATATAGGAAACCCAGTTAAATCTGAATTTCAGACAAACTAGTCATTTTTTTCTTATTATAAATATGTCCCAAATGTTTCATAGGACATACCAATGCTTAAAAATTATGCAATATTTGGGATATACTTCTACTCAAAAAATTATTTGTTGCTCACCTAAAATTCAAATTTAGCTGGGCATCTGGCAACCCTACTACCCATGAAGTCAACACTAGGCTGGAAAGCCTCATTTGGCATCACAGCCCTCATTATAAAGCCTCAGTAAGTGCCCATGCTCAGAGGCCACCCACGGGGTACTACACATTTATTAATAGATTTCTACCATGACTCCACTCCCATAAGCCCTACAAAATGATGGCCTTACTCCCGAAGTCTAGTAGCTCTTCCATCTCTAAGTTGTCGATGCCAGAGTTTTTGTTCTCAATGCAGATGTTGTTCCCCAAGAACACAGCATGTGTCTGCATCATGGCAATAGATGAGGCAGATTAAGCTCTTCTAGTTCCATTCCCTGGTGGGAATGGAACAACTGCATTTGCACAGAGCTTTTCTGGACATTAACCACCTAACTTCTCCAGCAACAACTGAGGCCAGAACTTAATATCCAGTAGCTGTGGTTTACATGAAAAACACAAACACACACAAAAATAATGTGTGAGTGCAAAAACATATTAAGTGGCCATCGTCAAGTATAACCTCAGTCATTAGTTATGGTTAAAATGTCAGTTGCCAAAACCAAACCTTTAGGTCTTTAAGAATAAGACGAATGTTACACATACAATCACGTAAATATAATGAATCTATGTGGAATTTAGCTTTCAAAAGTAGTTCATTACTATTCAGTTTGCTGTTTTCCCATTCTTTTAGAAATTTTATTCTACCAGGAGGTTTCTCACATTTTCAGCCAATGTTTCAACACGGTGTACCTCAGAGACTGGTGAGAACCTGAATTTTATTCACACACCAGGTGATTGTCCCATGTCAATCAGGGACTACTCGAGTCATAAATTATACTGGTTTTTTAAATCTGAAAAGTATTTCCAACAGCACTGGCTACATAATTTGTGGGACCCAGTGCAAAATGAAAACGCATTTTCACTGTATTCAAAATTCATGAAGAATTTCAAGACGGTGAGAGCAGAGCACTAAAGCAAGTCCAGGCGGCCTTGTGCAACCTTACAAGTTGTGTGCCCAGGAAGCCAGCCCTGACCACAGAGATCACAACAGCCAAACTGAGTCAGCATTTTGAGGGCACAGTTATGTGCATTTCTCTTCCTCCGAGCCAAGGATTGAAATCATCTGATAAATTTTATTTGTTTCTTTCTTCATCTCATTTGATGGTTTCATCAAATCCTGAGGACCCTAAAAAAGAAAGACCGTGACAAGAAATGGGTAGCGTGGGTTACCCCTGGGCTAGGGAGCAGGGTGGCTGCAGGACAGGAGTAAGAGGAAGACTTTTGCTGTGTGTGCTTTGGTACCTTATGTATTTTGAACCATGTGATGTGAATGTCTTACCCAGTCAAAAATGAATAAATAAATTTAAAGAGAAGTTTGGAATCTTAGATCAAACCCAGCTGAATAAGGCACATGCATTTTGAATATATACAGGGGCCACCATTTGGGTGTTTTATACTTTTCTATTTTTTTATGTCTTACGCCTCAACAGAAAGATATTTCTTAAGAGCAATCATGAAATATTCTAGAATGCCTTTAATAGAATTGACAAGGTAGACTGAATAAGGTAAAATTGTTTCTGTGCACCACAAAGTGCTTTACCTCCTAATGCACAGTATATTTTCAGTTTGAGATCTTTGTGAATTATGTGACAGGATATGGTTCCCACTTTGTTTTGGCAGTTCAGGGTCTAATTCAAGCTCAAACCTAGTAACTGGGAGCCCTTTGGGCCACATTTCTGTGTTCTAAAGCTTTCCCTGAGATTTAAATTCTTACCTTAGTTAGGATTTATTTTTCATGATTCCATCTTCATGTATCTTCATATTTTCTTCTTTTATTCTATGATCCTTTTAAAGCACAAGAAATACTTTGTGGAATGAAGTAGATAATTCTCAGCATTTATCCCACAAAGTAACAATGAACGTAGGAGAATTGAATCAAAAGGTTTGGCAGTATCATTTGGCCCTGTTTGTGTGTTAAAGAATACCTCACTAGACAGGGAAGCAGAATAGCGAATTAAGAACAAAATGATAGATTCATTGGAAAAGGAAGTGTTGTGTAAACTTAGAAACAAGCTCCAAACCAAACTACGTGTTAAAAATCAGGTAAAAGTTAAAAGTGAGGAATAAACTTCCAACCTTCTACTAGCACAGCTATCAGACTTGGCCCTGATCTAGATTAGAGCTAACAACTTGGAATATTATCAGTGTCACCTATAAATCATACCTGCAGCATATACTGTCTACCCATACCATTATTGGTAATTAGGAAAAATCAGGAACAACCTAAATGACAAAGCATGAGGGAACAGATAAGTTATCTATCCAAAACACAGAATATTATACAGCCACTAAAAATAATGCTCTCAAAAAGTGTAATGGAATGATGACCACAGTTAAGCCTGCTATTTGGTATACTTGAAAGTTGCAGAGAGTAAATCCAGAAGTTCTCATCACGATGAAAAAAAAACATTTTTCTTTTTTTTTTTTTCTATCTATATGAGGTGATAATTAACCTGTTGTGGTAACCATTTTGCAATATATGTAAGTCAAATCATTATGCCATACACCTTAAACTTTTAAAAATGCTTTTATTTAAATTCAATTTAATTAACATGCAGTGTATTTTTAGTTTCAGAGGTAGAATTTAGTGATTCATCAGTTCTGTGTAATATCCAGTGCTCATTATATCAAGTGCACTCCTTAATGCCTATCACCCAATTATCCCTTCCCCCCACCAACCTCCCCTCCAGCAACCCTCAGTTTGTTTCCTATAGTTAAGAGTCTCTTATGGTTTGTCTACCTCTCTGTTTTTGTCTTATTTTATTTTTCCTTCCCTTCCCCTAAGTTCATCTGTTTTGTTTCTTAAAGTCCACATATGAGTGAAATCATATGGTATTTGTATTTTTCTGACTCACTAATTTCACTTAGCATTATACCTTCTGGTTCCAACCACATCCTTGCAAATGACAAGATTTTATTCTTTTTGATGGCTGAGTAATATTCCATTGTATATATACCACATCTTCTTTATCTATTCATCTGTTGGTGGACATCTCAGCTCTTTCCATAGTTTGACTATTGTGGACATTGCTGCTATAAAGATCAGGGTGCAAGTACCCCTTCGGATCACTACATTTGTATCTTTGGGGTAAATACCCAGTAGTGCAATTGCTGGGTTGTAGGGTAGCTCTATTTTCAACTTTTTTTTTTTTTAAAGATTTTATTTATTTATTTATTAGAGAGCGAGCGAGAGAGA
>NC_138378.1:98814738-98824827 GCF_054177405.1 Leptonychotes weddellii
TGGAGCACTTTTTCATGTGTCTGTTGGCCATTTGGATGTCTTCTTTGCAGAAATGTCTGTTCATGTCTTCTGCCCATTTCCTGATTGGATTATTTGTTCTTTGGGTATTGAGTTTGATAAGTTCTTTATAGATTTTGGATACTAGCCCTTTATCTGATATGTCATTTGCAAATATCATCTCCCATTCTATCGGTTGTCTTTTGGTTTTGTTGACTGTTTCCTTTGCTGTGCAAAAGCTTTTCATCTTGGGGCGCCTGGGTGGCTCAGTTGGTTAAGCGACTGCCTTCGGCTCAGATCATGATCCTGGAGTCCCTGGATCGAGTCCCGCATCGGGCTCCCTGCTCAGCAAGGAACCTGCTTCTCCCTCTGACCCTCCCCCCCTCATGTGCTCTCTCTCTCTCCTTCTCTCTGTCTCAAATAAATAAATAAATAAAAGCTTTTCATCTTGATGAAGTCCCAATAGTTCATTTTGCCCTTGCTTCCCTTGCCTTTGGCGATGTTTCTAGGAAGAAGTTGCTCATGTGAGGTCGAACAGGTTGCTGCCTGTGTTCTCTTCTAGGATTTTGATGGATTCCAGTTTCACATTTAGGTCTTCCACCCATTTCGAGTTTATTTTTATGTATGGTGTAAGGAAATGGTCCAGTTTCATTCTTCTGCATGTGGCTGTCTAATTCTCCCAATACCATTTGTTGAAGAGACTGTCTTTTTTCCATTGGACATTCTCTCCTGCTTTGTTGAAGATTAGTTGACCATAGAGTTGAGGGTCCATTTCTGGGCTCTCGATTCTGTTCCACTGACCTATGTGTCTGTTTTTGTGCCAGTACCATACTGTCTTGATGATGACAGCTTTGTAATAGAGTTTGAAGTCCGGAATTGTGATGCCACCAGCTTTGCTTTTCTTTTTCAACATTCCTCTGGCTTTTGGGGTCTTTTCTGGTTCCATACAAATTTTAGGATTCTTTGTTCCATTTCTTTGAAAAAAGTGGATGGTATTTTGATAGGGATTGTATTAAATGTGTAAATTGCTCTAGGTAGCATAGATATTTTCATAATATTTGTTCTTCCAATCCATGAGCATGGAACATTTTTCCATTTCTTTGTGTCTTCCTCAATTTCTTTCATGAGTATTCTATAATTTTCTGAGTTGCCTCTTTGGTTAGATTTATTCCTAGGTATCTTATAGTTTTGGGTGCAATTGTAAATGGGATTAACTCCTTAATTTCTCTTTCTTCTGTCTTGTTGTTGGTGTATAGAAATGCAAATGATTTCTGTGCACTGATTTTATATCCTGCCACTTGACTGAATTCCTGTATGAGTTCTAGCAGTTCTGGGGTGAAGTCTTTAGGGTTTTCCACATAAAGTATCATATCATCTGCAAAAAGTGAGAGTTTCACTTCTTCTTTGCCAATTCGGATGCCTTTTATTTCTTTTTGTTGTCTGATTGCTGAGGCAAGGATAGGCATTTTAACAATATTTGTTCTTTCAATCCATGAACATGGAACATTTTTCCGTTTCTTTGTGTCTTCCTCAATTTCTTTCATGAGTTTTCTGTAGTTTTCAGAATACAGATCCTGTACCTCTTTGGTTAGGTTTATTCCCAACCCATTCTATGAGGCCAGCATTACCTTGATCCCAAAACCAGACAAAGACCCCACCAAAAAGGAGAATTACAGACCAATATCCCTGATGAACATGGATGCAAAAATTCTCACCAAGATACTAGCCAATAGGATCCAAGAATACATTAAAAGGATTATTCACCACAACCAAGTGGGATTTATTCCAAGGCTGCAAGGGTGGTTCAACATCCACAAATCAATCAATGTGATACATTAATAAAAGAAAGGACAAGAGCCATATGATCCTCTCAATAGATGCAGAAAAAGCATTTGACAAATACAGCATCCTTTCTTGATAAAAACTCTCTGCAGTGTAGGGATAGAGGGGAACATATCTCAATATCATAAAAGCCATATAAGAAAAACCTACAGTGAATATCATCCTCAATGGGGACAAACTGAGACCTTTTCCCCTAAGATCAGGAACACAACAGGCATGTCCACTCTCACCACTATTCTTTAACATAGTACTGGAAGTCCTAGCCTCAGCAACCAGACAACAAAAAGAAATAAAAGGCATCCAAATTGGCAAAGAAGAAGTCAAACTTGCACTCTTCACAGATGACATGGTAATCTACGTAGAAAACCCAAAAGACTCCACCCAAAAATTGCTAGAACTGATACAGGAATTCAGCAGAGTCACAGGATATAAAATCAATGCACAGAATTCAGTTGCATTTCTATACACTAAGGCAGAAGAAAGAGAAATCAAGGAATTGATCCCATTTACAACTGCACTAAAAACCATAAGATACATACACCTTAAACTTACACAGTGCTGTATGTCGATTATATCTCAATAAAGCTGAAAAAAAAAAAAAACAAAAAAAAGGTATAACAACATGATAAAAATTTCTGATATAATACTGAGTAAACAGAATATAATTTTATTAAATTGATCCAGGGAAGAGGGGTTAAGGAGGATAATAGGTATGTGTGTTTACACACATGGTCAAACTGAAAGTAATTTTACTTTCCTTATAAAAATTTCTTCTAGTTTCAAATACTTTTGCAATAAATACATATTCTTTTATTTAAAAAAAAAAAGAAGAGTATTTTCAAGACAAATCAAGATTTTCCATAACCAAAAGCAAACTGATTAGATTAGTTACTGTGTGGAAAACAGTATGGACGTTCCTCAAAAAGTTACAAATAGAACTACCCTATGATCCATTAATCACGCTACTGGGTATTTATACAAAAAAATTCAAAAACACTAATTCAAAGGAACACATGCACCCCTATGTTTATTGCAGCATTATTTACAATAGCCAAATTATGGAAGCAGCCCGAGTGTTCATTAATAGAGGAATAGATCAAGAAGAGGTGGTGTATATATATAATGGAATATTATTCAGTCATAAAAAAGAATGAAATCTTGCCTTTGCAACTACATGGAAGGAGCTAGGGAGTATAATGCTAAGTGAAATTAGTCAGTTAGAGAAAGACAAATACCATATGATCTCACTCATATGTAGATCATGACTCAGGTCATGATATTAGGGTCCTGGGATTGAGCCCTGCATCGGGCACCCTGCTCATCAGGGACCCTGTTTCTCCCTTTCCCGCTCCCCCTGCTTGTGCTCTCTCTGTCAAATAAATAAATAAAATCTTTTAAAAAGAGAGAGAGAGAAACCAAGAAACAGACTCTTAAATATAGAGAACAAACTGATGGTTACCAGAGAGGAAGGTGGGTAAGAGGATGGGTGAAACAGGAATTAAGAGTATACTTATCTTGATGAGCACTGAGTAACATATATAATTATTGAATCACTATATTGTACACCCAAAATTAATATAACATGTAGGTTAACTATAGTGGAATTAAAATCAAAAAGTTAATTAAAAAAAAAAAAAGATTTTCCACAACCAAACCCTTGAATTTAGCAAGTATGCCAATATGTAGGTATCCTTCCTGAATTATGGCTCCATTCAGGTCCCTCAAGGGAGAGATGGTAACTAAACTCCTAGTGCTCAACAACAAAATGCATAATCAGAAGACCCATGCCTCAGAATCTATAGAAACACAACATCCAAATTAATTAAGGCAACATATATGGAATCAGTTCTTAAAATCAGCAATGCAGGAGAATAGCAGGCACATAAAAAAATGAGAAAATAAACCAAACTGAACATGTAATTACTGTCAGTTATGTAAGCCCATATATAGGCCTTTAAAAGAAAAGAGAAATGGTGAATAAGGACATATTTTACAAACCAAGGCCCTTGATGTTCTTTTTTGCCCCAGGAGTCCACATGGAAAGAACATAAAGATTCATTTCCACATCTTGCATTACACAAGTAACACTACCAGCAGCTTGTCACTTCCTATAGCACCTAGCATGTGAATAAACATATTGAAAGTCTGACCTGGATTCCCAGACACTAATGAGCAAGGGCCTCAGTGATACAAAGGCAACAAACACGAGTTTGCAAACTTTCTTCATCCTTTCACTTCTGTGGAAATAACATTTTTTTTTGCTCAGGATTTCAAACCCCTAGTCACACCTCCGAACAAATAAATGAGTAGTATTGTGTACATGCTACCTGTCCAACAATGTGATGGATACAGCTGGTAGCTTAATGCAAATATAAGGTGGAGAGAAGTATCATTACCAAGTGTCTGCCATGCGCTAGACAGAAGGCTGGGGTCTGGAGTCTATGCCGTGACAGTCTCTTCTAGCACCTCAGGAAGGAAATTTCTCCTGAAAATGTGATTTGGGGTGTGAGAGAGTGGCTTTCAGGGCCTTGGAGGCAACATGAAGTTTTCTCTGAGGTCCTCCCCTACTTCTTTTAAAAACATGCTCTTGCTCTAAATGCAACAGAAAATGAAGTTGCTCTGTTTGTAGGCTTCAATACAAATGATTTCTGCCTCAGGAAAAAAAACTTTTCAGAATATTTACTTATTTTCAGTTCCTAAGTATTACTTTGAATGAGGAAATAAATAAATGAATTTATGAATGAACATATGAAAAACTTGGAGAATGTGGTCTCCAGCAGAGTCAGGATACTTGTGATTCAACCAAGGGGCAAATGGCCTGGGAGAAAGTAAAAGATGCAAAGAAGAGTTACAAAGAAAGGCTGAAGGTTAGTACATAACTATGCTTCTCAACCCCCAAGTTCCCCAAACCTGTGGCCCCCAGGCTGGCAAGTGTGAGACTTAAGAAATGACAGGCAATGGGGTGCCTGGGTGGCTCAGTCATTAAGTGTCTGCCTTCGGCTCAGGTCATGATCCCGGGGTCCTGGGATCGAGCCCTGCATCGGGCTCCCTGCTCCGTGGGAAGCCTGCTTCTCCCTCTCCCACTCCCCCTGCTTGTGTTCCCTCTCTCGCTGTGTCTCTCTCTGTCAAATAAATAAATAAAATCTTTAAAAAAAAAAAAAAAAAGAAAGAAATGACAGGCAAAATGATATGTTTATGACTGGGAATTTGTCTGGAGACATCCTTGACCAGAGATCAGTAATAACAATATCAACCACTACCACCACACACACCAAAAAAAATAACAGCAGGAACAGTAGTAGTCATAGTAATAATAGGTAACTTTTTAAAATGACTGACATGTACCGAGCACTGAGCTAAGCTCTTTGCACAAAATATCTCAACCAAGTGTCACCACAATCCAATTAAAAGGTAGTATTATTAGCTCCATGTTACACATCAGAACTCTGGCTTAGAGAAGGTAAATTAACTTGCCCAGAGTCACACAGCTAGTCCTATGCTACACATACGGTAATTAATTACAGGGTATCTAAATTGTATTTGACATTTTATAAGGAGTTGTATTAGAGCAATGTTTCCCAGCCCAGCTGCACATTAGCACCAACCTAATAGCCTCTACATTTGGATGTCTACTCAATGATTTCCTCCATGTCAAATTAAATTGTTTCAGATGACTCTGGGTCCTGATCTGGATGCTGAGGCAAGAATACTCCTTGAAGGAGTCAGTTAGGTCCTTGGGTACACAGACACACTGCTTAAGTAACAGACTGGTGTGCAAGACAGCCCCTCATTTGCATATCAACTGGCAACCCAGCTAATACCAAAACTGCCCACCTCTCTGCTTATATTTTAGAGATCTCAGAAACATAAAATTGTAATGTTTACTTCTTCGATTTCCCTAATACTTAAATTGAAAAATGGACAAGGGAAATGCCATCAGCAATTTGAATAAAAAGACTGCAGTATAATAGGAAGTTCCTTCCAAGAAAAACAAAATAATTCATAGACTGTGAAAGTTAGATCATCTGGGGGAAAAAAAAAAAAGTTAGATTAACTGATACAGTGGTTGTCAATGCTGGATGCACAGTAAAATCACGTGGAGAGGCTATTAAATAATGTTAATAATAATGCCAGATCCCATCCCACAGTGTCTAATTTAACTGATCTGGGGTAGCTCCTGGGAACTGGTATTTTTAAAAGCTTCAACCATGGTGAACAAACACTGATTTAACCCAGCCCCTCATTACCATAAAATGATTTGCCATTTAGCAGGCCACGGCCACAAAACATCTCTCTAGTAACCCTTGCATCTGCATTGAACCAGGACTACGGCTTCTTTTCAAAAATACCCAAAAAATTGTCTTAGAAAAATACTAGCCATAAAACTTAAAGAAAATCAAAATCAAACATAATTATGAACATATACACTAAGAGTTAACACACTATATCAAAATAGTTATCTTTCAAACACACTTCTAAGTTGGTGTATTAATTGTAATTGCTCATTAAAGGTGTTCTATTTTCCTTGCTTCCATTATAAGAGTGTGAAATTTTTCAGAGAAACCAAATGGAGAGGTGATTGCTCAGATGTAGGCTAACAGAAGTTTCCACAAACACATGTGGAATAATATCTGGAAGTGGTTCAGCAGACGCCCCATGGAGTGGTGTGTGTGGCAAAAACTAATCCATCTCATTATGTTTGGAAATGATTAGATCCTAGCTAAAATGTCTTCCCTAGCTCTTTTTACAAATAAAAGAAATGTGTGGAATTTGACATGAGGGCCAAAGAAAGCATAAGCATAATAATAATGATGAAATAAATTCCTTTTGAGAGTCCTTTTTTTCTCTCCCAAATATTTTACATTTGCCACCTCACTTAGTCTTTATACAACTTGAAAATATATATATTTTAGAAGTAAAGATGGAGGTAAACTCTCAGTCATATTCCAGCTCCCCAAATCAGGGTCAAGTATTATTTCTCTCTTCCACTGGTATAAACACTGGGCAGGATACTTCGGAGTTGGGGGTACAAATACAGAAATGACTAAGGCAAACTCTCTCCCTCATCAAGCTCCTATTTCAGTGGAGAGTCAGATAAAAAATATGCAAAATAAAAGGGGATAAAATTGTTCTCCATCTCAGTGAATAGCACCAAGATTCCCCTAGTTGAGCAAGCCAGAAACTTAAAAATCTTCCCTCAGGGCACCTGGGTGGCTCAGTTGGTTAAGCAACTGCCTTTGGCTCAGGTCATGATCCTGGAGTCCCGGGATCGAGTCCCGCATCAGGCTCCCTGCTCAGCGGGGGGTCTGCTTCTCCCTCTGACTCTCTTCCCTCTCGTGCTGTCTCTCATTCTCTCTCTCAAATAAATAAATTTTAAAAATCTCAAAAAAAAAAAAAATCTTCCCTCATTCTTCCTTCTCCGTTACCAGCCACATCTGGTCCCTTAGCAAGTCCTGCAATTTTACCTCCTAAATATTTCTCAAACATTCTTTCCATCACCACTGTCATCACCTGAGTTCAAGCCACCACTACTTCCCATATGTATGAATTGCAACTACCTCCTAAATAGTCTCTCTGCTTCCATTCTGGACCCATCCAATGTACTTTACCTGTTGCAATGGGAGTGACCTTGTAAAAATACAAATCTAATCATAAGTTCTCCCACTGAAACCGCTCCAGGAACTTTTTCTTAGCTGTATGGTAAAGCCCAAAGTTCCCTAAGCTGGACTATAGGGCCTTGCTGGATGTAGTCCCTGCTTACCTCTCCAGCCCCACAATCTACCACTGTCCCACCCTCTCCCTCTGCTCTCTGTCCCTGTGGCCTTCCTTCAGGTCTTTGACTATTACTTAGTCTTCACACCTCCTGGCATTTTCACTTGTCCTTTCCTTGACCACAAATGTTCGTCCCCACTTCATCCTTCAACCACAGCTGAAGTATCACTTAGGCATGGAAACCTTCATCAACTTCCCAAACACAATCAGATCCTCTCACAGGACTTCATACATTTCCTTTGTAATACTCATCACAACTTATAACTGTATATTTATTGTGTGATTATTTAACATCTATCTCCGGGGCGCCTGGGTGGCTCAGTTGGTTAAGCGACTGCCTTTGGCTCAGGTCATGATCCTGGAGTCCCTGGATCGAGTCCCACATTGGGCTCCCTGCTCAGCGAGGAGCCTGCTTCTCCCTCTAACCCTACCCCCTCTCGTGTACTCTCTCTCTCTCATTCTCGCTCTCTCAAATAAATAAATCTTTAACATCTATCTCGTACTCCTACCCTATTCCTACTGCACTGTAAGATCCATGAGGGTAAGGACAATGTCTTATGTGCTTTCCTGGTATGTTGCCTGGCACACTGTAGGAGCTCAATAAATATAGATTGAACAGAAGGATGAATAAATGAATGAACACTAAAATAAAGGTTGCATGAAAGAAGTAACATTGGAAATAAGTGGTGAGGGAAAAGTAAGATTGTAATCATTAGAAAAAGGTAGGGACAGACTTTCAGCCTCCAAGAACAGCAAACACACAGTTAGAAAGTCATAAAGCAGGAGTAGGACCATGAAGAATCCAGACTTACTGGGTTGAGAATAAGGTGTAATGGAATATGAGCCCAGAAAGACATGGTTCTGTCATGAAAAGTCTAGAATGCAGGATAAAAATCAGTGCTGAATTACAAAGTGAGCCACTGCCATCTTAAGAGCAGGAGGTGACATGTAGAAAGTGAAATTTGGGGCTCCTGGGTGGCTCAGTAGGTTAAGCCACTGCCTTTGGCTCAGGTTATGTCCCAGGGTCCTGGGATCGAGTCCCGCATCAGACTCCCTGCTCAGCAGGAGCCTGCTTCTCCCTCTCCCTCTCCCTGCCATTCCCCCTGCTTGTGTTCTCCCTCTCTCTGTCAAATAAATAAATTTTTTTTAAAAACGTGAAATTTGAGCAGTATTCTGTGCTCACTGATGAAGAGGGTAAGACAGTTTAAAAGCCTATGCTTTTATTACCACAGAGAACAAAGTTATTTTTAAATCATATTGCTATCATGTATTTAAAACTCATGAGGGCACCTGGGTGGCTCAGTAAGTTGGGCGTCCAACTCTTGATTTCTGCTCAGAATATGAGTTCAGGGTCGTGGGATGGAGCCCCGTGTCAGGCTCTGTGCTCAGCGGAGAGTCCCAAAGGCTCAGGAATCGGCAGCACCTGGTACTTCTAGAAATGGGATTGAAAGTGAAGAAGACTAGCTGGAACTCTATTTGAGAAATAGGTCACCGAAACCCTTCCTTCCCTCCAAATAGCAGGTTTATTATCTGAAAGGGGTAAAACAGATCTTCACACTGAGGGATCTCTGATATAGATTAGCATAGGAGTATGATACTGAAAATGAGGGTATGAAGCTAATGTTTACATACCCAGTACTGAGATTCTAAGCTCTCTTTCCTGATTCAACTCCCAGAAACAAACATATATCCCCCAGGCAGGAAATAGAAAGATTCTTTTCTGGCGCACTG
Organism: Leptonychotes weddellii; assembly: GCF_054177405.1. Taxonomy (NCBI): domain Eukaryota; kingdom Metazoa; phylum Chordata; class Mammalia; order Carnivora; family Phocidae; genus Leptonychotes; species Leptonychotes weddellii. The sequence goes on from NC_138378.1 coordinate 98,824,081, forward strand.
ACCAGCCCAAATGGAAAGACCTAAAGATACTGATACAAGAAGTCCTTCAATGAAAGGGCCCAGCCAGGTCAGCTTATGGAGCATCTCATAGATGAGAATTACCAACTATCCACTGAGATTTTCTAATCAGGTCTAACCTCTACTCTTTCATGAGGATCATTAGACACATGAAAAAAGTATCTATCGTGAGACCCTGAATTGCCAAGGAAATGTTGAAAAAGAAAAACAAAGCTGGGGGTATCACGTTGCCCAATTTTAAGCTATATTACAAAGCAGTGATCACCAAGACAGCATGGTACTGGCACAAAAACAGACATATAGACCAATGGAACAGAACAGAGAGCCCAGATATGGACCCTAAACTCTATGGTCAAATAATCTTTGACAAAGCAGGAAAAAATATGCAATGGAAAAAAGACAGCCTCTTCAATAAATGGTGCTGAGAAAACTGGACAGCTATACACAGAAGAATAAAACTCATACACAAAGATAAACTCAAAATGGATGAAAGACCTCAATGTGAGACAGGAATCCATCAAAATCCTCGAGAAGAACATAGGCAGTAACCTCTTTGACATCGCCCACAGCAACTTCTTTCAAGATACATTTCCAAAAGCTAGTGAAACAAAAGCAAAAATGAACTTCTGGGCCTTCATCAAGATAAAAAGCTTCTGCACAGCAAAGGAAACAGTCAACAAAACAAAGAGGCAATCCACAGAATGGGAGAAGATATTTGCAAATGACACT
>NC_138378.1:98824927-98846245 GCF_054177405.1 Leptonychotes weddellii
AAACCACATTGAGATACCACCTTACAGTTAGAATGGCAAAAATGGACAGGGAAAGAAACAACAAATGTTGGAGAGGTTGTAGAGAAAGGGGAACCCTCTTACACTGTTGGTGGGAATACAAGTTGGTACAGCCACTTTGGAAAACAGTGTGGAGGTTCCTCAAAAAATTAAAAATAGAGCTACCCTATGACCCAGCAATTGCACTCCTGGGTATTTACCCCAAAGACACAGATGTAGTGAAAAGAAAGACCATATGCACCCCAATGTTCATAGCGGCAATGTCCGCAATAGTCAAACTGTGGAAAGAGCTGAGATGCCCTTCAACAGATGAATAGATAAAGATGTGGTCCATATATACAATGGAATATTACTCAGCCATCAGAAAGGATGAATACCCAACTTTTACATCAACATGGATGGGACTGGAGGAGATTATTCTAAGTGAAATAAGTCAAGCAGAGAAAGTCAATTATCATATGATTTCACTTATTTGTGGAACAGAAGGAATAGCATGGAGGACATTAGGAGAAGGAAGGGAAAAATGAAGGGGGGGACATCAGAGAGAGAGATGAACCATGAGAGACTATGGACTCTGAGAAACAAACAGGGTTTTAGAGGGGAGTGGGGTGGGGGGATGGGTTAGCCCGGTGATGGGTGTTAAGGAGGGCACGTACTGCATGGAGCACTGGGTGTTATGCAAAAACAATGGATCGTGGATCACCACATCAAAAACTAATGATGTATTATATGGTGACTAACGTAACATAATAAAATAAAATTTAAAAAAAGTATCTATCATGAATATTAGGATAAAAGTTAATTAAATAGCTAATTAATTAAGAAAAGCAACCTGGAGGAAAAGGACTCTTTGAGGAACAAGGAACAAGGCAAAGAAAAATAATGTTAATGAAGTCAGAGAGATAAAACACATCTATGAACCAAAAACAGACTGTTATTAAAGAGACAAATGAGCCAAAGTAAAATTCATTAAAAATCCAGTAGTAGACATGAAATCTCAGTAGACAGTTTGGAAAATAAAGATGGTGGGGGGGGATCTTCCAGAGAGGAGAGCGGCAAGACAAACAGATGGAAAACACGAATGGAAAGACAGAAATATAAGAGAGCCAGCTAAGGGGATCCACCAGCCAAATGGCAAAGTTTCCAGCAAGGGCAACAGAGAAAATGAAGGGGAAGAAATCATTAAAGAAATAATTAAAGAAAACAGCCCCAGGGGTAAAGAATATGATTTTCTAAGATTTTAAAGGCCCAATTTAAAGCAGCCAACACAACAGATGAAGATAGACACCACTGGGAAATTTCAGAACACTGAGAGAAAAAAAGAAAATCTTACAAGGGGTACGAGAAAAACACAGTTCACAACACAAAGTTCAGGAATCTGAATGGCTTTTACTTTCTTAATATTAACCTTGGAAACCAGAAAATAATGCATTAAATACTCAGGGGCTGGGAGGAATGTTCTAGAGTTCTACTACCAGACTTAAGTTATCAATCAAGTGAAAGGGGAGAATAAAAATAATATCTTCTCAAAATCTTAAAGTCTCAAAACAATTTACCCACACACACCTTCTCTCTGGAAAATATTGATTCCGCCAAAGCAAGAAGTAGGAAGACACAAGATTCAGATAAAAGGGGGTCCTCCCCAGGAGGAAAAAGGATCAGTAGGGTAAGAGAAATCTCAGGATGTCAGCTGTGCCCCAGCTATAGAAGCAACTAGTCCAGACTACTCCAGGCAAGTCAAAAAGAGACAAAAGAGTCCATGAGAGCATTTCTTCAAGAAGATGAAATTAATAAATTACTTAATGCATCTAAATAAAGAGTTGAGAAGAGACTGAGAAAACTGTGGAAGTGCTTTGGGTTGAATTAATGATGAGTATGTACATAGAAAACACACACACAAACAAACTAAGATATAACTATTAACTCCAGGAAAACAAAATATGGCAAGGAAAGTGCTTCTTGTATGCCTCAAGATGCACAGTCGTAACACTGAATTAACACTTTAACCTAAGTTATGATGTAACAGGGGAGGGGATGGAAAGGGGGTGAAGAAAGAGGTGAAAGAGAACTAAATTCTCCTCTTCCTAGTGGGAAGTCAATAAATCATTCCAAATCTGAAAAATTAAGAACCAGAAATATAAACTTGCTTTTTAGAAATACAGTGATATACACACAATCAAATAGCCAATAAACTTAAAGTGGTTGCCCACAAAGAAGAGGAAATGAAGCATAGGAAAGACTTCTGTTTTTATAAGTCTTATAAAATCACCTGACTCAAACTGTGTGTATGTTTAACTTTCATAAAAATAAAGGCTGGATAAAAAGACTATTTAAATTTAAAAAACCAACAGGCTGGGCGCCTGGGTGGCTCAGTTGTTAAGCAACTGCCTTCGGCTCAGGTCATGGTCCCAGGGTCCTGGGATCGAGTCCCGTATCGGGCTCTCTGCTCCGCGGGAAGCCTGCTTCTCCCTCTCCCACTCCCCCTTGCTTGTGTTCCCTCTCTCACTGTGTCTCTCTCTGTCAAATAAATAAATAAAATCTTTTAAAAAACAAAAACAAAAAAACCCCAACAGGCCAAGGATGAGGAAGGGATGAATGCGAGAAAGAGAGAGGATGACATATAAATGACTCTGATTTTCAGATTTAAGTAACTAGGAGGATGGGGGAGTCCAAAGAAAAGGGTGGGATTTAAAGAGAATAAAAATTATAATTAAAAAAGAGTTCATGACAACAAATAACTACTTAGTACAAAATCATGGAGAGCCGCTCTCTTTAGAACTTAGAGAATTTTAAAGCTGCAAGGACCTTTAAATTCATCTTGCTTCTGGTTTGTTTGTTGTTTTTTTAAAGATTTTATTTATTTATTTGACAGAGTGAAAGAGAACAGCAGAGGGAGAAGCAGGCTCCCCGCCGAGCAGAGAGCCTGATGCGGGACTAGGATTCCAGGACCCTGGGATCATGGCCTGAGCTGAAGGCAGTCGCTCAACCAACTGAGCCACCCAGGCACCCCATTGCTTCTGTTTCTTAAATTCTTTCTTGAATCTCTTTTGCAAGGGCTATCCATGGATGCTCTGTGTGAACTCCCAGCCGACTGACCATTCACCATATCCTCAGGCACTCCATTTCCACCTCGGGCTCCTTTAATCATTGAATGGGACTTCTTTAGTAAAGACAACTCTGCATTGGCGGCAGTTCAACCGGGGTTCTGTACTCTCTACTGCTGCTTGAACATACTGGGACACGGCCCTAAGTGAATTTATATAGAATGATGCCCATTTCTTCTTGGCTAGCGACAAGGACTTAAATAAATGACTTCCAGAAATTCCTTCCATTCCTCTGAGACAAACCTGGTGAGTGCTGCCAGGAGAGGGCTGCCATATGAGTGAAGGGCTGAAGCAGGCAGAGGACGACAAAGGAAGGGGAAAAGCAGGGCTCTGCCTCCTGCATCTTGCCATCCACAGGCCCTTCTGAAGGCTGCAGTTGTCATGAGGCTAGACTCTAAATCCGTTTCTAAGAGCCGAAGTTCAAATTAAAGCCAAGACAGCAGTGTTGTTCCCAGAATAATTTGAATCTTCAAGCTGTGCTAAGTGCCTTTTTGCTTCTACACTTGAAAATTACTACATTTTTCAGTTTGTTTCTATTTGAAAGAAAATGGTTTAGGTGATTATAGAGTAGCTTGTCGATTCTGCACAAATTCCGCTCATGATTTTTATGCTAAAATTCCAAAAGTCTCTTTAATAGATAATTTATGTTCCTCTAAGATAGTTTTATTCGAGAATAATAAAAGCCCTCAAACTTACCAGAGGCAAAGAAAAAAAAAGATACTCAATGTGAGATCTAAGAGCTAAGCTCTTCCCAAAGGCCTATCCATCTGACGTGATCAAGAGATATTCTCCAATAGTTCTCTGTGGGCGACTGCAAAGTGCAGCAAAGCGATAAGACACGAACTCTCTTCCTGGACTTGAGCTGCACTGGTGTCAAAAGAAAAAGGCAAGAAGTCCTCAGGATCCTGTGTTTGAAAAATTCTAACTCTCCGGATATCCATTCTCTTGAACTTAATTTTCATGTGTTCATTTGGCAAGTACTGATGGAGCATCTACTATGTGGCCAGCACTGTGCTGGGTACAGGGGTGATGCAACAGCGAGCAAGACAGAAAAGATCCCCAGAGCTCACATTTTGGCATGGGAAGACAGATAATGAGATTTGTATTCATCTTGTTGGGCTATAAAGAAAATAAAACAGGTTGAAACTCTAGACAGTGACTGTTGGGGCTCAGGGCTGATTATAAGGAATGATCAGAAAAGCCTTTCCCGTGGAGACAGTAGAAGTGGGAACCAAGCAACAAGAAAAAGCTGGGGAAAGACTATTCCAGGCAGAGGAAAGGGCAGATCAAAAGACCTAAGAGAGCTCTTCCTGAGCATTACTGTTCTGCAAGAATGTTCTTGAAAAACTGTAACATATTTAGCGAGACTGGATGCCTTGCTGCATCTGAGCGCTCAATTCAGTCTCAGAGACTGAGGCACACTGTAGCCACTGATGGTGCCTAGGTGAGTCCCACTCCAGGAATGGCCCACGGCCCAAGAGTCTCTCGCCTCTGTGGAGACAGTCTGTACCCAATGACTGGCCACAGAGGAATAAAGATCTAGCCCGTTGCTTCCAAGCCCCTTGCTTCCAGCTCCTGAGAAGCCCCATGCTGGCTCTGGGTATCTGTATCACAGCTCAGCTCCCTCTCTGCCCAGTCCTGCTTCCTTCACTCCCCTACAGGCACTGATGCCGAGGGCATGTCCCAATATACCTTCAGTACACACATCTTCATCTCAGCTGCACTTTCCCTGGGGAATCCAGCTGGAGATCTAAGTGGATCATTTTAGGCACATATAAATATTAAAATATAACAGCAGCACTGCCATCAAGTTTAGGAATCATAGAGTGCCAGGGCTTGTTTTATCTCTGTCTAGGCTTAAAGATAACATGACAAGAGGTCCTAACTGGTTTCCATTACACACTGAAATCTGTCCCCACACTGCTGACTGATGCTTCCCACCCACAAATCTGACCATGGTGATCCCCTGCTAAAGCCCTTCAGTGGCTCTCAGTGGCCTTCAAGACAACATCTTGGCCCACAAGTCTCTTCAGGACCTGCCTTCCCATATAGCCTTTCCACCCACCTTCTCCCACACTAGACCCATGGTATTTTGACTATGCTGTTTCACACCCTCTTGCATTTCAACTCGCAATATCCTCCACTCAGCGAAACATTTTTTTTAGTCTTTAAAGCCACCTTCTTTGAAAGTCTTCCTCAGCCCCCCTACTCAGAGTTCCTAATACCCTCCTTGTAACTCTGTTGTATATTGTGTAGTTTTTTACTGTTCTACCCACCGCTGTAAACATCTGCCCATTTCTGCTGCTCAACTGCATGCCACCAATTCCTACAGAAATGTATTTATAGACTTTGTCCTATTCAGTATTGACCCCTCCCCTAGCACCTAGCACAGTGCCAGTCACTTTGTAGACACTTGCAAAGGCTATCTCACTCTGCTTTAGTCTGGGAAAAAAAGGCACAGTCACGAAACATATCTGTAAAATAGATCCTTATAGCACCCATTTTGCGATTATAGAATCCATCTTTTACTGGGCCCCAAGAGAGGAAGGGCAGGGATAAAGAGCTGCAGAAACTTATGTATGATGTTGTTTATATTACAAATGTCACTACCATGCCCCATCCCTCCAAGTCTCAGGCAGCTAACATCTTAAAGACCCCCACAGACCACTACATTTCCATATTCACCACCTTCAGTTAAACTCTCTAACTTAGCAGTTCCCAGTCTGTGAAGACTTTACCATGAGTATTTTATTCATTCTTCCGGTTTAGAGAGAAAAGATAGTGGGCATACCAGAACAACAGTCTAAGTGCTTGTTTGTTTTGTATGTTCACAAGTGTAAACACTGCCAAAACACACATAATTGGGGGAAAAAAATCTAGAATTTTCTTGGTTTGGTAATTAACAAAGAGCAGGCTCTCCTTTCAGAAACTTTGCTGTGGGAGCACTGCATTTAAATATTGGTGTGTGTGTATATATATATATATATATATATATATATATATATATATATATATAATTGATAATGGTAATAATGAGCCCAACAGAAATATGATCTTCCCCTAATGACAATTCTAGTAGCAGAAGAGGCAGTGGTGTGGTAGAAGTCAGTGGTCTTCAGAGTAGAACACTTGTGCTTCTTCAGGCCTAGCTTAGCAGCATGGGATCTCGAACAAGACATTTCACTTCTCCTGGCTTGACTTCTTACCTATAAAATGGAGATTATTCCTAACTCACCCTATCCTTGTGAGAATTAAATAAATAGGTCCCATGTAAGAAAGTGCCTATGGGCGCCTGGCTGGCTCAGTCAGTAGAGCATGCGATTCTTGATCTTGGGGTGCTGAGTTTGAGCCCCACGCTGGGTGGAAAGATTACTTAAAATAAAATCTCTAAAGAGAGAGAGAGAAAAGAAAGTGCCTAGTCCAGGCTCTGACATCACTAAAGCCACAACAAATGTTTTTACTGAAAGCATCTCCCTTATACCCTAAAACTGAAGCATAGCAGAGCAGAAGAAACTGAGTCTTATGGATTAGTATCATCACTCTACCCTGCATGAGTTTAAAATATGCTGATTTTGAATTTCTCATTTCAATCTTATTTCTATATGATCAGAAAATCAATTTATTTAAGACACTATATCAAACTGTCAACTATATATACAAGGCTTAAAACCTTTGATTTCTTTCTCCTAAATAAGCAGCTTGAAGAATGACAGTAAGAAAGGAAATCAAACACATGGGATGGTTAGTAGCTTTATATACTTTTATATCCCAGAAAACACCTAGGCAGATTAAAACCTTTCTGCATTTCTTAAAAAACACATTTCAATCTGACCACCTGCATTGCTGAATTGTACAAAAATGGAATTTAAAAGAGTTAGGATAGTAAATCTCTCCAGTCAACATATTAAAAAACCAATACCACCAGAAAATTTTGCCTCTCCCAGCACAGTATTAAAATCACTCAGATCTGACGGGTGTAAAATGTTGAGCTTATTTTTTTTAAAGTCATGTTTCTTGGCTGTAAGATTGGTAATACTAAAAGATACAATGCTTGAACCTGGAAGAAACCAATCTACCACCCTTCATGTCTTTTGAAATGCAAAATGATAAATCTTGTCAAGTGGACTACAGGCTAGAGCAAATTTTTATTAAAAAAAAAAACTATTAATTGGCCTTTGGTGTAGCCCTGCTTGATGCAATTATACTACTTGTCAAGACTTTGGTTTAGTCACAAATAAAAGGCTTAGTGGATAAAGGTTTGGCCTTTCGCTACAGGTTTTCTGCCAAACTGTGACCTGAAATGAATGAATTGATATTGAGTGGGGCCTCCTGACTCTGTAATTTAATGCTGACAGTAATTAGCTAAGAAGGAGGTGTTACAATGAAAGCCCAGGGCATGGTGTTTATGTGATTTTATACAGCTGCAATAGATGGCACCTCCTTTTTCAGTCTTTTTCATTTGCTACCTCTGAAAAGGGAGAAGGTGTGAGTCGTAAAAGATACCGGCTGCTTGACTCTCTGATAAACCTCCGGACAGTGAAGACCTTGAGTTTAAATTAGCTGTCAGGGTTCAGCCATCTCACTCACTGGCTCACTACGGAGTTAGCAACATTGCAAAGACATCATAAATGGATTCATACGTCTTGATTAATGCCTTCCTTTGTAAACAGACTCTCAGCATGGAGCTGTGCCATAGCAGATGCCCTATTCTAAAGGTTAATCTTTACATCAATGGCATATTAAAGACATCCTGCATTTTCAGTTCTTCTCTTTTCTTTTTGAATTTCAAATTCTCTTGGAATAAATGAGAAAGAGGAGTCCTAATAGCAGAATCAGAATCTATTGTTAGAAACGTCCTGTGTAAATAAAGGATCATTTTTGCACATCTGACTATTTCATAGAACAAAGGAAATCCTCTGTATGATTCAATGTTGAAGTCTTTCCTTCTTGGCCCTTAAAAAATGGCTTTAACAGGAAAGGTCCACATTTAAGTGACCCCTCTGTGCCTCTAGCTTGGGATAATTTGCTTGATACAATGGTGCTCTCGTATAAAGTAGTCTGATATTCGATGCTGGCAAGTATCTGACTGTATAACCAAACACCAAGGGCCTGTCCTTTTCCAAATGCTGCTAGTCTTGGTATGCCTGAATGTTACTTTGCTACTATGGGGAAAAAATGGGGGACAATAAGGATGCAAGAAGATAGAGATCAAAAGAGTGCGCTAGTACATTTCTACTTCATCCAAGCTTTAGTTCAGAAGGAGCTGTTGATATGAGATTTCTGTCACCTCAATTATTCACAATGAATTGGTAGCAAGTCTTCAAGTGTTTATTGACATTGTCATTTACTCAGCTTCGTAAGTAAAGTGTTTTGTTGACATAAATTAGATCTTTGTTTACTCTGTTCCAGATAGGAGAAAAATAAAACGCTTTGATAAAAACAACTATTTAATTACTGCACCATCCTAGAAAATCAGCAATTCTACGTAAGATTAAGAGGTTACATTCATCCAACAGTAAAACAGCAAGAAAGCAAGAATTATGTACAGAAAGTTAGTTATGAATTCTAGTTAGTTTTCAGGGTCTTTTTTAGTCTATATACAGACGGTATGGAATTTAATTTGGACTTCCAGAGCATCTATTTTTGCCATGTTCAAATGAAATAAACAATACACTTCCCCAAAACTGAGGGATTACCTGGCCATTTGCCACTGTTGACCTCCACTTACTATATATTCTTACCATCTTTCTTCTTCTGAAGTAAAGTCCTGCTGAAGATTTTAATAAAGAAGAGTCTAGGAGCGCCTGGGTAGCTCAGTCATTAAGTGTCTGCCTTCGGCTCAGGTCATGATCCCAGAGTCCTGGGATCGAGCCCCGCATCGGGCTCCCTGCTCAGCAGGAAGCCTGCTTCTCCCTCTCCCACTCCCCCTGCTTGTGTTCCCTCTCTCGCTGTGTCTCTCTCTGTCAAATAAATAAATAAAATCTTAAAAAAAAAAAAAAGAGTTTAACGTAATCTGAATGAAAACAATGGTCAGTTGATAGTTTCAGTGATGGATAGAAGAAATCCATCTTCTCTCTTGTCTTTATGACTAAGGCCTCAGAAAGGAGCCCTCATCTCCAACAGAAGAACCATAAGAACTAGACGCTGGCAGGAGGGAAATGCACTGGGAGTCTTTCTTCCCTAGGAAAATGGGGGCCAATGGGGTTAAGCAAGATCCAAGAATACGCAGCAAAGGGAAACCATCTGAGGGCCATAGGAGCAAAAGGCCCGTTATTGGTTCCAGTACTCTTACCAGGCTCCAATTAAAGCATCGCTTTAGACCATGCTTGAGCAAACAAAAAGAAAGGCATGACACCACCTAAATGGGATTTGTGAGCCAAGAGTTAACAAGCAGAACAAGCAAAGTGTCTAGCAAAAAAAAAAAAAAAAGAGAGATACTTTTTGGGAGAAAAATTAGGATATGACATTGAAAAACTAAGAATTCTTTGTAGATGTAACCACAGCCCCAGAGCTCTTTGTGCCTGGAAAGCTAATACTCTTAGCACCATGTTAAGCAAGGATCATCCCAGAAAGGGCAATAGATGCCAGACCGCCCTTTCTGTAAAATTTTAGATCCAAAGTTATAGTGATGAGATAAGCCTGGTGGCTTACATTGTGGAAAGTCCTGGCACAAAAGAGGAATGAGGGTGGATGTCTTTGAAAAGAAAAGCTCATGTACTTTTTTAAATAGTGTGGTAGGCTGAATAACCGTCCCCAAAGATATCCAGGTCCCAATCCTTGGAACCCATGAATGCTTCCTTACATGGCAGAAAGAACTTTACCAACGTGATTAAGACCCTGGATTTTTCCGGTCGGGCCTAAATGTAATCAAAATGCCCTTACAGGAGGGAGGCCGAGAGAGATGTGATGGGGGAAGAGAAGGAGATGTGATGGGGGAAGAGGAGAAGGAGATGTGATGGGGGAAGAGGAGAAGGAGATGTGATGGTAGAAGCAAGAGGTTGGAGGGATTTGAGAAGAGGCTTATTCAATGCAGGCAGCCTCCAGAAGCTAGCACAGGTAAGGAAATATAGCCTCCCTAGCCTTCCTGAGGAAACCAGCCCTGTTGACGCTTGATCTTTCATTGATTTCAAACTTTTGGCTTCCAGAATGGTAAAAGAGTAAACTTTCATTATTTTAAGCCACTAAATTTGAAGCAATTCGTTACAGCCAAAATGAGACACTAACACAAATGTGTTCTGGGTTTAAGATTGGGCAGCCAGAGACATAAGAAGGGTAAAATATAAAAATAGGCAAAAACACAGTAGTAAATCTAGTATTTTAAAGAACAAAGCTTAATTTCTAAACCTAAAATGTTATTCACCCAAAGCTAAATTTACCAGAAGTAAATGGCTGGATGTAAAAGAATAGCATGGCTTTTCTAATGTGATTTGATTTGATTTGTACTTGGTTAAAGATCATAAAATTCATTTTGACCAGTACTTTTAAGTTCTGAAGGTGTGTTATACTGGCTACTGCTTAGTAACACTTGAGTACTCTTGTATATTCTCCTCGTACATGCAGGCGCTAGAAGTTTGGGAACTACACGTCCCAGAATCTCTGACCATTAGGATTCCAACTGAGACTCCATCAAAAAGAAATATTTGCATAAGCTTTGGAAGGCAGGAAGGAGAATCTACTCTCACCCACACAGCCCTTCAGACCAGCAGCAGCTTCCTTCCTGGGTTTCATGGTACACTTACCAGGCTTTGGCTGGAATGTAGGCAGCAACTGCCTGTTATTTCCTGACTTGGGGAAAGACCCCCACCTCTTACTTTCTCTTCTTCTGCTCTTTTCTATAATTTTGTAAGCACCTAATTCCCTGAAGAAAAAAAAGTTTCTCCTTGAAAATCCTGGAGATACCAGGTTAATTTCTATTTTTCTCATTGAACCCAGACTGACACGAGTGAGAAGTTAGAAAAGGAAATTGTCCTATTTTTTAAATAACTAGTTACAATCCTAGTTAAATAACTATAAGATACGTTGATATATTATTTAAACTCCCAAAATATTTGCTAATATACAATAATTTGGAATAAAAGAAAGCTTTCTTCTATGATGAGTCTTGAATTTATAAGTCTATAAAGAAGAATAAAGAATAGTAACGAGAGTATAGGGTTAGGGTGTGTGAGTGGCAAGAGACTGATGATTCACCTTATAAACATTGTATTACACAGGCTGATTTACACAACTTTGTGCTACTGGGTAGAAGGAATGAAAGTTCAGTCCTGGCAATGGGTAAGGAAAGAAGAGACACTGGAATAGCACCTTGAATTTTTCCTCCTCTCTTCAGTATTCTTGGATCATCTCTGAATAAGTGGGGTTTTTGTTTGTTTGTTTCTGAGGAATCTAATACAATAAAAATTAATCTCTTTCCCATATCTCTTTTGTTCTATATCCGAGTTAGTATCATTTCCTAATATAACATTTAGGTCATAGTGTGTATATGTGTATATATATATATATTTTTAATAATAGGTTTATTGAGACATGTCACATATAAAACTCACCCTTTTAAAGTAATTTACAAGTTGATAATATAGTCACAAGTTGATAGTCCCAGCTGTGTGACTATCACCACTATATAATTTCAAAGCATTTTCATCACCATAAAGAGAAACTTTGTGGCAGCAGCTCTTTCTGCCTACAGGTCCTGTCCCCATGCTTTAATAAAACCACCTTTCTGTACCAAAGACGTCTCAAGAGAGGCGCCTGGGTGGCTCAGTCCGTTAAGCATCTGACTCTTGATTTCAGCTCAGGTCATGACCTCAGGGTCGTGAGATCGAGCCCCATGTTGGGTTCCTCTCAGCAGGAGTCGGCTTGAAGATTCTCTCTCTCCCTCGCCCTCTGCCCCTCCCCTCACTCACTTGTGATCTCTCTCTCTCTCTCTCTCCCTCCCTTAAATCAATCAATCAATCAATCTTTAAAAAGACACTTTGTAACCATTAGTAGTCTCTCCCCATTCCACCCGGTCTCCAGCCCCTGGCAATCACTACCTACTTTGGGCTCAATGGATTTGCCTATTGTGGACATTTCATACAAATGGACTCATACAGTATGTATCCTTGTGTGATTGGCTTCTTTCACTTAGCATGTTTTCAAGGTTCATATGTGACATAGCCATGTATCAGTGCTTCTTTCCGTACTATCACCAAGTAATATTCCATTGTATAGATATACCACATTTTATTTATCCATTCATCAATCTGTGGATATTTGAGTTGTTTCCACTTTTCAGCTATTATGAATAATGCTGTTATGAACAGGTTTTTGTGTGGACATATGTTTTCAGTTCTCTCAGGTATATCCCCAGGAGTAGTTTGCTGGATCATATGTTAACTCTAAATCTAACATTTTGAGGAACGGCCAAAGTGTTTTCTTTTTTTTTTCTTAAAGATTTTATTTATTTATTCATGAGAGACATAGAGAGAGAGAGGCAGAGGGAGAAGCAGGCTCCCAAGGAGCAGGGAGCCCGATGCGGGACTCGATCCCAGGACCCCAGGATCATGACCTGAGCCGAAGGCAGTCGCTTAACCATCTGAGCCACCCAGGCGCCCGGAACTGCCAAAGTGTTTTCCAAAATGCTGTGCCATTTACAATCCCTCTAGGAATGTATGAAGGCTGCAATTTCTCCACATCACTGCCAATACTTACTAGTTTCCATTTTTTAATTATTATTATACATCTTGTAGGTGAGAAGTAGTGTCTCAATGTGGTTTAGATTTGCATTTCCCTAATGACTAATGATGTTGGGCATATTCTTACGTCCTTATCTGACATCTGTATATATTCTTTAGAGAAATATCTATTCAAATCCTTTACCCATTTTTTTATTTGGGTTATGTGTCATTTATTTTGAGTTGTAGGAGATAATTCTATATTCTTTATAAAAGTCCCTATAACAGATATATGATTTGCAAATATTTCCCCTCATTCTGTGGGTGTTGTCTTTTTAATTTGTGATGGTGTCTCTTGAAGCACAAAGTTTTTAATGTTGATAAAGTTTGATTTTTTTTTTAACACTTGTATTTTTGGTCATATGTAGGAAACCATTAATTATCCAAAGACACAAAGATTTACTCCTATGATGACATCTAAGAAAGTTACAGTTTTAGCTGTTACAGTTAGGCCTTTGATTCATTTTGAGTTAAATTTTATATATGGTGTCGTGTAGGAGTACAACTTCATTCTTTTGCGATTTGATATCCACTTGTCCCAAGGCTATCTATCAAAGACTATTCCTTCTACCACTGAGTTGTACTGGTGCCCTTGTCAAAAATGAATTGACCACAGGGGTGCCTGTGTGGCTCCGTCAGTTAAGCGTTTGATTTCAGCTCAGCTCAGGCCATGATCTTGGGGTCCTGGGATCGAGCCCCATATCGGGCTCTGTACTCAGAGGGGAGTCTGTTTGTCCCTCTCCCTCTCTCTTTGTCCCTCCCCCTGTTCATGCTCTCTCTAATAAATAAAATCTTTTTAAAAAAATGAATTGACCATAAAAATAAGAGTTTATTTCTGGACTCTCAAATCTATTTCATTGATCCATGTCTATCCTTATACCAGTGCCATACTGTCATGATTACTATAGCTTTGTAATAAGTTATGAAATCAAGAAGTGTGAGTCTTCTGGGGCACCTGGGTGGCTCAGTCAGTTAAGCGTCTGTCTTTGGCTCAGGTCGTGATCCCAGGGTCCTGGGATCGAGCCCCACATCAGGCTCCCTGCTAAACCGGAGTTTGCTTCTACCTCTGCCTTCCCCCCGGCTCGTGCACTCTCTCTCTCTCTCAAATGAATAAATAAAATCTTAAAAAAAAAAAAGACATGAGTCCTCCAACTTGATTCTTTTTCAAGGCTGTTTTGGTTATTCTAGGTCCCTTACATCTCCATATGAATTTTAGAATCAGTTTGTCAATTTCTGCAAAACTGGCATTTTCTTAGGAATTGCACCAAGTCTATAGATCAGTTTAGGGAGTACTGCCATCTTAACAATATTAAATCTTCCAATCTGTGAATATGGGATGTCTTTACAATACTTGTCTTCTTTAATTTTTTCAATAATCTTTTCATAGTTTTCAGTGTATAAGTCTTGCACCTCTTTTGTTAAATCTGTTCCTGAATTATTCTTTCTGATGCTATTATACATAAAATTGTTTTCTTAATTTCATTTTGATATTATTCATTGCTAACATATAGAAATATAATTTATTTTTTTATATTGATATGGCATTTTGCAACCTTGCTAAATGTATTGGCTCTAATGGTTTTTTAATAGAATCCTTAGGATTTTCTATACAAACCATGTAACCTGCAAATAGAGATAGTTTTACTTCTTCCTTTCCAATCTGGTTATGTTTTAGTTCTTTTTATTGTTTAATTATCCTGTCTAGAACCTCCATCCATTGTTGAATTCAAAGGGCAAGAACAGTCTTATTTTGTTTATGATCCTAAGGGAAGAGCATTCCATATTTTGACACTATTATATTAGCTATGGGTTCTTTATATATGCTCTTTATCAGGTTGAGGACGTTCCCCTCTAATCCTAATTTTCTGCGTGTTTTTTTAATCATTAAAAGGTACTAGATTGTGTCAAATTATTTTTCTCCATCTACTGAAATGATTATGTGGGTTTGTCCTTTATTCTATTAATATAATGTAATTCATTTATTTCAGATGTTAAACCAACCTTGTATTCCTGTGATAAACCCTCTTGGTCATGTTGTATAATTGTTGTTTTGTTTTGTTTTGTTTCTATATTGCTGGATTCAGTTTGCTAGTATTTTCTTATGGATTTTTGCATCTCTATTCATGCGGGATATCAATATGTAGAGTTTTTCTTCTCTTTGTCTGGTTTTAGCATCAGGGTAATAGAAGCCCCAGAGAATGAGTTCAGAAGTATACTAGTTTCCTATGGCTGCTATAAAAAATTACCATGACACAAGTGAATAAAAATAACAAAACTTTGTTCTCTAATACCTCTGAAAGCCAGAAGTCCAAAATCAGTTTTACTGGGCTGAAATCAAGGTGTTGGCAAGGCCATTCTCACTCTGTAGACTCTAGAGGGGAATCTATTCCCATCTTCTTCCAGCCTTTAGTGGTTGCCATTATTCCTTTCCTTTCTCGTCTCCTTCTGGGACTCCCATTATGCATTTGTTGACATACTTCAGGGTTTCCCACACATCTCTAAGACTGTGCATTCTTCCTTCTTTTCCTTTCTGTTTCTCAGACTAGAAGATCTCAATTGACCTATCTTCAAATTCTCTCATTCTTTCTTCTACCACTTCAAATCTGCTACTGAGCTCCTCACATGACTTTTTTTCATTTCAGTTGTAACTTTTCAACTCCAGATTATTAGATTATTTTTTATAATTTCTATCTCTTCATAGATATTCTCTAGTTGATGAAAAATTGCTCCCATACTCTCCCCTTTAGTTCTTTAAACACTGTTTCCTTTAATGCTTTGAACATATTTATAAAAGCTGATTTAAAGTCTGCCTAGTAATTTATGGTGTTTTAGTAATACCTGGGCTTCCTCAGAGTGTGTTTTTCTTGACTTTTTTTTTCCTATGCATGGATCATACTTTCCCTTTCTTTGAATGCCTTGAACATTTGGTCAAAAGCCAAATACTTTAAATAATAATAATATGGAAAATGAAAATCAGATCTTCCCCCCAAGGTTTCTTGTTGTTGTTTATTTATGTAATGGCTTTCCTTAACTAATTCTGTAAAATTTGTAACCCTTCTCATGTGTGGCTACTGATGTCTCTGCCCAGTTAGCTTTGGATCAGCTAATAATTGGATATAGATTTTTCTTAAATGTCTAGAACCAGTAAGTCTCCCAGCATTTGCCAAGGGGGGGTCTGCATGGGTTTCAAGCTCTGACAGAGAGTTTATTACACTGCCTTAGCCTTCACCTCCTGCCTGAGAAGAACTTGAGACCAGCCAGAAGTGAGATAAAAGCCTTTTCAGGCTATTCCTAGACATGCACACAGCTTTGCACATGTGCATGACCTTCTAGATTCCCAGGAAATATGTCAGAGCTTTTCAAAGCCCTCTATGAAATTTCATTACCCAGCTTTTCCTTTAAATTCTGGCCAGCTTCTTATGTGGTCTGGATATTATCACCACCTCAGGTAGCCACAATGCTAAATAACTGGAACTGATTATTTCTGACAAATGCCTCAGCAAAAAGCTATTAGCACTGAGGCAAAAGGTCAAAAGACAAGCACGGCCAGTGGGGTTTCCAGGGAACTAACAGTCAAGTCAAATAATGACAATTATCTGGGAATGTGGCATTTTATGGATATCCAAACCCATTCTGCCCCTTCCAGTGCCTACTAGGTTGCTGGTTTTCTGCACTACCATGATTTCAAGGTTGATGAGAAGGGCATGGGATAGGGCAGATTAAAAGCAAAACTTGGTGCACCTGGGTGGTTCAGTCAGGTGAACATCCAACTCTTAATTTTGGCTCAGGTCATGATCTCAGGGTTGTGAGATGGAGCCCTGTGTTGGACTCTACACTTAGTGCAGTCTACTTGGGATTCTCTCTCTCCCTCACCCACTGCCCCTCCCCGCCATAATAAATAAATAAATAAATAAATAAATAAATACTTTAAAAAATAAGAAAAATACTGCAAAACTCACTGTTCTTACCAAGACTTAAGACATTTTTCTTAAATAAACGGTCCCCAAATTATTGCAAACCTTTGATTAATTTCTAGAGTTTTTGAAATGTTGTTCTTGATAATTTTTTTCAATGTTCTCATCACTTTTACAGAGGAGTGGACTTTCAATAGTTCTTATTTCACTATTCTGGAAGTGCTCTCCTAGATCATATTATATTAAAAGAGCATCTTTCTCCTTTCCAACCTTACATTACATCATCAGGCCCTCTCTTGTTCCCTTTGGCTTAGAAGGTACTAAGCCCTGTCACCCCTTCATGAACCCTGATATTTTGCTTTTTCATTTTACTATAACAGCTAGGGGGAAAGCAATTCAGATACACTTATTTTTTCTTTCTTATTTCTCAGCAGTGAAAAAGTAAATATAGAGAGGAAATTATAAAAGAAAGCTAAATTCAAATAGCCTTTCTTCTGCTATAGCTTTGGGACTTGCTTTTTATGAAAATGTGCCCAAAGACAGTTTAATTTACATCACCAATTTTCTCTCATCAGCCCAAAAGTATAATTGGATCAAACTTTACACCTGTAATTATACATAATATACATAAATAGTAAGCACATGTAGGGTTAAATTGGAACTCGCCTAAGAACCTGATGAAATTGAGCAGAGAAAATTATATAAGGATAGAATCCAATGACATAAAAATTGGGTACTTTACATTTTGCATCAGTTAAAAAATAAACTACAGCAGTTTGCTATTGCCTATCTATACCTTATCACATCCATGTCAGCCTTGTTTAATTTATAGCATACTTATACAACCTTATTTTTGTGAGGCTGTATTCTACACAGTATCCTCTTAAACTTGTAAAGTATAAAACACTATATTTCTGTATGTGTCAGCACCACCAAGAGCAAAAAAAGAGAGCCTGTCCTGAGTTTATATTATTTACTAAGACTAATATGGCATAGGATATAGACAAACAAAGGCAGGCTGAGTTCATTCCTTATCACCTTTCAAGACAGAACAAAGAATCTGGTTTTTGTTATTCAGCAGAGGAAACATGGTATGATCTTCACTAGGGAATATGAATAAAGCAAAATGATGCTATCTTGGCATTATGAAATTTTACCTAGATGAATACGTGAATACAGCTTTCAAGAAGAAATAGATACCAGACCTATAGTTAAGCCTAACCACATACTAAAAATAAGGATATTTTGGCTAAACAATGTAAAACATTCCTAACGATTGCTTATTATACTGATTCATGGAGCTCTAAATGTCCATAGAAAACATCATAACCCAGCCTTTCAATGTGTGCTTCTGTTTGCTAAATATATGGCTTATTTGTCTTATTAGGTCCTTTGCTCCCTCAAAATTCTTTCCATTTGCAGCTGATTCTTTTTCAAATTTCAAATCATGAATTCATATTAAACACTATGAAGTGTACAATATTATGCTAGATACAAAGCAAAATATAAAGGAAACTTTCTCTCATCAAAGAAACTAAAATTTCACTATGGAGAAAAGATAGTGGCAGTGGGGAAAGAAACAATATGTATTAACACGTCGCACCCAAAAATCTCAGGATGTTGATCCAGGACATTTGTAGCAAAAAAAAAAAAAAAAAAAAGGCATTTTCCTCAACCCAACCTCTAAGAGTGACTTCTGTCTGACTCTCAATTATATTCATTAGAAGTTAACTATTCCTGAGACTCTATTTCAGGTAATGTTTATTAAAATACACAGCACCTACTTTCTGAGCATGACACTCCCTCAAGAGCTCTCAACAAATGGAAAAGCCACCAAAGGAGAAGAGACCCCAAAGGCCCAAGGAGGCCATTGCTGTCAGCAGTGGTCCAAAGATGAAAGAGAGTCCTTTGGAAGATGCTGCTTGGAAGAATGGACCCTTACTTATACAATGACTTTTTTTTTTTTTTTAAGATTTTATTTATTTATTTGACAGAGAGAGACACAGCGAGAGAGCGAACACAAGCAGGGGGGAGTGGGAGAGGTAGAAGCAGGCTTCCCGAGGAGCAGGGAACCTGATGCGGGGCTCCATCCCAGGAACCTGGGATCATGACCTGAGCCAAAGGCAGATGCTTAACGACTGAGCCACCCAGGCTCCGCTTATACATTGACTTTTTTCCTGACATCTAAGAAAGCTGGGGAAGAAAATACTTACACATAGAGAGGTAAGATCTCTAGGGCGAGACATTATTTAAATCAAGTACACTCTCATGTGAAATATGAAACATTCCATTTGCTTACTGACATTGTAAGGGGAGAAAACCCTTCCTTTCTTCCCTTCTAGGTTCTTTGGCTAATCTAACAATTAAACTGACATAAGACAGATTAACAGAAAAACAAATTTAATTTCATATGCACAGTAGGCCCAAAGATATGAGATTCAAAGCAGTGACCAAAGCAGGCACCTTTTTTACCTTTTAGATAAAGAAATACTTGTTTGTGAAGATGTAACAAAACAAACGGTTTGGGCTTGGGGTAGCAAATTAATGAAGAAGTAACAAAGTTTGTTTATACAGCCTTCCCAGCCTTGAATTTCCTGTTTCTGGAAATAAGGATGCCCTCTACCCTCCTGGTGCAGGGAAGGTCCTTTTCACATGGGAGGTTTATTTCCTGCTTGGGGGGACAAAGGAGAGCCAGATTGTCTCTCTTGCACTGGCTATTTCTTAAGTAAGTTTAGTTCAATATAATCAATATGCCAAAGTGGCATATTTTGCTCTCCTCAACATACCAGATGAAACTACAACACTGTAAGACAGCTGGAAAAATATTAACATGGGAAAGAAATGAAAGGTGCCAACAAGAAAGATTCACAGTTGAGAGGAGTTTGTGAAGAGGTATTTAGGAAGATACAAAGGCAGAAAGAGTAAAGGGCACTGCAAAACACTTCATTTCATTCCATTTGCTGCTACCTTTCTTTCTTCTTTTGCTTTGTTCACAAGAAGGAAATGGAAGCCAGACTTTCTCATCTAGTAATATATCTAGTTAAAAGTCCCATCTATTTGGAGTTACCCATCAAATTTTAATATACATATGAATTACCTGAGCATCTTATGAAAATGCAAATTCCGATTCAATAGCTCTGGGTCAGGCCCTGTCATCTAATGGATGATCTGTTGATCTGCAGATCCACACTTCAAATAAGGAGGTATAGGGACATCTGGGTGGCTCAGTTGGTTAAGCATAGGCCTTCGGCTCAGGTCATGATCCCAGGGTTGTGGGATCAAACACCCCGAATCTGGCTCCCTGCTCAGCAGGGAGCCTGCTTCCCCCTCTCCCTCTGCCCCCCCCCCGCTCATGCTTGCTCTCTCTCGCTCACTCTCTCTCTCAAATAAATAAAATCTTTAAAAAAAAGATTAAAAAAAACAAGTAAGGAAATATAGGAGACTCCCTCAATAGAGGAAACCTTAATTATCAGCCTAGTTAATGCTGAGAATTTCCGTTTCCCAATATCAAAGTAGGAATAGCATTACACTACAACATCATGAGTTTGATCTCAAATACAAAAAAAAAAAAAAGATGATAAATCATGTGACATTACACATTCACTGATTTATTCATTTCACAAATAATTTTAGAACACCTGCTCTGTACCATACGTAGTTCTACACTCTGGTGACAGACTCTAAAATAATGCAAAGTCCCTGTCCTCAGGATGATGCTTACATTTTAGTGGGGTAAAAGCAAATAAATACACACCATAAGGCCAGATGGTGAAAAATAAAAGCAAGACAAAGGAAAGTAATAGACGGGTGGGTGGTGCTATTTTGCCAGGAAAGGCCTCTGGTTATTTACCCTATGAATCTAACCCAGCTCTTTTTTGGAAAGTACCAAGGTCAATTAATACAATGCCTTCCCAATCCACTTCCACCAACCTTACTCCAGGGTAAAAAGTCTCCCAAACTCTCCAGATGTGTAGAACCAACCAAGTCTTGTGTATTTAGCCATGCCAGGTAGAGCCTGCCAACCTTTACAAACTATATAGTCCTTACCCCAAAGCCATGCTGGAGAACCAAGAAGAAAGATCAAAAGAATGAGTACACCCTTCAAGCTTCACCAGCCATTGCCCCAACATACTCCTGACTTGATAAGACACTCATTTTTTTTTCAATTATAACACTTTAATAATTCCAACAGTTACAGGAAATAGTTGAGCTGCTTTCAGCTGGTTACTGTAGTCAAATGGCAAGATCCCCACTAAGTACCTGTGTAGCCACACAAAATGATAACACTTGGCCCACACAAACTGCTCCTGGTGAATAGGCAGAGTGAGCATCTGTGTTTTTGTATATCCCCTCTGTTCTTTTTTTTTTTATTTATTCTTATGTTAATCCCCATACATTACATCATTAGTTTTAGATGTAGTGTTCCATGATTCATTGTTTGTGCATAACACCCAGTGCTCCATGCAGAATGTGCCCTCCTCAATACCCATCACCAGGCTAACCCATCCTCCCACCCCCCTCCCCTCTAGAACCCTCGGTTTGTTTTTCAGAGTCCATCGTCTCTCATGG
>NC_138378.1:98846745-98882718 GCF_054177405.1 Leptonychotes weddellii
CATCCCCGCCAACATCTGTCGTTTCCTGACTTGTTAATTTGAGCCATTCTGACTGGTGTGAGGTGGTATCTCATTGAGGTTTTGATTTGGATTTCCCTGATGCCGAGCGATATTGAGCACTTTTTCATGTGTCTCTTGGCCATCTGGATGGATAAGACACTCATTTTTAATTCTTCATCTGGCTCAAAAGACTAAGTGGCTTTACATATATTAAATAGAGGCAGAAAAACAAAGTCTACAATTCAATACACCTTTTTTTTTTTAAGATTTTTATTTATTTATGTGATAGAGAGAGAGAGAGCACAAGCAGGGAGAGCGGCAGGAAGAGAGAGAGGGAGAAGCAGGCTCCCCAATGAGCATGGAGCCTGATGTAGGGACTCCATCCTAGCACCCTGGGATCATGACCTGAGCCGAAAGCACTTAACTGACTGAGCCACCCAGGCGCCCCAACAATTCAATACACCTTATAAGCCTTCATTTCTATGCTCTGTCTCATCTGTTTATAAAATACTGTTTATTTCTCTATTTATATTTGTAACAAGACATCCCACAATACACTTTAATCCATGCTTTCCAGATATGAGAACTTAATATATGGAAACATAACATAGCTTTTTTTTTCCCCCAAAGATGCCCTGGGAAAAATACTAGATTCTGAGAGCTACACTGTTTATATCTCTGTTTGTCAGAGCTAGCTGTGAGCTGCAAAAATGCCCTTATTCTTTCCTTGCTATCTCTTAACATGGATGAAAATCTACCATGTGACATATATCTTCAATCAAGAAACAAATCATCTCAGAGGGGAGAAAGTCTTTGGTTTTATTTGCATCTGTCTAGTTTGACTCACACAGAATCATGCCCCCTTCCCACCACAACATTTTAATAAGTGTTTACATGTTACCACTCCCAAAAGACTCAACGGATAAAATTCTGCCTTGGAACTAATTATACTTCAAGACAATCCTACTCTCTATGGATACACTCTCGAGATAGAAACTTCAAATCCTGATATTTAAATGAGTTCAGAGCTCCTCCTTGTGGATTCTATCTGTGGATGCTGCTTCCTAAACATTGATCAATTTAGTAAAGAAAATTTAATTAAGAAGTTACCTATGTAAAGAGATCCTCAGATTTTGGAACATTATGTGTAGAAAATGAAATGTCTGTTTCATGTATAAATTTTACCAGCTAGATGAATACTCACCAATGTAGTACTTAATTTGGGATTAGATCCTGTTGTTGGTTCAGTCTTGATGCATCAATGTTCAATGACATAGGCCACCATAGCAGATACTGTGGGGTTCAGAGACAATGACTATGCAGCAAGGCATTTATGAGGAGTGACATAATACGTTATGCTATCATTCCTATTCTTTGGGGATTTACTAGCTTGGTATAAAATGCTACATGATAGCCATGTCTTGGGGATTGCAGGCACTGCTGGCTCCATGGACTCATGACCAGCACAGCAACGCAGGGACTCAGACTCAGAAAGGCCCCATGCTCAAGAGTTGAAGGGGCTGCAGTCTCTGTCTTAATATTCTTAATCATTTGGGCGCCTGGGTGGCTCAGTCGGTTAAGCGACTGCCTTCAGCTCAGGTCATGATCCCAGAGTCCTGGGATTGAGTCCGACATCGGGCTCCCTTGCTCTGCAGGGAGCCTGCTTCTCCCTCTGCCTCTGCCTGCCACTCCCCCTGCTCGTGCTCTCTCTCTCTCTCTGTCAAATAAATAAATAAAATCTTTAAAAATAAAATAAAATTCTTAATCATTTTATCTTGGCATTTGTATTTTGTAAGTGAAGTCCAGTGGGACAATGGAGCAAGTACCAGGGGTCAGAGCCTTGGCTCAGGTGCAGTCCTACCTCCCACTGCCACCCTGGAAATGGTTCTCAGCTGCCCGGGCGCTGACCCACTGGTGCTCCAGGCCCTACTCAACCTCCCATCCTCCCCTCAACCAGCTAAGGCTGCCACCCTCCACCTTCTGGGTGTGTCAGGGTGGTACGTGTAAGAGCACAAACGCAGCTGTCTCAGTAAGAGGCATGGTGGTGGCCCTCACTGTTCTAGGCTGGCAGTGCCACAGCTCACATAGCAGGAGACCTGGCAAGGGCAAGCCTCTTACCCACCCCTGATGCAGGTACTACATGCCAGTGATCCCTTGGGGATCACCTGTTCTCAGATGGTTAATGCAGGGGTTTCCTGGGAAAGGCGGATGTTTTTGTCATGGACGTCTGATGCTGGCCAGAGGAAAAGCCTGGCGGCCAGTGGACCCAAACACAAAGCACAGGGTGGGGTCCTCGGCCCCTGTAAGGGTCTACACTCACCCAACAAGAATCCCCATGCCTAAAGGAGTGTGACATTAAGTAGCATTAGGTAGCAAGATACTATGACAGGTCAAGGGAGACTGCAAAAGTAAGAAGAAAGTTTTATATTTTAGTACTTTCAATGGCACTTGTGTCTTGCTTTTAATCAAGGGCTCCACATTTTCATCTGGCACTGGGTCCTGCAGATTCTGTAACCATAATGAATGCTTATGTCTCCCAAAAATTTCTATGTTGAAGCCCTAACCCCCAATGTGATAGTATTTGGAGGCGGGGAAAGTAAATAGGTTTAAAGTAGTTCAAGATGGGATTAGTGCCCTTTATAAAAGAGAAAGGTCATGTGAGCATAAGTGAGAAGGCATCTGTCCACAAATCAGGAAGTGGGCTCTCACCAGGAATCAAATCTACTAAGCATCTTGATCTTGGACTTCCCAGCCACCAGGACTAAGAGAAACAAATATATGTTGCTTAAGCTACCTCATCTATGATATTTTGTTATAGCAGTCTGAGCTAAGATATCAGCCTTGAATATATGCTTTAATCAAAATGTTTTCAGAATTTTTCCAAAATTCTGTATCCTTTTCTTGTTGAATTATTTGTCCAACTAGATATAGAGAAGCTGGTAAAGATCTAGAGTATATGAAAAGTATGATCCATTATTGGCAACCCAGCTTCAGAAACTATAAAGGTGGTTTGTAGTATATTTCATGGGGTAGACCAGATGAACATAAAGAAGCCACCACTCAAACACATATATGTGGCTTAATGCCTTCTTGAAACGTCTGCAATGATGAATCCTCATTTGTATGTAACAGAAGTATTAGCACTGAAGGGAGATATACTAACTGGTGAAGCTTATTAGCCTGTATTTTCTTCTAAATAATTGAGAAATATTTTATAAAAAATATAGATGGAAGTCCAGAACATAAGGTCATGTTTCTAGAGTTATTATGAAAGGGAGATAATGGAGAAAGCTTGAACAACAGCTTATGGATGAAAGACTTCTGGAAGGTACAGAAAGTATATAAAAGTGTATCTCAGGATATGAGGAAATTAATACAGACAAAATGCTGAATGTAATGAAAGTATTGATAATAAGAGGAAAAGAGGGAGCCACTGAAGGATTTAAGGGATTATAATGACATAATCTCAGTGAAAATCAAGATGCTAGCACTGCACTGAGTACGGAGTGAAGGGAAAAGAGATTAATGAAATGAAAAGAATACATGGAATGATGCTAAGCTAATGTGATAAGACTAAATTCTGGAAGGCACAAAGGAAAAACACCCTCATTGGTCTATAGCCACATATAATATATATATCATGTGAGGCCAGAAATGACCAGGTCCTGGAGAACTAACATGGCAGTATAGACTAAGAGGTGGGTAAACCTTATCTAATCAGGATCTAAGGACTCAGTGGGCAGAGTGACATAAATTTCACACTACCACTAACTCTGAGGTGTGCTGTTGGAGGAATAGTGGTGTGGCTGAGACACTGAGAAGATAGGCTTCTAAGAGGAAATGAAGGAAAAATTTGAGGGAGTGGAAATCATTCCATGCACCCTGTGAACCATTAGCTGAACAGGAGGAAAGAGTTCAGGACCCAAAAAGCAGACCTGGTGATTTTCCACACGCAGATGAACCATAGTTCACAGGAAGCCCCTACATTAAAACAGCAGGCTTGAGTTTGTCCTAATGCATTCACGCCTGGATTCCACCAGCAACAAATCCTCCCAGATGAAGGGCACCACCCCTGACCCAGAAGCTCTAACTTTTCCCCTGGCAAAATGTGCAGAATGAGGAGTACTTAGCACCATCAGCCTTTCTTTGAACACAGAGATGAGCCCTCACATTTAACAAACAAATAGAATGTAAGAGCCTTTACAAGATCAAGAGAAAGTGCTGTAGTGTTTTCTACCAAACAGACAAATCATAAATCTCCCTTCTTTCCTTCTGAAATTCCCCAAGTTCTTAAAGTTCCGTTTAAATACACTGTTTAATCAAAACTGGAATTTTCAGCAGACTTAAGGAGAACCAGGAAGATACACTAGACATACCATTCACATAAACCTTTGCCAAGGGTCATAGTTAAATGGGAGTGAGATGCTGGCAATGTATGATGAAACACACATTTAAGGTATTTGGCATAGCTAACAGGTTTATAAGGAGTGTGCCGCAGATGTAATATTTATTGATGAGTCTACCAAATTCAAGTAATTTGGTTATAATTTGGCTTTGTTCTCATTTTCCTTTTATATCTTTAAGACAGTGCAGTATACTTTACCACAACAACTCTTGATTATATTCCTGGTAAAAATTTTCTTAATGTTTCTTAAATTCCTGAAGTTATCTGGACCTGTGAGTTAATTGAGAAGTTAGTATCAGCCTTTGAACTGCTTTAGCGGAAGTGAATACTAAAAAACAAGGTTCCTGCCTATTTAGTTCAATTCTCAATCCCATCTGCTATAGAAAGTTGAGAGTCTACTGCCCTGTATTTTAAAATCTTTATTTTCTGATAAATTTGGAAATCCTGAATATTCTCTTACTTGAAATAGCTATAGCTAAATGGAAGGGTAATCATAGATTCTATTCAAGGTCATCCACCTTCTAGGTCATTCAATGCCCTTAAATGGTGCAGTCCAAGGGATGCCACATCTTTTTTTTTAAGGTGGAGAAGCAATGTTCCGTTTTGCCGGAATGTCCTTTCTCAAAGCAAAGGGCTTCTAAACATTTTTATGTTACAGACCCCTCTGGTGGTCTAGTACAAAACTTATGAGGCCGTGTCAGAAGAATATTTCTGAAACACATAATGAAAAATGTAGAGGATTATAAAGGAAACCACTTATACTGAAATATGATAAAATATTTCTAAACTATTACAGAGTAGCACATTTATTTCTTTATTAACATCTTAAAAAGTAGATCCAGCAAAGCATCCAATAACCACCATAACTTTAAAGTAGTGACAAATAAGAAAGATATTTTAAGGGGCGCCTGGGTGGCTCAGTCGTTAAGTGTCTGCCTTCAGATCAGGTATGATCTCAGGGTCCTGGGATTAAGCCCCACATTGGGCTCTTTGCTCAGCGGAGAGCCTGCTTCTCCCTCTCCCACTCCCCCTGCTTGTGTTCCCTCTCTCGCTGTGTCTCTCTCTGTCAAATAAATAAAATCTTTAAAAAAAAAAAGAAAGATATTTTAAGAAACTGAAACAATTTTAATGTGATGGGAAAATATCTGTAATTTCAGCTGATGTCAAAAGCACAAGTACTGATCATATTTCTGTGGTTTATTGTCTACATTTGTAATTAAAGATAATGCTGAATTTCAATTAGATGTAATTTTTCCACTCAAATTTCCAGGACCCCTATTTTCTATTTATGAAGACCTAAGGGGCCCATGGATCAGGTTAAGAATCCCTCAGAGAGATTTAAGAGTTTGAAGGAAAAATGTAGTATTAGCTTACTTACTCTATTATATGTCACTTAGAGTATATTTTCCAGTATTTAAATAATTGCAGTAACTTCAGTGCTGATATATATAACTGCCACTTTTAATACAAATATAGAATTTTCCTTTACATTCAAGCCTTTGAATTCTCCATACGTAATTCACTGCTTTGGTTGTTTAGAGATTCTGTTATAATGATACTATAAAGTGAATTCTATATGAAGCAGGTTCATTTTGGATTACTTTCAAGGATACTTCAGTGTCAAAATGGCTTATTTTCAAATAGCCCCAACTTCAAGGTAGGTCCAGAGTGTGAACTCCATGGAAAATATTACAAAGAGGCTTCCATGTAGCTGCTCCACTAAATCAAATCTGCTTCTAATTGCATAGTGTGTAATGTTTAAACTTTCCCAGATTAGCAGTTGATTTCCTGGCAAAACTCTGTGAACACCAAATAGTCAATAAATTGGCATCTACAAAGCAAGAAATTTTAAATGCATACCAAATGCAATTCCCATCTCAAATGCACCAAAATGTTTTTCTGAAAGGAGCTCAGTTTTCAAATACAGCATGCTATGGTTCACAATTTTCCATGCATACAAATTACTATAAGACTGCTAATTGATTACCATACTCATTTATTTTGCAAGAAGCTTACCATAAATCTTAATAGTGACAATTTACTTCCTCACTCAAGACTAAGTCACATTATTAATCAAGATGGCATAGTTTGAGTTGAAAACAAAATATTTCAGTGAGCAGTTGCTGAATGGAGAAGAAAATTTCAGTATTGTTCTAAGTCTGATCACTTATGTAATAGTACCATCTAGTGGATTCTCATCCATAACACAGAAACCAACAAATTCTATAATCTGACTTGGGAAAACTATGTTTCTTCTAAAAAAGGTTTTGTTGTATGTATATTTAGTAGACTTCTTACATTCTCAACTAAAGTATCTGAGCAGACATCTCCCAAAACGAGAACTACAGAGTGTCTTGTTCACCATTCCATTAAGTTCTATTTTATAAGAACTGGGTAGCTAGTCTGCGAGATGTAAAACAAATATGTCATTTACCAAGTCTTAAATTGCTGTTGTGCAAACTACAGCATGGGGTATTCCGAAAGAGCAATATTCTAATAGTGACAAAATGGGGACATTAGAATAAATGATCACATAAGGCTACAGACATATTCATAAAATAATCACTTAACTACCAGTGTGGCATTGTCCCAAGCAAACAAATATGAATAAGATAAAGCCCTTGATGTCAAGAAGTTCAAAATATCATTGAGAAGCCAAATAAAGAGCATAAACAAGTGAGACCAAACAGGTATATGAAAAAGATATAGTGACAGCAGAAAATAATAACAGAGATTATCTTTCCAGTAGCAGATCAAGTAAGGCCTCATGGAGGAGGAACAGAAAATTTGGCTCAAAATGGCTTTAACAATAATCCTTCACATAACAAGAAGTCCCAAGGCACTGTGGCTCCAGGGTAGGTTAATTCAGTAATTCACTGATGTCAACCAAAGTGGAACCTGCAGGAGGATGCCAGTGGGAGCTGTCCACTCTGGTAGGGATGGGTATTTTTATCATTAACATTATTCAGAATGGCTGGCACATGGTGATAATGAATAGCACACTGATTTTTAGCCAGTTTTATTACTGCTTTCAGATTCTCTACAGACAATGCAGTCCCTTATTGCCTTTTTTTAAAATTTTTTTTCAAGATTTTATTTATTTATTTGACAGACACAGCAAGAGAAGGAACACAAGCAGGGGGACTGGAAGAGGGAGAAGCAGGCTTCCCGCCGAGCAGGGAGCCCGATGCGGGGCTCAATCTCAGGACCCTGGGATCATGACCTGAGCCGAAGGCAGATGCTTAACAACTAGCCACACAGGTGCCCCCTTATTGCCTTTTTTGCTCAATATCCAAAAATGAAGAAAAAAATGGATAAATGTAATTTACTGTTGATTCAAGGAAGGGGAAGAATGGGAACAAAAAATAATCACCACTAAGTGCCTATTTTACATACCCTAAGGAACAGAAATGCAGAAATCCTTTCCACAGCAACAGAGAGAGGTCTTTGGAGGCCAACTGTCACCCTTGGGTCGGCTCCCTGGGAGGATCTCTCCTGTCCTTTGTCCTCCTGGGCCTCTGGTTTTACACTTTGAGATTACATTCCTTGTCCACTGTCTTTGGGCTGCAGAAAAATGTCTTCTTGGGCATTGCACATCTTTAGCAGCCTAATGTGTTACGTATCCATTCCTAATGCAATCACTGGTCAGGAAACAGGATTCATAATGATTGATTTAATGAAATGAATGGCCATGTAAAGTAGTGTGTATTACATCCCACAAACTGGGATTTAATAAAAGGAGGAGAGGGAAATGAGGAATGCATGATAGGCCCAAAGAAAAAGGAAGTGGGGGGGTACAATATTCTGTAGAGAATATTTTAAGGGTAAGCTTATATATCTTTACTTGTAGATGTATAGATGTATGAAAACCAAGTGGGGTTTATTCCTGACATGAAGTGTGTTGCAACAGAACATATTAAAATATCTAACCAGGAAAGTCATGATAACCACTTAAGATACTGAAATAGAGATAGATGGATATTATATATTTATATAGCATATAAATATTACATGTGTAAATATATTTTATGTTATACATAAGTATAAATATATAAAGTAAACATAGTTATATACATATAGTTCCATTTCAATCTCAAAGTCAACATAACAGGACTAAAGGCAATCCTATTAAAGTCAAGAATTAGTCAAGGATTTCCACTATGACCATCCGTTTTTAGCATTGTTCTAGTAGGTACAAGCCAATTCAAGTAGACAAAAGAGGAAAATAAAGATTATGAAAATTGGAAAGGAGAAGGTAAAATAATCATTAATTATGAATGATATAACTGTATACCTGGAAAAACAAAAAGAATAGAAAAACCATCACAAATAATAAGGTAATTCTGTAAGGTGGCTAGGTACCAAACGAATGTACAGTTATCAATAGCCTTCCCTTGGCCAAACAACCAACTAGGAGTTATAATGGAAAGAAAGACTTCACGGGGCACCTGGGTGGCTCAGTTGTTCAGTGTCTGCCTTTGGCTCAGGTCATAATCCCAGGGTCCTGGGATCGAGTCCCATATTGGGCTCCCTGCTCCACGGGAAGCCTGCTTTTCCCTCTCCCACTCCCCCTGCTTGTGTTCCCTCTCTCGTGCTCTCTGTCAAAAAATAAATAAAATCTTTAAAAAAAAGAAAAGAAACAGAAGAGATTATATATGTAGGAACAAATTTAAGAAATGTATAAATCTATAGGGAAAAACTCTGAAATGCTCATTGAGGTTAAAAAGACTTGAATAAGTGGAAAGATATACCACTAGGAAGACACAGTATCACGAAGATGTCCAATCTTTATAGCTCAATCAAAATTTAACATACTCCCAATTTTGAATACATTGAAAAGTGAACAATATGAAGAAGAGTGAAGACAGTAAACTTGCCCTGCCAAGCAGACTCCATGCAGCCATAAAAAGGATGCAAGAAGCTTTTTAAGTACTCGAATGGAATTATCTTCTAAGATACGTTGTTAAGGGGAAAAAAAAGCAAGGGTCTAAATAGTGTCACAGTGTCCTCCCAAGGGAATATCTATCAACTATCCTTTTAAAAGACTTAAAAAAAAATAAAAAAACTTAGCTTTTAGGAGGGGACCTGGGTATCTAGAAAACAAAATGAGGTAAGACTGAACAATGAGAGTATCTTCTTCCTTTTGTGGGGCATTATCTGTCTTCACACAAAGATTACTAGTCCAACACTGAGTAGAGGCAAAGTAACTTTTCCTCACCTCTTTTTTAATCTGAATCATTAAGACAAATCACCTATTTTATTTAAAAGTCTCCAATCAAGCACATGTGGCTCCTTCAAAAAGCCAAATCCTCCCTTCAAAGACAGTCATTTGGCACTGCTGTAGATGTATTTTCAAATGTGAATAGGAAATGGGAAGCAAAGGATAAGTATTTGTCAGACGAATCAAGTCCTAAACTGTTTCAGGCAATATATTTTTACTTTCTCTTTATTAATATATTATCCTACTTTCCACAGGTTATAGCTGTTTGAATAATTTATTCACTTTAATTTTTCCACACAATCGATGCTATGAATTTTCTTCTATGTGCAGCTTTTGATGTACTGCCTAACTTCTGGTGTCAGTTTCTTCATAGGTTTTTCTAAGTAGACTATAACAGCACTTCAAATCTCATTTTGACCTAAGCTCAGAGGCTTACTATATGACATAAGGTAGACATAATTTCGCCTTTCCTTTGAAGTAAAGTGCTATACTTGTACATGCAGATGCAGGTCTAAGGAATAAAGAAGTGTATGAGTCCCAATCGCTGAACCTTGCTTTATAGAAAATTTCTGATCACTACTGATTTTTCATCATCTGCAACTGTCTTATAAAATCAGTTCTGATATACACAAGGCAGAATCTCTAGGGTAGTATAACATGGCTGCAAAATGAATTATTAAATCAAAGAACAAAGCAATCATATGCTGAGTAATGATCATGTCCCCCAGGCGATCTTCTTCACAACTGTGGTTACCAGTGTCTTTGACCTGACAGCAGCATTATAAACATCATCTATTATTTATAAATCATTCACATAATGGACCATAGACAGTTCTTTGTCACAGGCCCTCATTTTTTTTTATATCCACCACTTTAGCTTACTAATGGGGTGCAAAGAAGGATCCCTAACCATTCCAGGAATGCATGTGGAATGTTCTGTATGAACAATCAATCCAAAAGCTTTTTATTCTCATCACCAGAGGATGGCTTTTCACAGAAATGACACTTGAACAAAATAGCTTCCAAATTCCCATTAATGAATAAATTTTAACATGATTCCATAGGCAAGAAAAAGATTTAGATTTTATCTAATATTACATTGGTAGGATGGCCAAGTTTCTGAATAAATCTCTTTTTAAACAGCGCATCTGAGTCCAGATAATGCCCTGATATATAGGTTGAATTAATGAGGTAACACTGGCAGGTAAGGAGATGATGGATAAATAGATAAATAATAATGATGATGATGACAATAATAGATAGATAATTACCAGACACCACCTGGGCCTCCTCTAATCGGGCTCTGATTATTTAGCAATAGAAAAGCTTTGTAATCCTCAGAGCAGCCTGTGGCTCTCAAATAATTTTCTGCAGAGTCCCAAAAACACTTCTTACTCTATTAATACATTAGCTTATTATCTGTAAGTGTCAGCTATATGGGCATAATTTCCAACTACTGAAATTTTTAATTTGTAAAAGGGCACTCTTGCCTCACCCTCATCCCAGCCCTGTTGCTGGTTAGAAGGGGACTGGGTATATAGTTCAGAGCTGTGGTCAAGTGCACATTAACATATTTCCCACCTTGTAATCAGTCTAGTGAGGCCTGCTCATGTCAGTTACATTTTATAGAAATACAAAAAATTAGCACATGTAAAAATCATCACATCTTTTCAAAGCCCTTTAATTATTTGCAAGTCTCACCAATAAGGTCTAGCACAACCAGCCACACTGCTCAGCATATAAGTGAGGATTAAAAATGATGTCTAAGAAAAAAAAAAATCAAAAGAATGTTTTCTGCAGCAATATATTTTGCTGATAATTTCTTGACAGTTATATCTCATATTCAAATGTAGGTTTTGTTTTAAAACAGTAAAGCCTCACAAGAAAATAAAATGATCAAACAAAATAAAAACCTATGTAGTTCTTCATGAAATAGCTAAAAAAAAAAAATAGCCATTTCCTACGTAATTACTTTTTCTGAAGGACTAGGAGTACACTTTGATCTTCCTAGAGGAAATCCGAATGGGATTGAAAAGGATGTTATCTCCAGCTCTATTCGGATGCTGTGAATAATAGTAACAGCTATCATTTGCTCAGAATCTATTCTTTAAATAAATGTACTTAAGATGTACATTCATTATCTCTCAACCTCCAGGTAAGACTGTAAGGAAGTTAATCCCCCCTTTTTCATGGTGAAGGAAGCTGATGCGCGGGGAAAGTAAGTAGCCTGTCTAAGGTGGCAGAGTTAGAAATGGCTGGCATCACATGGAGGCATGTCCAATTCCAAAGCTCTGTCAGTTTAGCCACTCTTTCCACTGTGGTACACGCAGGGACCCTACAGATCTCATCCAACGTGTATGCTACAACAGATGACATTCACATGAGGACACACCCCCAGGGGGCTCTTAACACAAAACTATTTCCAGGAAAGGAAAACAAACGGTGCCAGAGGCAACACACAAGAATACAATAATTCTTACTGTGCCACACTTTTTCATGGTAGATCAGTATTGGGGACTTAACTCTAGGTTGTAACTTAAATTTGGTATGACATAGATTATAATTAACTTTAGACATTTTAGCTAATGACCCACAACTCTGCACACAAATATGCATCACAAAATACAGAAGAATGGAAGTGACCGTGGTATAGGTACAACATTGAATCCATTCTAATTTGTCATTTTAAAGCAAATCATTTGCAAGCGTTAGTAATTTGCTAACAGAAATTAATTCTTGTGACACACGTCATAGCTAATTGTAATACATCTCTCTGCCAACATTGCAGTTCGGAATCACTCATGTAGCATATAGTAGGTACTCAAATTTTAATTTTAATAAAAACTATAGTTCTACTTAATCTGAGTCTTCAAATCCAGTATGTGAGAAAGGGAGAGAGGGATGGAGTAAATAAGTGACTTTGTTGAGTCAATGGCTTAACATCTCTAGGGATTGGGAACTTGGTAACTCCTGAGGTGACTCATTATAATATTAGAAACTTACTTCTTAAATTGAACCAAAAACTTTTTCCTGAAGCTTCCTCCCACCCAATGGTACATGTTCTACTTTCTGCAGCCACAGAGAACTATTTCATTCCTACTTGCATGTGACAGTCCTAAAAATATTGGAAGAGTAATCACATTTTTTTTCCTCTCCAGGCCTAATACTGCCTGTTCTTTCAACTATTTCTCCCATGATGTGATTTTTCAATCTTCCCACTATTCTGGTTACTCTCTTCTGCTTTTCTTCTGCTGAACTCCTTGCCTGGATGCTTCCTCTACACTCAGCAGTCTCACTAAGCATGTTGGCTTCCCCAGCCTTGACTACTCAATGAGAGTGCCTTGTCATTCCGTTGGGCAAAACACCTCGTCACACTGTCTAGCATCACCTTTGGCTCTTTGGTTCTTGATATTGCTGCTATCACCTTAGAGTGGTGATTTTCTATCTGTTCCTAGAAACCCTAAGGTTAGCAGAAGTGCCTCAGAGCAGATCAAGAGGAGGCAATAGTCAGGAGGGGAAATCTCCTACATCCCTGCCTCAGCTAGAGAAACTACACTTTTATCCATTTCTATATTCAGTTTCTACATGGAAAGACTGTTCTAAAAAAAAAAAAAAAAAGTTTTAAGTTTGAATAGCATCACCCTAGAACCCAGCTGGTACAATACAAGGACTGTCCAGAAGACAGGAGAAATACAGGGAGCCAAAGGTCTATTCAGGCAAGAATACCTTGTCCCAGGAGTTCAGCTTCTTCTAAGCAGCCTATCAACTTGAGATCAATACAACAATTGCATTCTGAGAGTCTTGCCTCTGCTCTTAATTAAAAAAAAGGAAGCTCATCCTCCCCACTAAGGGGTGCTCCTGCCTGACAATTGGGCGTAGCCAGCTCAATTCACTTGCCTGGCATTAAGAGCCCTGCAAGGGTTTTGAAAACTGGTTCTCAATACTACACATCAGAATTTTGAGGGAGCTTTAAATAATACCAGTATCCAGCCACTATGCTGAGAGATTCTGATTTAATTAGTTTTAGATACAACCTGGGCATCAGTATTTTTTAAATTTCTCCAGGTGACTTTAAGGTGCAGTCAGAGTTGAGAACCTCCCATTTACAGCCAAACAAACATTATTTAAATAGGAAACAATTTGGTTAAATGTGGAGAGCCAGTGGAACTAATGGTTGAAGTGACTGAGGGATTCAGTGGAGCTGATTATTTTATGGTGAGGGTCAGGCAAGGGGGAGACGTCCTAGGAAGTAACCATTTCACTGAGAATTTCTCTTAGACTTCCAAATGATCAAAATGCTTACATATTGAGAGGCTAAATTCATGGTACTCGCAACATGTACCTTGGAATGATTTCTAAGCCATCACTTTTGGGTATAGACAACAGAGGCCTACTAACCTGTAGGGGTCTGGAGTCTGGAGAAATGACAAAAGGAGGAGGACAGACTAAATCATTTAAACTGCTCTCTTGCCTATACTCTCAACTCCCTAACCCCTCAGCTTTCCTTTCCTCTAACAGATTTATTCAGTCCTTATTTACTAATCAGAATATATTGAGTGTGGGGAACTCACTTTTCATTATAAAATGAAAAGACATTAACCCTGTTCCCTTGGAGCTCAAATTCTAGTAGATGAGCTGATGGGCTAGCTTTCCCTTCCTTTTCCTTCAAGTTTTTGAAGGAGTAGATTACATTCCATCTGTCAGCTTCCTTGCCTCCAATTCATGCCTCAGCCTAGAGCAAGTTACCACCCCCTCCACAGCCCACAAACATGGCCAAAAACCTCCCAGTCACCACATCCATTCACTCAACACTCAATTAATGTTTGAATGGCCACAATACTTTTCTCGGTGTTGTTTTATTAACCCTGTTTCAAAATTAGATATTATTGCCCATTTTCTCTCTCTAGAACCTCTTCCCTCCCTTTCCTTATTCCTTTTTCCACACTCCACACTCCTTGTGTCTCGTACCTGGACCACAGATTCACTTTCTCCCTTGATCATCATATTTATTTTCCTGTATATTATTTCTATCATTACATTACTGACTTCAAAATCAACATCATCAGCTCAAACATCCCCATAGCCCCCAATCTATGTATTTACCTGCCCACCAAACATCCACCTAGATGTCCCACAGGCACCTCCCTCACTTCTCTCCTCCCACACTCCTACCTCGTTGGAACAACACCATCCCCACTCATGTAAGTTGTAAAGTAGGAAGAGTTCTTCATAGTGGTTACCCTTTCCCCACCAATCCCCTCATGAGCCAGTGACATAATCCAGGAAAATCCTCAGTGATTTACTCCTTAGATGGCGTTTATTCTTTTGAGGAAGACAGCCAGAATGCCATTTCATATCCTTTTGGTTAGAATTCTATAAGCTGGAATGGCAATTCAGAACCTTGGGTTTTAACAACTGTTAAGGAAACAAACATTATATAACTATGGAAATGAATACGTAAATCAAATGAAAATACTTAAGTTTTATAAGTCTTATATATTTTTAATGACAAAAAGAATCCAAGGTCAATCAGATGCTTTTTAAGACAGGGTTTGATTCTTTCCCATTCTTCCTGAGTCTGATATAAAGATCAGCATCCTTCATAGTCAGTGCCCCTAGAAGAAATCTAATAAGAAACCAGAGGGAGAGGTATATTTAATATTTATTTGTTAAAATATAATAATAAGGGCTCTTCATGGACCAGTCTTTGCATGGATTAGCATATAGAGGAGTATGGCCCATCAGCAAAACAGAATCAGAAGTGTTACAAACTTTTCTTGTACTTCTCAAGGAACATAATAGGAAATACATCCGTAACTCTAGATCAAAAGTTCTTTTTTTTTTTTTTTAAGATTTTATTTGTTTGAGAGAGAAAGCACAGGAGCAGGGGGAGGGGCAGAAGGAGAGGGAGAAGCAGACACCCTGCTGAGCAGGGAGCCCAAGATGGGGCTCTATCCCAGGACTCCAGGATCATTACCTGAGTCAAAGGCAGACCCTTAACTGACTGAGCCACCCAGGCGCCCCTAGATCAAAACTTCTTAAATCTCTTTTCTCCTTCCCCCTAAATCTTTCATGCCCTACCCACCCCCCCACCCCAACTACCTAGATGTGTCCTCCTCTACACCTTCATTCTCCTGCTCCCACCCAGAAGTTAGCATCTCTACCTAAGTCTTTTCTGGTCTTGCCTTTCTCACCAGTTTTCCCAATTCTAGCTAATTTTAAAGCCTGGAATTAGGCTAACAAAGACAGAACTCTCCTTAGAGACTGTTAGAAAACAAAATTCAACTGAGTAAATTTAAAGACCTAATTAGCTTTATTCAACAATTCATGAATCAGGCAGCATCCCATCTAGCAAGTAAAAAGATGCTCCCAGAAGCTGTCCAAAATGGAATGATTTTATAGATAGATACAGGGCAGGATGAGAAGGTAATTAACGAAAGAAAGTAAAAGGTTATTTCAGGCAAGGTTACCTTCCCTTAGTGGAAAGCAGGGGGTCTTATCAAGCAGATTAACTCACTAGCGCTCACCAGGAAATTCCAGACTGATTGGTTTAAAATTCCACTCTTAGGGGGGTTGAAACTGCAATTAAGCCTTGGTTTGCTGTCCTGGGAGCAAATGACTCCACCCTTGGTCTGTTTTGTTCTGTGAATAAGACTAAAGAGAGAGGACAATCTGTGTAAGCAAAGACAAAATTATTGTTAGCCAGTAAGACAGTGAGAGAAGAAAACAGAAATACATACTTATCAGAAATCAATATTTGGTCTTCATCCCTATTTCTGGCACCAAGCTCCTCAAAAGCCTTGGAATTTTCTGTGTGGTGACAGTACAGGTATCTTTTGTTAAGTTAATGAGGTGACTTGGGAAGCACCAAAGTCGGCAGCTGGACTCTTGGCAAGGGGAGCCAATCCTGTGATTAGAGAATAGGAGTTTCAGTCCTACCTACCCTGCATCTCCAAGGAGGGGAAAAGGGCAGAGGCTGAACCAAACACCAATGGCCAATGATTTAATCAATCGTGATAATGTAATGAAGCCTCCATAAAAACTCAAAAGGAAGGGTTTCAGAGAGCTTCCAGGCTGGTGAATATGTGATGATGTGGGGAGAGGAGAGCGTCTGGAGAGTGGACCTTCCATGCCCCTTCTCCCTCCCTTGCCCTATGCGTCTTTTCCACCTAGCTGTTCCTGAATTATAGCCTCTTATACTATTAAGGGGTGATCTCATTAGTGAAATGTCTGAGCTCTGTGAGCCACTCTAGCAAATTAATCCAAACCAAGGGAGGGGGGTTTATGGGAACCTCTGACTGGTAGCCAGTCAGAAGCACAGGTAACCACCCGGGATTGGAATTTGGCCTATGAAGTGGAGGGCAGTCTTCTGGACCTGAATCAGATGCCACGTCCAGGTAGATAGTGTTGAAGTAGCGAAGTGGAAGGGACTCCATTTTAGAAAGCTCTGTCTCTGCTGTGTTGCTGTTAGGCCTCATTTATTCATGTTCTGTCTTTTGTCTCTAATAAGCCAGAGAAATTCTGTTCCCACTTCAAGGGGGAAGCAAAAAAGTTAATCATTCTCTGAAGTTTTGTCCTAGGTCCCAAACACCTAATAACATCCAAGAAGAGCCTGGTCCCAAACATGAGCTTCCAACAAACCTCAGCTGACATTGGCATCAATACCTGACCTTCAGTAATTTATGGAATAGCACCTATTGTTCACTGGACACTCACCTCTGATTGGACCCTATTCTGGATTCCTGAAGGAACACGTACCCTAGACCCTTTTGCAATATAAACCCCTAACTCCAAGCAATGACAAGACTCATTCTCCTTTCCTTTCTGAGTCTCCCAGACACTCTGCTGTTTTCTACCTGTCACTTATGCTATTCAGTAAACTCTTTCCACTTTCTCTGGCTCATGTTTGATTTCTAACCTGCATGAAGCCAATGACCCTCTTGGCTGGTCCTGTGGGACCCTCCCCTGGGTTCTGGGACTCAGCCTGCCTGCATCAGTGTCACATTTAAGTTGAACTGTAGGACACCCAGCCAGTGTCCTGAGCATTGCTCGGTGGCATGGAGGGAAAAATCCCCCTCCATATATTGGAATTAGGTCCATTAAGTATGTAGCTGAACTCTGACTCATCTACACCAACTGCCCAATGACTTCCAAGACTGGAGGCAGGCAGAGGAACTCAGGTTCAGAATTCTATGTCTCCTCCATAAAAATAAACTGCCTCTACGCCTCTTCCACATAACTGGTAAAAAAATTATAAAAATAGTCATTTAAAGTCTCTTGAAATTGCCCGAAGGGCATACAGCAAATGAAAAAAGATTTATTCAAAAATCTATTAAATCTTCCTAAGAACAGTGAGCATCTGTGGCACTTAAGCCCTGACTTGCTCTTAAAAGAGGACCCAGCTGTCACCTTAACAACCTCCATTTTGACCTCAGACTGTACTTTCCGATTTTGTTCTTCTTCCCAGCTTATCTCTTAACTCGGGCAAAAGACCTGGAGGATTGGAAACTACTCCGTCAAGCGGTAAGGACTGCCCTGATGCCAGCAAGACCTCATGTGACTGACCCCAAGACAGCGACCAACCTGACCTTTACTGCACAACTTATACAAACCTGGAAGTATTTTTAGCACTTCCGAGATGGACTTTGAGACACTAGCCTGTGGCCTTCCCGGTGTTGGCCTCACTGAAATAAATTCCTTTCTTGTTTCACCGCCACTCATCTCTCAGTCTTTGGATTCTGTCCATGGCAGTGAGTGGCCGAACCTGGTCTGTTTGGGACCCCTGGAGGCAGGTGCTCTTGTATTCTTGGTGCCTGATTACACTCCCTCCTTAATCCCCCAACATGAGGGAAAGTTCCGCTCTGGATGAATAGGGCCAAGAATATAGGGCTCCCTGTCTCCCCAGTTCCCAGTCAACGAAGGCCATGCTACCAGCACTGCCTTCCCCCCAGCCCCTGGCTCCCTGTGGCAGAGGCTCCATTCTAGGTAAGTGCAGCTGCGGGGTTGAGGACTACCTTCCTCCACCCAGCCCACACTCATAGGGTGAAGGCTCTACCCCAGGCACAGGAGGCCAAGACTCCTGGGGTCCCACTGCCTTCACCCACTCAAAAGGCTGCAGTTCCCTATTGGAAGAGGCAAACCCAAGAAGACCAGGCTACTGCCCCACCCAGTGCACAACTCATAAAGCAGAGACATCACTGCAAGAGAAGGCAACTATCCTTACTCCCAGCTTTGGAGCAGTGACTCAGGGATTTTCGCCCAGAGGGAGAGAAGCAACGGAGAAATTAAAAGCTACATGTCAGTGTCTGTAAGTCTTTCCTCAAGGACTCTTAATTTCCCAGGAAGAATCCTTCATTTCCTTTCTAGGATACATCCACCTGGTTCTATTATGCTGCCGCCAGGGTGGGAAAAGGGGAGTGAGGGTGCCACAATTCAGAATGCTGGCCTCACGTGGTCTCCACTGTCCCCTACAAGGTTTCCAGAGACTAAACTTTCCTGCGGGGGCTGGGGGGAAGCCTTGGCACTTTGAGTGCTCACCATATGTATTTCCAACAATGCCCCCTCTTCAGCTTTTTCCCACACCCCCACCTTCATGAGGGCCGGTTTCTCTAAATTCTGAGACTTCAACCTTCTCTGCTGAACTCTCCTAATTTAGACCGTGAATCCTTGTTCTCCTGTATCCTCTACCAAAGAAGCTGGACAGCTAAAAGGCGTTTCTTCTCATACCCCCCTTGAAGCCAGGAGAGGCTGAGGGACCCAGTTCTAACCTATAAGATGGAAGCCAATGACACTAAATGG
The DNA here is from genome assembly GCF_054177405.1 of Leptonychotes weddellii. Classification (NCBI taxonomy): domain Eukaryota; kingdom Metazoa; phylum Chordata; class Mammalia; order Carnivora; family Phocidae; genus Leptonychotes; species Leptonychotes weddellii. The sequence continues at coordinate 98,866,170 of NC_138378.1, forward strand.
GGCTGCAGGAGAGCTACCTAAGAGACACAGAACTGGTCTTCATTCTGCTCTCTTCCTTTCTTCCTGGAGCTGCAAGGCTCATCCAGGGGCTATGGGGCAGATACCTCCTGCTGATAGACAGGTAAGTATATATGTATGTATGCATTAAGATTTTTTTTAAGTAATCTCCACACCCAACGTGGGGCTCTAACTCAACAACGGTCGCATGCTCCACCAACTGAGCCAGCCAGGTGCCCCTACAATAGGTCTTTAGAAATCACGGTGAAAACAAAAAATTGAAAATGACTTAGAAGCCACTGAAATCACTAATGATCCCAGAAATAGATATAAGTCCTGGAACAACACCAGAAACTTCCTTCACAGGAAATTCTAAGGTTCCTAGAGCAGTTCAGTGAAATATGAAATAATTTGCTCTGAGGATTTCTACTGCATTGCCCCTTGCCACATTGCTTCCTCTCTCCTTGGCTCCATTGTAGTGAATAATTTGTTTAAAAAAAAAAAAAAAAAAACCCACACACACATAATGCACAAGCTCTCAGTTTGTCTTTTCTTTTCCTCAGAGTTTTCCTTTAGAAGCAGGAAAGGTATACCACTGTGACCCCAGGAGACTGCCTGCCTGGCACATCTGGGCTTCTGAATCAGGACTCACTGTTCCCAAAAGAGATCAGCCCCTTCCCCCACAATGGTATCGGTGAGAAATAGATACTTAATGATTTCTTGGAGAAGGCTGTAAGGCAGGTTTGCATTAAACATCATATGGTAAAACATATGCATACATACATACTCACATACATTCACTGCCTTTCATTACAAAATTGCCTTACATATCTGTGTTAATCCCACCAATCACCAACCGCATCTTTGTTCTCTCCCCTCCACTCTCCCCTCCAGCCTCTCCAGCCACCACACCACCCTGTAATTTATTTTCTGTCTGCTTCTCATCTTTACATGCATCAGCTAACCTCTTTTTTTTTTTTAAGATTTTTTATTTTATTAATTGACAGAGAGAGAGAGAGCAGCAGAGGGAGAGGGAGGAGCAGACTCCCCGCTGAGCAGGGAGCCTGACGTGGGACTTGATCCCAGGACCCTGGGATCATGACCTGAGCAGAAGGCAGATGCTTAACGGACTGAGCCACCCAGGCGCCCCTGCATCAGCTAACCTCTTAAAACAAGATCCATCTGTATGATACATCCTTCTTAGAAAGGAGTTTGGGAGGGTGCTGCAAGTAAGAACTTTTTCCTGTCACACTATAGCTGCAGATTTTGCTGTTTCTTGAATTTATTTTACTCACATTCCCTCTGTGTTTGGCTACATTGCTCCTCTCTGGCACTTCCTCAACTTTTCAATCTATGTGTTCTTCTCCACAATTCCTGCTCCTTTTTCTTTTATTATTTCTAACTCCTTCACAGTTTCATAACTTGTCTCTCCCCTTCTCTTTGCAGAAGGTGGGTGAGGTATGATGTGGGGCCTCTCGGGAAAGCGGGATGATGGTGAGGGAAGGGGGGATAGTGGGTAAGGGCACTATCTTGGGCAGACAGAAACTGAGACTGGATTTGGGTGCATGTGATTTGTTGAAGGAATGCACTCAGAAAAAGCATGTAGGGCTGGGAGTGAAGTGGGGAAGGGAAAGAGCAAGCAAGAGTATGGTCTTGGACAAAGACAGGGAGAAAGCTCTGGAGCAGAAATCACCCAAGAATGGTCTACTTTGAGGCCAGGGACCAACCTTTTATGTGAAGGATTAGTCAGTCAGTCATTTGCTGTATACTGTTGGGTAGGGGCGGGGCAGTGGGGGATAGTAGGGCTAGGGGCACCTGAGTGGCTCATTCCCTTGAGTGTCTGCCTTCAGGTCAGGTCATGATCTCAGGGTCCTGGAATCAAGCCCCAGGTCCGGCTCCCTGCTCAGCAGGGGATTCTGCTTCTCCCCTCTCTCTCTGCCCCTCTCTGCCACTTGTGCACTCTCTCGCTCTCTCTCTCAAATAAATAAAAATGAAATCTTAAAAAAAAAAAAGACTATAGGGCTAAGTCTCAGGGTAATACTCTGCCAGGACGATGCCCAGAGGAAGGGGGCAGCAGTGAGCTCTAAGCAACCACTCCTCAGAGAACAGGGGGATGGGTGGGCTCAGTAAAGTAGGTCCAGGTAGGGTACCACACAGTTTACTATCAGAACCAACATCTATTAAGGAAGAGCTAATTCTCTTTCAGTGGGCCAGGCACTGTGCTCAAAAATGTTCCTGCATTTCCTCATTTAATCCTCACAACACTGTAGAGAGATAGATAACCTTTTGCATATGAATAAACTAAAGCTAAGAAACATTAATATATGGAATTACAGATAGTAAGAAACAGAACCTGGATTAGAATCTAGCTGATTTACTCTAATATTTGATTTGTGAACCACTGTTTGGTCCTTAAAATGTCTCTATGAGATAAGCATTATATCCCCAATTTGCAAATAAGTTTGATTCAGGTCCATTAATATTGCTGTACTTACATATCTGGCACACAGTAAGCGCTGATGACTGGCACAGAAAAATAATTAATATAGCGTGATAGGAAAGAGACTCAACATTATTACCCATCAGAGAAATGCAAATCAAAACCAGTGAAGTACCACTTTATACCCAACTAGCATAGCTTAAAAAACAAACAAGCAAACAACAATAACAACAACAAAACCACAGACAGTAACAAGTGCTGGCAAGGATGTGAAGAAAGTAGAATCGCCCTACACTGCCAGAGGGTCCGTGAAATGGTGCAGCCACTTTGGGAAACAGATTGGCAGTACCTCAAAATGTTAAACATAAAGTTACACATGACTTAGCAATTCTACTCCTAGTTATATACCTAAGAGAAATGAAAACACATGTCTACACAAAAATTTGTTTACAAATGTGGTGTTAAGCATTATACCTAAGAGCCGAAAAGTGGAAACAACTCAAATGTCCATCAACTGATGAACGGATAAACAAAATGTGGTAAATGAATTAATACGTGCTATAATGTGGATGAAACCAGAAAAGATTATGCTAAGTGAAAGATGAAACCAGAAAAGATTATGTTAAGTGAAAGAAGACAATCACAAAAGATACACTATATCATTTGACTACAGTCATATGAAATGTCCACAATAGGCAAACCCATAGAAACAGAAAGTAGATTAATGGTGCCTAGAGCTGGTGGGGTGGGGGTGAGACTGCTAATGGGGCACAGAGTTCCTTTTGGAGGGTGATAAAATATTCTAAAATTAAACAGTAGTGATAGTTACACAACACAGTAAACATACTAAAATCCACTGAATTGCATACTCTATGGGGGTGACCTTCATGGTAGGTAAATTATACCACAATAAAGCTATTTTTAAAAATGAAAGCATGATAGAAAAATGCACAAGATTCTAAAGGAAAAATAGATAAGGAGTATGATAGGTATCAGTAAGAATGATTTCAGCTACAAATAACAGGAAACTCAATCTAAACTGGATTAAACAATAAGGGGATTTATTATCTTCTATATCAAGGAGTCTGGCAGGAGGACAGTTCCAGGGTGGTTAAGTCAGCACCTCAGTGGCATTTTCAGGATTCTAACTGTTTCCATCTTTCTGTTCTTCCATTCTCAAACTATTGGCCTTTGCCCTCACGCTTGTGCCCTCATGATCACAAGGTGGCTGCCACGGCTCCACATGTCACTTTCTCACAAACAACACACTAAAGGAGAGACTATCCCTTTGCTTCCCTTTTTAAAAGTGAGATACACTTTCCCAGAAGCTACAATCAGACTTACCCTCCTGTGTTGGTAATCAGAATTGCATTATTTGATTCTTTTTTTTTTTTTTAATTTCTAAAACAGTCACTGGTAAGAGGAATAAAATTATTGTTATTAGCTTAAACCAGTAAAGATTCAACCCCTGGGATCCAGGAAGAAGCCAGACACCCCTGATGCTAAAAGTCATCAGGGTGTTGCTCAATGGAAAGAAGGGAGGATGTGTGGAAGTAACCAACATGTGCCACAGTGCGAACCAAGGAAGACATCCTGAATAAAGCAATGCCTGAGCTACGTTTTTTCACATGCTAGCAGAGGTGGGGCATACTGGGTGAGCTCAGAGGAAGTGGCTTCAAGAACAGGCAGAGGAGAGAGGGCATTCCAGAGAAAGGGGGCAGAATGAACATAAAACCAGGAAGATGATGGAAAAACACAAGCTATTCACTGAAATATAAAATGATGAAAGATGGGGTCATGAGCCAGCACGTAAACTAGGTTTGTCTGTCTATGAGCAAACGTTTATGAAACTAGAAGTGACAGGTCAAATCTGTGTTGGATTTCTCTGTCAGAGAGATGTTAAATAAATGACCAATGCTTCCCTAAGACATCAAAATGAAAAGTGAAACAAAGAAAAACTCACAAGTTGAGATTGTAACTTTAAACTAATCCTCCTGCTTTTTCAAAGCATCCCTGCCTCTCTGTCTCTGTCTCCCTTTCTCTTCTCCCTCTCTCTTTTAGGCACAAAGGCCTGCAAGCCAGGGCCAGACCTTTAGGTAGCCTGTGTCCCCTGGAATGCCCACTTCATGAAGTGGTCTGGGATGGAGTGGAGCTCTTGCCATAAGAGATCCATTGAATGTGAGCCTCTTCTCCTCTAGAGCATTTTTGACGTAAGGTGTCCCAGCATGTCCGTATGTTTTTTTCACTCTGAGTGAGTGCTTTGACTGGGAAGGTGGCTTAGAGAAATTCAGAAGAGAGAGATGAGACTGCATTCCCAATGGGTACCCTTTGGACTCACGATGCTCCTGTGAAACGTCATCTGTCCTACAATTCACGAATTCAGGGGTGGTCTCCAACTCCCCTCCCCCAACACCTACCCAATCTAATAATGTGAGCCGTAACTAGAACCCCACAACTGAATCTGGGGAGGCATCTCTAGCCAATTGTAGCACTGCTTCCTATTGAGTCTGGATGTGGCCTCCTCACCTTTTAGGCTCAATGCACCACAAAACCAAAAATAATCTGTCAGACTTACTGTGAAAAATAAAATCAATTTTCTGCCCCATACTAGTCAAAATTAGGCAGTGCCACCTTCAGGGATAGAAAAGATAAAGAGGGTGGGAATCAGCCATGTTATTATACAGGCCTCCCCGGTAAAAGGAATTTTATTTACTAAGTGCAGACAAAGAGTGATAAATTAGTGCCAATGTGGAAGAGCTCTTTTCTGGTTGGGGTGATCACGAGTCACTGCTTTGACAATGATGAAGATAGCTAATCTTTGGATTCTAAGCCAAAAATGCCATTTATACCAATGGTAGTAATATGCTGATACTAATTAATATATCCCAGGTCACTCTGGGACATCACCATTGCATCTGAAAAATAGATATAAAAAATTATTTCCAAATTCCCCACAAGAGAAGTAAAAACCTATAATCACTGAAAATTTCTAATTTAATAAGGAGAGAAAGCAGATGAAAACATGTTTACAACTCATATCTGCCAAACAGAATTAACCACTATGCACTTTAAAACTCTTCTTCCAGTGGGGGATTAGGTGCAATAAAGCCCAGCACATTTTGTCTCCCCCATGAAATAAAATGATCATCTGCTTATCTATCATTCATTTCACACAGAGAGCTCACACCAATAAAACTCTCATTTTATAGAGCTAGGAAGGAAGATAAAACCCATAAAACATACTGTACAGTTTTATAGCTTAAAGATATGTCTCTCAGAAAGGTGAACCAAATATTTACAAACAAGCCTATCTCATTATCTTTTTTTTTTTTTCCACGCTGATTTTTTTCACAATATGGTCATTCCCTGGGTATCTGGAGGTCAGGTTCCAGCAATCCTGTAGGCATCTGAGCATAATCACTGTAACCAGAATCTCCTTATTAAGGGGAAAATGTTTTTGGCACTGTTGTCTAACACATACTGGGTGGAGGTGGCCCTGAGGTGACAAGAGAAAAAAAATGTGAGCCCCCTTCCCTACTCACTGAAGCAGGAGGAAAGGAGAGGACCAGGGGTCATAATCAGGGATGGGAGATGTCAAACAGACAAATAGCCTCTCTTCTGGAATCAGCCCTCATTTAGGGGGATTCTTGCTGAATCTTTAATCCTTTACCATTTGAACTGTCTGTTCAATTCGATAGAAATGTATTGAATAACACTATAATCTGGGCACTGGAGAAATAATGAGGCCCCTCAAGGAGCTTATTGTCTCGGAGGGAAACAGACAAGCCAACAGATGATTCTAATATAGTCTGTTATGAGCAAAACAGAAGGAGGCACAAGGAGAGAAAACTTCCAAAAAGTAGAATAAAAAAGACAGTCACATGAGAGAAGAAAAAAGGTAAGAAAATTAGCGAATCAATCTAAGAATTTTAAGATCCAACTAATAGGATTTCAAAATGAAAAACAAATGAGAGCCATGTGATTCAGAAATCCCATTTCTGGGTATATACACCCAAAGCATTGAAAGCAAGGACTTCAAGAGATATTTGTACATCCAGGTTCATGGCAGCATTATTCACAATAGCCAACAGGTGGAAGCAACCCAAATGTCCAGAGACAGATGAACAGATAAACAAAAAGTGGTATGTACATACAATGGAATATTACTGAGCCTTAAAAAGGAAGGAAATTCTGACACATGCCACAACATGGAAGAACCTTGATAACCTTATGTTAAGTAAAATGAACCTGTCACAAAAGGACAAATACTGTATGATCCTATTTATATAACAATAATGATTAATTTCTTATGTCCACTTAGCTAGGCATGGTGCCCAGGTATTTGGTCAAACACTGGTTTAGATATTGGTGTGAAGGTATTTTTTAGATGAGATTAACAATTAAATCAGCAGACTGAGTAAAGCAGATTACCCTCCAAAATGTGGGTGGGCCTCACCCAATGAGTTGAAGGCCAGAAAAATTGGTTAAGATGGTAAATTTTATGTTATGTGACTTTTACCACTACTAAACAAATACACAAAAAAATATGAGAGAATACTGTCATTCATGAAGAACATGAATCCAGGGATTGGAAAAGGCTACCAAGAGCCAGATAAGAAAATGAGAAAAGACCCACAATCAAGGCATACTATTGTGAAATTCCAGAACACCAAGGTCAAAGAGAAGATTATAAAGCTTTCAGAAACAACAAAACATATTAAAAGTCACTCATAAAAGGAAACTAAAATGACTAAATTAGACTTCTCAAAAACTACCATGGAATCTGGAAGCAATGTTGTTTTTTGGAGATTTTTAAAAAGATTTTATTTATCTATTTGTCAGAGAGAGAGAGGGGGAGCACAATCAGGGAGAGCTGCAGGCAGAGGGAGAAGCTGGCTCCCCACTGAGCTGATGTGGGACTTGATCCCAGGACTCTGGGATCATGACCTGAGCTGAAGGCAGACGCTTAACTGACTGAGCCACCCAGGCATCCCTGGAAGCAATGTTTTTAAAATTCTGAGGGAGGGGAGCCTGGGTGGCTCAGTTGTTAAGTGAATGTCTTCGGCTCAGGGTCCTGGGATCGAGCCCCGCATCGGGCTCCCTGCTCCGCGGGAAGCCTGCTTCTCCCTCTCCCACTCCCCCTGCTTGTGTTCCCTCTCTCACTGTATCTCTCTCTGTCAAATAAATAAACAAAATCTTTTTAAAAAATCAAATAAATAAGTAAAATTCTGAGGGAAAATAAGCTTCAACCTAGATTTCTATAGTTAGCCAAAGTATTAATCAAGTACAAGAATAAACTTAAGATATTAGACATATTGAAGAATATTCTTCATCAAAAAAGTAAGCCAAGAAACAAAGAGAAGTTTGCTCTCTCCCTCCCTCCCTTCTCACTTCCTCCTTTACTCTTTCTGCTTATTCATACGTATATTTGTGATTATATCTTACTCATATGTATATAAATATATTTGTATAAATATTTTAATATATTTGTATATACATATGAAACAAAGCAAGTGAAAAAAGCTATGCACTTACTAACTTCAGGATACACAATAAACAATGCATAAAAAATAAACACAAGTAGAGAAAGTGAGCAATGAAATTAGGCTGAGGAAAGGTATCAAAGTGTTAAATTCTCATCCCGCATAATAGGAAATGAACAGATAATGGGTAGAATTAATAAATTAAGACAATACAGTGTTACTTTAAAATATGGAGGCAGATAGCAAAAGAAAAAGGTGAGAGTTAAAAATGTTTGCCTCTCGCAAACAAGACTGGGGATTGGGAAGAAGTGAATACAATAGGTCGATATTTTTTTTTCCTTAAAAGCCTTCTATTTTACTTAAATGTTAAAACCATTTTAGAAAAAATAAACCTTAAAAATTATAAGGAACTATACATCTATTAGATAAATCCATCTATTACACACCACCAAATGCTAACGAGGATGTGGAACAAGAAAAACTCTCATTCTTTGCTGGTGGAAATAAAAGTGGTACAGCCACTTTGGAAGACAGTTTGGCCATTTCTCACAAAACCAAATATACTCTTCCCATAAAATCCAGCAATTGTACTCCCTGGCATTTACTCAAATGAGTTGAAAACTTACTTCCACACAAAAATCTACACACAAATGCTTGTAGCAGCTTTATTCATAATTGCCAAATATTGGAAGCAACCAAGATGTCCTTCAGCAGGTGAATAAATTTAAAAAACTGTGGTACGTTCCGATAATGAAATATTATTCAGGGCTAAAAGGAGATGAGCTATCAAGCCATAAAAAGACATGGAAGAACATTAAATGCATAGTACTAAGCAAAAGAAGCCAGTCTGAAAAGACTATGAAGGGTAGCAGAATATGCCATGCAAAATATGCCACTTTGGCCCAAGGATTATTTTGAGCTAAAGACAATTAAGTAGAAGTAGATTCACGAAAAGTTCTCTGCCCTCTCCTTATGTGCTTAAAAACGGGACATAAATTTATAAAGATGCCCTCACCTCCTCCCTACCAAAAGGACAGAAGTTAATCACCAGAAACAACTGTAGATGGCACCAGAGCAATCTACATAACAACCCTTGGTAAAACTAGCCTTTATCTTCCATTGATTTCCCCCATACATTTGCCCTCCCACAGTCTGCCACCCTAGAAACTCCAAGTCTTATTCCTTTGTCTGGTCACTTCTCTAAAAATGTATTGTTCTCTCGTTAAGACACTGTATAAACCCAAGTTCTAACCATCCCTTGGAATTACCTCTGAGCATTCCCATGAGAATGCACGATACGTGTTATTAATACATTTCTTTTTGGGTTTTTTTTCTTGCTAATTTGTCTTCTGTCAATCTAATTTATAGGTCCCAGCTAGAGAACTAGGAGGGCAGAGGGGGAAAAATTAAGTTTTTCCTCCCTTACAACTACATACCACATGATTCCAACTATGTGACAATCTGGGAAAAGGTGTAACTATGGAGACAGTAAAGGACCAGTGGCTGCCAGGGTTGGGGGGGAAGGAAGGATGAATGAGAAGAGCACAGAGGATTTTTAGGGCAGGGAAACTACGCTGTATGATACTAGACGGTGGATACATGTCTTCATACATTTATCAAAACCCACAGGATGTACACTACCAAGAGCAAATCCCAGTGTAAACAATGGACTTTGGATGATAATGATGTGTTAACGTAGGTTCATCCATTATAACAAATGTACCATTCTGGTGGGGGAAGCTGATAACAGGGTAGGTTATGCATGTGTGGGGAAAGGGGACAAATGGGAAATCTCTGTACCATCTGCTCAATTTTGCTATAACCCTAAAACTGCTCTAAAAAATAAAGTTTATTTTTTAAATGGATATTGCAAAAAGCACGAAAAGAAAAAGTACATAGGACCTCAATTTTGCTATACACCTAAAACTGCTCTAAAAACTCAAGTTTATTTTTTAAATGTATATTGCAAAAAAGCATAAAGAGAAGAAGTACATAGGACCTACTCTAAAAGTGACCTTCCCATAGGAAAAGTATAACCAGTTGGAGCCATTGTGGAATCATAGAAAGAACAAAGACATGGGGAGCTTGGTTCCAGCTTTGAGACAGCTCTTCACCATCTGGGGAATATGAGGAATGCCACTTCTCTCTTCTGGATCCCACTTTCTTCTACTAAAGAACTAAGGAACCACACTACACCAGCACTTTCCCATGTATGTTTGGCTAAACCTGAGCCCCACAAAATGATATGTTGGGAAAAAATTAAATTTGTGGTCAAATAACCTTGGGAAGCACAACGTAACATAATTGTCTCTTAGAGACTCTAACTCATATTAACATCTTAAAGGAGATGTGAAATCTTATAATAAAGAAAACGACTTTTTTTTTAAAGATTTTATTTATTTATTGACACAGAGAGACACAGCGAGAGAGGGAACACAAGCAGGGGGATGGGAGAGGGAGAAGCAGGCCTCCCAGGGAGCAGGGAGCCCAACGCGGGGCTCGATCCCAGGACCCCGGGATCATGACCTGAGCCGAAGGCAGACGCTTAATGACTGAGCCACCCAGGCGCCCCAGAAAACTTGACATTTTTTAACCTGCTTCATACATCTCTTAGACCATGTTTTCTCCTCAAAGTGTTTTTTTCTTTAAAGCTATTGAGAGTTCCCTAAACTGCTGTTCTGTGGAAAACAGGGAAACACCACTTGTGCTAGTCAGTTCAGGCTGCTTAACAAAGAACCAGAGACTGGATATCTTACAGACAACAGAAATTTATTTTTCACAGTTCTGGAGACTAGAAGTCTGAGATCAGGGTGCCAGTGTGGTCAGGATCTGGAGAGAAGCCTCTTCTGGGCAGCGACCCCTGTCCTGTTATAGCCTCACACAGCAGATAGAGGGCGAAAGAGGCCACTCTGGGATCCCTTTTCTGAGGACACTAATGCCATTCATGAGGGCTCCACGTGTTGTGAGGAGCACTGGGTGTTATATGCAATTAATGAATCATGGAACACTACATCAGAAACTAATGATGTACTATACAGTGGCTAACTGAACATAATAAAAAAAAAAAAATGAGGGCTCTACCCTTGTGACCTAATTACCTCCCAAAGGCTCTACCTTCTCATACCATCACATTGGAGGTTAGGATTATAACATATGAATAGTAGAGAGGAGACACAAATATTTAGTCTACAACACTAGCCCAAGATAATTTCTAAGTTGAATATTTTCAGATTCCTTCATTATATATGACTCCACAGCAATACCTATACCATGGTCTTTGGATTAACGAGAGATTTGGGTAAATGCATATATTTAAATCATTTCTTTCTCTGATTTCTTTCTTCAGTGCTGTGAGATGGCTTCATAAGAAGTCATTTAATATGAGGTTATGAATGTCACTTCAGAAATAAAATTCCTATAAAATGATCATTTCAAAGCACAGCTTGGATCTACAGAAGTGTTTTATCTAAAACTTTTTTATGTGGGATAAGCTACATAACAGATAAATGTCCTCTTATCTGAAATTGAATAAACACACACAGAGGCACTGCCAAAGTGTCATTCAGTGTTCTAACAAAGAACAGAACCAATTCAGTCCTTCCCAGGCAAATAGCAAATCTTCCTTTTTTGATAGAAACAAATCTGAATAGGAAACGTAGTGTATTATTTCATAACTGTAAGCTAATTTTCTTATGAATTTATGAACAAAGCTGATGAGGGCAACTATCTGTCAATGGCACGATGCAGAAAACACCTCTACTTAGAGGAAGGGAAGAGGGAACCTGATTAAAATGCAGTCAATAAGAAGTGTCCATCATAGATCACAGAGTACCGAGAGGACTCTTGCTTTAATGCCCTGCAAACTGTGGGAGCAGATGCTGTTATTGGCTCAGGAGAGTCATCAAGGAAACATAAATATAAAATAGCAGCTATGCAAGAATGCTTAGGGGCCTTGTGGTAGCACAGGGAGAAAGGTCTTCAAAGCATATCTAACAGGGTAAGGCACAAGAGAGAAGTCTGAATTTATAAGTCATCAGCTACAGAAGAGGCTTGACATCATTAGCACCAATTCCAAGTAGAGCCTTCTTGGAAAAAAGAAATGATTTAATTTATTGGCCAACTTACAGTCATTTTTCCTGATTCTTCCAATTACGATTACATGAAAAACCTAACCTGCCAGAATTAACATTCTACGGAGGCTTGCCTTCCCAAAATCATCACCATAGCCAAGGGAAAAAAAAAAAAAAAAGTATCCCTGTCCAGTCCAATTCAAAAATAAATTGCCATCTGCCACCAGTAGGAAAACTTCATTGGTCACAGAACAAAGAGACTATTCCAAACCCATTGTTGAGTACCTGCTGTAGCAAAGAATAAAAAACCAAGGGTCCCCACAGGCTCTAGGGCTCAGTTATTGAAACAAAATACAAATATTTTCCACTTCATTAGGGTTTAGTCAACTCATCTTTTGTTTTTCCCAGGTCCACAAGCACACAATTAACTTGAAAATACTTTCTCTATATTTTATCTTTCAGGTTAAAAAATATATATATTGTACATCCAGCCTTAAGTAGAGACTAAACCAATCTGATAAGCCATCAAGTAGATGTCAGTGACTACACACTTAACATCAAAAAGTAGAAAAATTAAAAGAAACCAAGCTTTTATCATGAACATTGATTACACTCTCATTCCCAATACCAGGGTGCCATGGGGGCCACCAGCACCCTCTCCCTTCCTATGGCATGAGGCAGCAGGGAACTGACCCATGAGAGACACCAGTCAAGGTCCACCAACAAGAATTTATTTCTGCTACTGGCTAAGGTTTCATAGTATAGGGAATTCCAAGATCATAAAGCTCCTTTGTCCACGATCCATTGGAATGAAATATATTTGGTATTAAAATTAATTATGGTTGGCTTTCTAGGGAGATTAGGGGATATTTGTTTGTTTGTTTTTTAATTAAACTTTCTTAAAGTGAATTATAATTTTCCTCAAAAGGAACAGGAAACTATCCTTTGTATATTTTAAAAGTTTGTTATTCTTTGTAATGTTCAAATGATTTAGTCCTTTTTGAAGGGGCTCAGGACATGCCACCCCAAAATATGCCACTGTAGCATAAAAATTATTTTGAACTGAAGGCATTTGAGTTCCTGAAATCCCTCATCTTCCTAAAAGCAGAGTCTCTCAAAAGACTTCAACTGTCAATAATAAATCCCTTCCATGAGGACAACTCTAATCTTCTTGGAGACTAGAACTCAAGAAGTAGGCACTACATTCCAACAGACTCAAGACTCAAGGCTATTCTATCTCCCATCTATTCTCCTAGGAGCCTGTTTATCTTTCCAAACAGCCATTTATCTTCCATAAATGCCCTTTCTCCCCACCCCCTTTTAAGAAGTCATTTGTTTTCCCACTGCCTTTTCCCCTTTCCCCTTCACCATTTAAGATGGTATATAAGCCCCAAAGTCTAATCACACCCTTTAAGTTACTCATCAATGAGCACCCTCATTTTGTACTCATGAATAAACTCTATTTTTTTTTTCTCTTGCTAATGTGTCTTTTGTCAGTTTAATCTGCAGGCTCCCAGACACTGAACATGAGAGGGTAGAGAAAGTTTTTTCCTCCCCTACATTTTTCAGAGGTCCAATTTATTTTGGAATACACACAGAGATTTCTACTCAACATGAATACACACAGATTCAAGAACTCGTATCTCCTTCACATACCTTCAAATCACTCCTTTCTTCCTCTATTACTGGCAGCACAGGACCTCGCATAGGTGTTTGAAGCCTCAGATGAGGAAAAATTTTAAATTATGGCCACTGCTTCTGGGTCCAAAACTGAGGCACAATATATTCAGGGGCAGACTGACTCGTTAAATGAGCTATCACTGGAATGATAGAACTAACTGTTCTAGTGATGCAAATAAAGGAAGACTTGGAGCCATGTCCTGGGGGGAAATGTAAGAGAATCTTGTGAGTAAAGGTCCCCCATCTAAGACCCCTTTGTATGCAGCACTCAGGAAGAGAGGATGACCACTTTGCTAAGGATCCCAAGACCCCTTGGGAGGGATGATACGTGAAGCCCCACATGACCTGGCCTGATCATGATCGCTTAAACAATAGTCCAATAGCAGGAAAATCTGTCAGGAACCCCAAAGTAGAATCATAGTGGAATGGAGATTCTAGGCTAGTAGTCCAGGCTCACCCAAAGGTAAAGTGTGGGAACTGACCCTGGTATAGAGTGGGCTTGAGTGTGGAACCCCCCTCGATCCACTGTGGCACAGTGTCAGAAAAAACAGCTGTGGCCCAACATGTCAACATAACCTTGGAGGGTGACATCAGCCTTTGCAAGGATCTATGCCAGGAGGGCATGACTAAAGGAATAGACATGAGTCTATCGGGCTGTACAACATAGCCAGCAGGAGAACTCAGTAGTACTATCTGAAGCAACAGACACTAACAGGCTGATCGGACACCCACCTCATTCTCTGCCTGGTATGTGGAAGGAAGCTTTGGTCCAAACTGTTCCTGGACAGTTGGGGAGGGCAGAAAAAACCACAGTGGGATTATATTTGATTTCTTTTCAAATAAAGCATGTGAGGATGAAGAGTATGAACTTATGTTTTTCCTCAAGCTGGTGAAATAAGTCACATCAATTTCAGGAAGGTCATTTGAGTTATCTGAGTTAGTAAGTGTATCTCTAACAACTGCTAATTTAAATAAAACTACTAATCATTTTTAAATGATGGAAACTAGCAGTCATACATACTCCCCCATCCACATAAGGAAGACAGGGCCACTGATTTGAGAAAAGCATCTTATAAATATGTTTTTTCTTTTTAGGACTATAGAGATGCCAATTTCAACATTATTACCAGGGTAAAATAAATAAATAAATAACAAGTAATAAAAACCTGAATTACATGTTTGTTTTTGAAGGTTATTTTCACAGGACATAGCATTATTTTTAAAGTCCTTAGAATCTTACAAGACCCTTTGTTTCAATTTTGTTTCCAAGGCCAGATTTATATTAGTAGGAAACAAATTAGCAATCACTACGAATATTCACTGAAATCTCTTTACTTCACAGAAAGGCAAGATTGAGAGTCTAATGAATGTTTCCAATGCTTTATCAAATGAGATTATTTGACTGCTTTCTATAGCACAGAAAGCTTCTCTCCCCCAGAAGCCACATGGCTCTAGAGAGGATCTCTCTTCCTCCTCTTTTTGTGCCTCCTTCATTAAATGGAAAGATTTGCACTCACTAGAATTGGAAGCAAAAAGCAGGCTGTAGAGATCAATTTTACTGATAAAAATGGGGTGAGAAATGGATGGAGTCTTACTAATAGTGAAGTAAAAAGAATATAGCATTAATCTTTCATTGTACTAGGTTGGGATTTTAAAATTACTATTTGTAAAACTACAAATTAGGTAACCCATAAAAATGTGTATATGGCCTCTAAATGTTCTTTTTTTTTTTAATTTTTTTTTTTTAGATTTCATTTATTTATATGAGAGAGAGAGCACATGAGAGGGGGGAGGGTCAGAGGGAGAAGCAGACTCCCTGCTGAGCAGGGAGCCCAATGTGGGACTCAATCCTGGGACTCCAGGATCATGAGCTGAGCCAAAGGCAGTCGCTTAACCAACTGAGCCACCCAGGTGCCCCTGTTCTGAAAGAAAGAGAAATTGTAGGCCATGAGAAATGGAGACTATTCTAGAATTTTTTTTCTTTTTTTGAGGTGAAAACAAAGTTTATTGAAGATATAGAGAGAGCAGATACACATAGAGTGTGCAGGAGACTCAGAAAGGAAAAAAGGACCATGAGTCTCTTCTAGAATTATATTTCATTGGTACTACTCAAGTTGGTTTTTGGGGGTATGTTTGTTTTAATTTTTATATGGAGAGAAAGAGTAAGAGAAAGCTGTGAGTACAGTATAGCTTTATTAGCTCTTCAGGTTTGGATGACTTAACTCAAGCTCTCTGAGCTATAGTTTTATCTATAAAGATGAGAAAACACCTATGCTCTCCAAGTCATCTGGATGGCATCCTCACTTCTGTCTCCTAACTTCAGGCACCTGGCCATGCTACATCCCAGCAGTCCTCCGCACATCCTTTTCACGGCTGCCCCTGTGGCCACGTGGCTCAACCTCAGTTCCCTGGTTTTCCAATTCCAGAGAAAAATGCTTGGGCAAGCCCATCTTTTCATGTGAGGCTATAAGTCTCAGGGAATCGTATTCTTAAGTCACATATTCTCCTCTCACACAGTTAATTACAACTGAGGTGGGATGACACAAGGTCATTTTGTTGCTGGTTTAGCAACAGCAGAGAAAATTTCAGTAGAAGGGAAGGTTGGGGAGGGGCAGGCAATGATCCATAGCTCTGGAATAACTTTTCTTTTTCTTAACAATAAAATATATATATATATTTTAAGATTTTACTTATTTATTTGACAGAGAGAGACACAGTGAGAGAGGGAACACAAGCAGGGGGAGTGCAAGAAGGAGAAGCAGGCTTCCCGCGGAGCAGGGAGCCCGACGCGGGGCTCGATCCCAGGACCCTGGGATCATGACCTGAGCCGAAGGCAGACACTTAACGACTGAGCCACCCAGGAGCCCCAACAATAAAAT
>NC_138378.1:98883218-98899803 GCF_054177405.1 Leptonychotes weddellii
GTCCTGGGATCGAGCCCCACATCGGGCTCCGTGCTCCGCGGGAAGCCTGCTTCTCCCTCTCCCACTCCCCTTGCTTGTGTTCCCTCTCTCACTGTGTCTCTCTGTCAAAAAATGAATAAAATCTTAAAAAAAAAAAAAATATTTACCACAGTGCATTTAGAATAAATGTTTCTAAAGTTTCTTTATCACTTTTCAATACTCAAAAATCTGTAAGGTGGGGGGCCTGGGTGGTGGAATCAGTTCAGCGTCTGATTCTTGGTTTCAGCTCAGGTCATGATTTCAGGGTTGTGGGATCCAGCCCCCCATTGGGCTTGTGCTCAGCTCAAAGTTGGCTTGAGTTTCTCTCTCCCTGTCCCTCTGCCTCTCTCCCTCACATGTGCTTGCCCACACGCTTGCTCTCTCTCTCTCTCTCTCCCCCCCAAATAAATAAATAAATCTTTTTTAAAAATCTGTAAGGTACTTTTTTTGTTACAGTGAATTAAAAAAAAATGAAGTTTCATAAAATTTTAACAAAGAAATAAAGTCAAGGCAACTGAAAATTTGAGAATTTTAGTCACTTCAGAATACTATAGTTTGAGATCTGATAGATAATATGATCATTGGATAAATAAATCACCAAGACATTTATTGGGACAGATTTTTTTTTCAATCTCAACCACCAAATGCTACCCAGTAATTTGTGAATAATATTTGGTCTCTTCTAGTAGACAGCTAGAGAGGGGAGCAGGGAGTAGCTCAGGCCCTGGATCTTCATCAAAAACGATACCACATAAGGCGCCTGGGTGGCTCAGTTGGTTAAGCGACTGCCTGCCGCTCAGGTCATGACCCTGGAGTCCCAGGATCAAGTCCCGCATCCGGCTCCCTGCTCAGCGGGGAGTCTGCTTCTCCCTCTGACCCTCCCCCCTCTCATGTGCTCTCTCTCTCTCTCTCGAATAGATAAATAAAATCTTTAAAAAAAATGATACCATTATAGTGGGTACTCAGTAAATGTTTGTCAAATGCATTAATGAATCAATGCTTTTGGTTTTCTCTTTCTTTGGCAAAGTGAAGCAATTAGGCAGTTTTAACTATGATGGACTCTTTTTCTTTTTTTAAAGATTTATTTACTTATTTTTAGAGAGAGAGAGTTGGCAGGGGGAGGGGCAGAGGGAGAAAGAGAGAAGCAGATTTCCCGCTGAGATGAAAGCTGGATGCAGAGCTTGATCCCATGATCCTGAGATCATGACCTGAGCCAATACCAAGAGTCAACACTTAACCAACTGAGCCACCCAGGTGCCCCTAAAATGGATTCTAATGCAAAGTATTTTTTTAAAAATAGTTTATAATGCAAACAACAGAAGAGGTGGCTTTAACTAGGCAAGATCTGGCCAAGGTGGGGAGAAGCATATGGCAAGCCAAGATGGGAGCTGTGGTCTTGCTAGGGTATTCCCTAGTGTGAATGAATTTACCAAAGAATGATACTTTCAAGGAGAAAACAATGCCTCAGTTACTTAGTAAGGTGGTTTCCAGGAACCTGGAGCCCAGTTTTGCAGCATCTCTGCATAACCAGCAGAGACAACTAGGCCTTCCAGGGAGCTATCTGCTCTCAATGACAAGAGCTGGGGGTTTAAGCAGATGCTGCCTCTCAAAATTCCCATCTTTTTCTGTTCTTTTCACCTTACCCACACCTCCCTTCCCCTATTTCAAAACTGTCTCCCCTAGGACCATTCTGCCAATGGAAAGCAAGGCAAGAGTGTGCTTCTGGAATCATTTGACCATGGTTCTTATGCTGGCATTCTCATTTACTGGCTCTGTGAGAAGTTACTTAGCTTCCTTATGTTTCAATGTTCTCATTAGTAAAATGTAATAATAATTGTACCAATCTCTTATAGTTGTTACAGACATGAGTGAGATAATATTTGTGAGGCTCTAAGAATACTACCTGGAACACTATATGTGCTCATACAACCAACTAGCATTGGTTGTAGAGAATGGAAAAGGTATTTGAGCAGGGCTCCTCTTGGCCCCTCAAACAAGGAGCCTCATAGCTCAAGGGTCCAAATTCAATGTATCAGCAGTTTTAACCTCTCAGACAGTTCACTCTGTGGATAATGAAAGACTAAAAGGCAAGTTTGAACATAATGCCTGTGAGAATAGGAGGTGGCACCTTCCTCCATAAAACAAGCTGCCATCTTTAAAACCAACCAGGCACATTCAACCCCCTCCCTCTCCACTGCTATTATTTTTTTCTGGCTTATCTTCCTACACCATTTTTATAGATAAAATGTAATCCAATGAGATACCCTATCAACGAACTATTTCATTGGCAAATTTCTCTAACAAGAAAGTTGGCCAGATAAATTCTCCATGCTATTCAAGAGAAATAACCTGCTATAAATTTCTATTTTAGGAAGGCTTACTGATGCACCCTCTGTAAATTTAGAACAATATCTCTTTGAGCTTCAGTTTCTTATCTGTAAAAAGGAATATGGGTATTTTTCCCCTTATTCAAATGCACTGTTGGACAGTTTACTGAAAAGAACTGTAAGCTTTGTTTTACATTTCTGCAAAAAAATAATAAAACATTTACTGATAATGAAGGATAGTCAGAAGAAAGGCAGACAGGGACAAGGGGCCCCCCTGCCCTAAGAGGAAACCACCCTTAAAAGGATTTTACATGACCCTGGAAGGAGCCCTCCACCCTTTCCCACGGGATAGGTAGATGACAAAAACCTGATTGAGTGACAGGCTCATGGAGGGTTAATCAGATTAAAACAGCCTGCCAACAAGCCCATAACAACCCTAGAGGTAGAAAGTCCAGTGGCAACCCTCTCGGGTCCCGTCCCTCTTTGGGAGCTTTGTACTATTTGCTTTACTATCACTCAATAAACTTTGCTTTGCTTCCTACCACTCTGTCTAGTCTACCTCTTCATTCCTTGAAGCAGTGTGACCCAGAACCAGGGCACTAAAGGAAAAGAAATCCTGTAACACTGATAGCTTCTATATCCCAGGCACTGTTCTAAACACACTGCATAGATTGTGTCATTAAGCCTCAAAACAGGGTCTGAGTCCAAGATGGTGGACGGGTAGGAGACCTTAGTTTCACCTGCTCCCAGGAATTCAGTTAGATAACTACCAAATCACTATGAACACCTGCACACTCAACCGGAGATCTAAGAAAAGAATAGATGCAACTCTACAAATAGAAAAGTGACCACTTTCTGCAAGAATGACAGGACGGAAAAACTCACTTCAAAAAAGAGAACAAGAGGAAGTAGTGACTGCCAGAGACCTAATCAGTATGGATATAAGTAAGATGTTGAAATAAGAGTTCAGAATAATGATTATAAAGATACTGGCTGAGCTTGAAAAAAGCATAAAAGACACTAGAGAATCCCTTTCTGGAGAAACAAAAGAACTAAAATCTAATCAAGTCAAAATCAAAAAGGCAATTTATGAGATGCAATAAAAAATGGAGGCTCTAACTGCTAGGATAAATGAGGCAGAAGAGAGAATTAGTGATATAGAAGACAGAATGATGGAGAATAGAGCTGAGAAAAAGAAAAACAACTTGTGGATCATGAGGGGAGAATTCGAGAGATAAGTGATACCATAAAGCGAAACAATATTAGAATAACTGGGATCGCAGAAGAAGAGGAGAGAGAGGCAGGGGAGCAGAAGGTATATTGGAGCAAATTATAGTGGAGAAATTCCCTAATATGGGGAAGGAAACAGGTATTCAAGTCCAGGAGGCACAGAGAAACCCCCTCAAAATCAATAAAAATAGGTCAACATCCTGACATAGTGAATGTGAAACTCACAAACTCAGAGACAAAGAGAAAATCCTGAAAGTAGCTCAAGACAAGAGGTCCATAACCTACAATGGCAGAAACATTAGACTGGCAGCAGACCTATCCAGAGAGACCTGGCAGGCCAGAAAGGACTGGCATGATATATTCAGGGAGATAAATGAGAAAAATATGCAGCCAAGAATATTTTATCCAGCTATGATGCCATTCAAAATAGGAGAGATAAAAAGCTTCCAGGAAAAACAGAAACTAAAAGAATTTGTGATCACTAAATCAGGCCTACAAGAAATATTGAAAGGGGTCCTCTAAGCAAAGAGAGAGCCCAAAAATAACACAGACCAGAAAGGAACACAGACAATATACAGAAACAGTGATTTACAGGTAATACAATGGCACTAAATTCATATCTTTCTATAGTTACCCTGAATGTAAATGGGCTAAATGCCCCAATCAAAAGATACAGGGTATCAGATTGGATAAAAAGCAAGACAATCAATATGCTGTCTGCAAGAGACCCATTGTAGACCCAAGACACCTCCAGACTGAAAGTGAGGGGGTGAAAAACCATTTATCATGTTAATGAACATCAAAAGAAAGCTGGGGTGGCAATCCTTATATCAGACAAATTAGATTTTAAACCAAAGACTGTAATAAGAGATGAAGAAGGACACTATATCATAAAGGGTCTATCCAACAAGAAGATCTAACAACTGCAAATATTTATGCCCCTAACATGGGGACATCCAATTACATAAACCAATTAATAACAAAATTAAAAAAAAACATCGACAATAATACAATAATAGTAGGGGACTTTAAAACCCCCCTCACTGAAATGGACAGATCATCTAAGCAGAAGATCAACAAGGAAACAAGGGCTTTGAATGACACACTGGACCAGATGGACTTCACAGATACATTCAGAACATTCCATCCTAAAGCAAGAGAATACACATTCTTCTTGAGTGCACATGGAACTTTCTCCAAAACAGATCACATACCAGGTCACAAACCAGGTCTCAACCACTACCAAATGACTCAGATATTCCCTGCAAATTTTTGGACCACAATGCTTTGAAACTGGAATTCAATCACAAAATTTGGAAAGAATTCAAATGCATGGAAGCTAAAGAGCATCCTATGAAAGAATGAATGGGTCAACCAGGAAATTAAAGAATTAAAAAATCCATGGAAACAAATGAAAATGAAAACACAACTGTTCAAAACCTTTGGAATGCAGCAAAGACAGTCTTAAGAGGGAAGTATATAGCAATCCAAGGCTTTCTCAAGAAATAAGAAAGGTCTCAAATACACAACCTAACCTTACACCTAAAGGTGATGGAGAAATAACAGCAAATAAAGCCTAAACCCAACAGGAGAAGAAAAATAATAAAGATTAGAGCAGAAATCAATGAAATAGAAACCAAAAGAACAGTAGAACAGATCAACAAAACTAGGAGCTGGTTCTTTGAAAGAATTAATAAGATTGATAAACCCCAGGCCAGACTTACCAAAAAGAAAAGAGAAAGGACCCAAATCATGAATGAAAGAGGAGAGATCACAACCAACTCCAAAGAAATACAATTATAAGAACATATTATGAGCAACTATATGTCAACAAATTAAGCAATCTGGAAGAAATGGATGCATAAACTACCAAAACTGAACCAGGAAGAAATGGAAAACCTGAACAGACCCATAACCAGCAAGGAAATTGAAACAGTAATCAAAATTTCCCAACAAACAAGAGCCCAGGGCCAGATGGCTTCCCAGGGGAATTCTACAAAACATTTAAAGAAGAAATAATACCTATTCTTCTGAAGCTGTTTCAAAAAATAGAAATGGAAGGAAAACTTCCAAACTCATTCTATGAGGCCAGCATTACCTTGATCCCAAAACCAGACAAAGATCTCACATAAAAGGACAATTACAGACCAATATCCCTGATGAACATGGATGCAAAAATTCTCACCAAAATACTAGCCAACAGTACATTAAAAGGATTATTCACCACAGCCAAGTAGGATTTGTTCCTGGGCTGCAAAGGTGATTCAACATCTGCAGATCAATCAATGTGATAAACTACATAAATAAAAAAAAGGACAAGAATCATATGATCCTCTCAATAGATGCAGAAAAAGCATTTGGCAAAGTACATCATCCTTTCTTGATTAGAACCCTTCACAGTGTAGGGATAGAGGGCAACACACCTCAATATCATAAAAGCCATATTAAGAAAAACCCACAGCAAATATTACCCTCAATGGGGAAAAACTGAGACAGACCTTTTCCCCTAAGGTCAGGAACACGACCGGGATGTCCACTCTCACCACTATTGTTTAACATAGTACTGGAAGTCCTAGCCTCAGCAACAAAAAGGCAGACAACAAAAAGAAATAAAAGGCATCCAAATCAGCAAAGAAGTCATACACTCAATCTTCGCAGATTACATGATATTCTTCTCTTCAACTCTATAGTCAACTAATCTTTGACAGAGCAGGAAAGAATATTCAATGGAAAAAAAGGCGGTCTCTTTAACAAATGGTGTTGGGAAAATTAGACAGCCACATGCAGAAAAATGAAACTGGACCACTTTCTTACACCATACATAAAAATAAACTCAAAATGGATGAAAGACCTAAATGTGAGACAGGAATCCATCAAATCCTAGAAGAGAACACAGGCAGCAAACTCTGTGACCTTGGACACAGCAACTTTTTTTTCTCGCCTGCAACTTCTTGCTAGACACATCTCCAAAGCAAGGGAAACAAAAGAAAAAACGAACTATTGGGACTTCATCAGGATAAAAAGCTTTTGGGGGCGTCTGGGTGGCTCAGTCGGTTAAGCCACTGCCTTCGGCTCAGGTCATGATCCCAGGGTTGTGGGATCGAGCCCCGTGTCAAGCTCTCTGCTCAGCGGGGAGCCTGCTTCTCCCTCTGCCTACTGCTCCCCCAGCTGGTGCTCTCTCTCTCTGACAAATAAATAAAATCGTAAAAAAGAAGGGGTGCCTGGCTGGCATCACAATCCTCCTTAGCCACACCTGAAGGAGGCCTGGGTAAAAGCCCTTCCTTGCATTCTGAGCAGCTTTTTCAGGAAATTCAGGATCCAAGATCATTATGTATGAGTCAGTCACAGACTTCCTTAACCAGACTCCATTGCCAGATTCACTTTCCTAAACAAGTCTTTCAAATTTTGATTCTTCTCAAGCCTATGTCCCTAATTTTTATTCTTTTTTTTGGCAGAGTTCTCAGAAGAACTACATTCCTTTGCTTTCTTGACCTCAAGACTCCCTCACATAAATTGTGTGTTATCTTATTTATAAGGTTTCTGTGGGAGTGCCTCACATTTCATCTCTTTTCCTTGAGGCACTGAAGTGATTTACTGGGCAGAACACATTTAGGTGGACACCTACTCTGAAACATCTTACCTCTTTCCATTGTTTTAACATCTGGAGAGTTTGACCCTTGACACAAAATTGTGTTTTAATTGGCTTTTACTCCCCAGAAGCCTTCTTAATATTGGCTTTTGCGAGTTGAGGTTGAAAGCAATGGTCTCTTCCAAGAGTAAATCCCAGGATTTGAAGACTTTCTCCACCCTTTTTCATTCCTGATTGCAAACATAGCAATTCTTTTCTGAGTTCATCTCTTCTGAATAATACCTTGCAGATTCAGCCATTAGAAACCTATTTAAGCTTCTAATATTGTTTTCCCACATCGTTCCTTAGAGCTAAAACTTATTAGCTATATGTCTCCCAAGTTATTGCAAGAAATAGTTTCATCAACTCTCTCACCACTGCATAACATGTATTACCATCCTTCCAGCTCCAGGGCTCATTCATACCCTAGTAGTGTTAAAGAAAAAATTATTCGTGACACTTTAGACTTTATTCGAAGGAACTGCTACAGTGGGGTCTTTGCAGGAAGGGAGAGAGATTGAGCTCAACTCCAAGTACATTAAGGACAGGTGGAGGTTTACAGCCTAGGAGCAGGATGGGGATCAGTGAATGGAAAATTACTAAGAGGGAACATCACGGGTGGGGGGATACTGGGTAAACTGAAAGGATTTCTGCTGAAGGCAGGCCAGGGTGATAAGACATGGAGGGTGGGGAATAAAGAGTTGAACAGATATCAAGGGTAGGGGATATATGCTAAACTGACTCAGCAAGATTCTTGCTAAAACTGGACTAGGGATTCCTGGGTGTCTCTCTCAGTTAAGTATCTGCCTTCAGCTCAGGTCATGATCCCAGGGTCCTGGGATCAAGCCCCACACTGGGCTCATCACTCAGCGGGAAGCCTGCTTCTCCCTCTGCCTGCTGCTCCCCCTGCTTGTGCTCTCTCTCTCCCTCTCTCTCTCTGTCAAATAAATAAATTAAAAATCTTAAAAAAAATAAAATAAAATAAAACTGGACTAAACGGGCAGGGCCTCTAGATAAGGATGGAGTCCAAGGTCAGGGCCTAATCAGGACTCAGAGGAGCCTGATGCAAGTTTGGTCAAAAGAAAGAATCTTTGTCAATACTTTGGATCCTCCCCACTCCCAAACTTTGAAAAATATTACCAATTTGGTTTTCTTTCACTTGTATAAAATCACTCACTTTCAGTTAGATCTTTTTCATTGGCTTTCAAAGGTGCTCAGTGTAGGGGCGCCTGGATGGCTCAGCTGGTTAAGCAACTGCCTTTGGCTCAAGTCATGATCCCAGGGTCCTGGGATCAAGCCCCAGAGCAGTGGAGTCCAGCTCCCTGCTCATTGGGGAGTCTGCTTCTCCCTCTGCCCCTCCCTTTCTCCCTCTGCCCCTCCCTCTCTCCCTCTGCTTCCCCCCACCTTCCTCTGCTTCCCCCTTCTTGTCCCTCCCCCACTCCCTCATGCTCCCATACTCTCTCTCAACTCTCACTCTCAAATAAAATCTTCTGGAAAAAAAAAAAGTTCTCAATGTAAATGTAAACAACAACAAAACTTTCTTGAGTCTGCATATCTTTCTAGCAACATCTCCATTGCTCTCAGCTTTACACCTTCAAAATCAAACTTCTCAAAGTTTTTCTCTATGCTCACTCACCATCCTCACTTCCTCAGCTCTCATTCACTGAATAACATTTCAATCTTACTTTAGCCTCCATTTCTACATTGAAACAGCTCTTCCTGAGTTATTAATGATTCTATGTAACTAAATTCATTGGACATTTTCTGAATCTTCATCCCTTTAGACCCGTCTGCAACATTTAACACAGCTGTCCCTACTCTCCATCCTGAATCTACTTCTAACTTCCACTGTACAACACTCCTCTGATTTTACTCCTCTCTGTTCTTTTCCTCATTTGTAGCTTCACCTCTTTTTATCTGCGATGAAATACCGGTATTTCTCAAGGTCTCCCTTTCCTATCTCACTCTACTCTTTTTAGGTAATTAATCGCATCCACACTTCACCTTCAAGTCCCATTCTTTCAGAGGTAACTCACAGATAAACATCTCCAGCCCAGACTCTCCCCTTAACGCCAGACTTTATCCAATTGCTTATTCAACAGCTCCATCTGAATGTCTTAAGGGAATGTGTCAAAATGTCTCCGCATATCCAGAATTCATCTCATATTCTTCTTCCACAAATCTGGTCTTTTTTCATGGGTCCCTGTAGCAGGTGAAGGCATCACCTCCATTCAGTCACATAACAGTCATCCCACATTCTTCATCCCCCAATATTGCTCAATCATTCTATCCAATTGATTTCAATATATCACGATGCTGTGCACGTTTGTCAATGGCAAAAAGTAACCCAGAAGAATCTTTAGATAGTAAAATATAAAAGAATTAAACTCAAATTTTGTGATCCTGCACAAAGTTTTTTTAATTTTATTTATTTATTTGACAGAGACAAGCGAGAGAGGGAACACAAGCAGGGGGAGTGGGAGAGGGAGAAGCAGGCCTCCCCGCGGAGCAGGGAGCCAGATGCGGGACTCGATCCCAGGACCCTGTGATCATGACCTGAGCCAAAGGCAGACGCTTAATGACTGAGCCACCCAGGCACCCCGATCCTGCAATTTTTTTAATGTGAAGAAATTCATGTGCATGTCATGGTTTTGTTTTCCCAAAAATCTGTTTTTTTATGCAAAGATTTCTACACCTAAAGCAGGGCTCGAACTCACAACCCAGATAATGAAGGATAGTAGGAAGAAAGATAAGCAAGGACAAGGGGCCCCTACCCTAAAAGGAAACCACCCTTAAAAGGATTTTACACCATCCTGGAGGAAGCCCTCCACCCTTCCCCAGGGGAACAACTACCTGATAGGTAGATGAACCTGTAGACAAAAACCTGATTAGGTGACAGGCGCAGGGAGGGTTAATCAGATTAAAACAGCCCACCAACAAGCCAAAAAACCCCTAGATGTAACCACCAAAACAGCAACCCTCTAGGGTCCCCTCCCTCTTTGGGAGCTCCGTACATCGATCAATAAACTTTGCTTTGCTGCCCACCACTCTTCATCTGGTCTACCTCTTCATTCTTCCAAACCATGTGACCAAGAACTGGAGGCACTAACTAAAGGAAAAGAAATCCTGAAACAGGGGCGCCTGAGTGGCTCAGTTGGTTAAGCGACTGCCTTCGGCTCAGGTCATGATCCTGGAGTCCCGGGATCGAGTCCCGCATCGGGCTCCCTGCTCAGCAGGGAGTCTGCTTCTCCCTCTCCCGCTCCCCCCTCTTGTGCTCTTTCTCTCTCTCAAATAAATAAATAAAATCTTTAAAAAAAAAAAAAAATCCTGAAACACCGAGATGAAGGGTCGCATGCTCTACTGACTGAGCCAGCCAGGCATCCCCCCAAAATCTATTATATTGATAAAGTATCTTACAATAAATCGTACCTCACAAAGAAGTATTTTTACACAGCGAAAACACTCTGATTAAAAACAAGGATTGCCAGACAGGCCTCCATACCACTAGAACAGCAAGGTCATATGGGGCCTGATGGTAACCATAATGCAAACCTTCTCATCAATGGTGTAGTGAGGGGAACCAAAGCCCCAGGAGGATGGCCTGGAGGGAGAGGGCAGGCCCTGTTCAGTAGGCCTAGAAGGCCTAGTGCCCGAGGGCAAATATGCGGATTAAACTGCATTTTGCACGCCACGTGAGCACCCAGGTACCCTGGGATCTGTCTGGGGTCTGGGACGTGTAGGGATAGATCAGGCCACCAGCAGAAACCGTCTGGAGGACACACCTCCACGCCAAGGTCCACCCCGCTCCAAAACAGTTATCTACCTCTTTCCCTGAAGCGGGATCTCACCAGAACTCCTTGGCCTGGCCATGTACAGGAAGTCCGCTGAGGAGAGACACCTGGGAGACCGACGCCCACTGAGGTCCTGTGTGTCTTCCCTGCTTATAGCCGAGGGGATCTGACGCAAACCACCTTCCCTGCTTCAGCTGCACATCTGGAGTGCAGCTCCAAGAACCGATAGCTCCAAGATGGGCTGCGGTGCTCGGACGCCCACGTTCACACAGGCCTACGGGTCGTGGGGCAGGGGCGGGCAGAGTGAACTGCGCATGCGCGTGAAGCCCCGGCCATGGTATCAATTCATTACGCATGACCTGGGACGGGTCAGTTCACACAAACAAGGAACTCTCTTTTCTAGCTAAATATATTGCACGGGATACATCAGCCAAGTGAACAGTCACAGACTGCGAACCTCCCTAAAAAATCCTCAGTCTTCAGACAGTCCTCGGTAAAATCCAGATAGCAATCCATTCCTATCTCAGCATAGTTCCTGACATCACTTCTGGTGGATGTTCCCATCCTACTGACATTGTCATCCATAGTTTTCTCATTTCCAAGGTCACAGTAATAAAATGGGCAAAGAAAAGAATAAACACCTTTCCTCTCCCCTGCCCCTCATCTTGTCTTTAAGCCATTCAACAAGGCTTCCTTATAATCTAAATTCTGTGATACTCCTATAATTTCTGTTGTTTTTTTAAGAATACTTACAGTTCTCCTGTAGCTCTCTCTTCCACAGCACCTAGCAAGGAGTGTGTCTTTATCACAAAACTGTTTCAGCTGTGTGCGTGTGTGTGCACGAGCCTGTGTGTACCGGGTCATGATATATATTTATTTTCTTACTGATTGACATGAGTCTTTTTAAATAAGGTAAGAGTTGGTCTAGATCAGTGGTTCTCAAGTTATGGTCTCTACACCAGCAGTGTCAGCTATTACCTGGGAACTCATTAGGAACACAGATTTTGGGGCTTCATCCCAGACCTGAGTCAGAATCTTTAGGGGTGGGGCCTGGCAATCTGTGTTTTAAAAATCCTCCAGGCTGGGGCGCCTGGGTGAATCAGTCGTTAAGTGTCTGCCCTCAGCTCAGGTCATGATCTCAGGGTCCTGGGATCGAGCCCCATATCAGGCTCCCAGCTCAGCGGGGAGTCTGCTTCTCCCTCTCCCTCTGCCCTGCTTGTGCGCTCATTCTCTCTCTCACAAAGAAATAAAATCTTAAAAAAAAAAAAGACTGCATAAAAAAATAATAATAATAAAAATAAAAATCCTCCAGGTAACTCTAATAAACACAAAAGTTTGAAAACCATTGGGCTCTATATAACTTAGCCTTTCTCAATCACAGAAGCGATTAGAGCCCTAGAGAAAATGATTTCCGTGACTCTTTTCTCATTTCTCCCAAGCATGATAGAGGGTATTCTAGATGCATAGGAGAAAAGCTAATAATTACATATGCTGGATGCCTTAGGGCATTAGGGCTTAATTCTCTCTTGGAAATGGTTGAGAAGGACTGTTCTAGAATAATGTCCCAAGATTCCCTACAGTGTCAAATTTATGTGATTTTACCTAAATTTTCCAAAACATAGTGATCCAACACAAAAAATTAAACACAATTATTTCTGCTTAAAATATATTTTATTCTTATCTTTATTGTGTTTGTAAACAATGATCCCACCTGATAATAAAGAAATTAACTCTTAACTATAGAGAACAAACTGATGGTTACCTGGGAGGAGGTGGGTGGGGGATTGGGTGAAATAGATGATGCAGATTAAGGAGTGCACTTGCTGTGACGAGCACCAGGTAATGCATGGAAGTGTGGAATCCCTAAATTGTACTCCTGACACTAATATTACAGTGTATGTTAACTAACTGGAATTTAAATAAAAACTTTTTTTAAAAAAAAGAAATTAAGTAAATAACTGTTACTAAGAATTGGAAATTAAGATTTCTGAGGATATTCAAAATTAGTGTCATGTTCATTTATCTAATCATAATGGTCATATTGATAAGCTCTCCTTAGGACGGTGATTTACAGCCTTTATTCTGCTGCTGCCCTGTTTTCTTCACAGCACACTCCCAATCAGCATCACTCATCACAATGCTGTGATTCTCCGGGGGACTCATGGGTGGGATGGGGGGGAAGTGGGGCTTGAAAAATCTCCTTAAAGACTCTAATGCCTCACACCATAAAGA
The DNA here is from genome assembly GCF_054177405.1 of Leptonychotes weddellii. NCBI lineage: Eukaryota > Metazoa > Chordata > Mammalia > Carnivora > Phocidae > Leptonychotes > Leptonychotes weddellii. Next base: position 98,896,445 of record NC_138378.1, read on the forward strand.
TTCACTACACTAGGATAAGAGACAAAGTTGCTAATAACAATCTAAGTCAGCAGAGAACATACCATCCTACCAGAATAGCCTAGTTTTAAATAGGCATTGACTGAGTTCCAGGATGATACAAGAGCTCAGAGCATAATTCATCGTTGTATATTTATTTATGCCCTGAAAAGAATCACTTTATTCCTTCAGAAGAAAGCAAAATCTGGTCATGAGAAAGGAAACATTTTCTTGTCAATCAAATAATCAACGTTTTTATGCCTATTGTGTATGCATCAATGTACTAAACAGTATGTAGGATATGCATGGTTTTATCGCAACTGGATAGAAAAGATCAGAACATATTAAATAAGCAATATAAAAAATATAACATTAATATATGTTAAATTAAGAAGGACTAATTATGAAACCATTTGAGGTGGTTTTAAGAAAAATAGATTTCTAAATCGACCCCAGAAATGTTGACATAAGATGCATCAGAGGCAAGGCCCAAGAATCTGCATTTAAGTCCCCCAGATAGTTATGATAGTCAATCAAGTTAGGCACCACCACCTTAGAAATCCAAAGAGGAAAATTTATTTTAATTGGTGCAGTGAGAGAGCACCTTCTTTGCGGAGCAGTGAAGCTGAACTAAACCTTGAGGATCTAGTAGAATGTAAGCAAAGTAGCAGAGAGAGCAGCAGAGGGGATCTATGTTCACCTGTCTGGAACAGGAATGTTATCTGGGACGAAGCGCTAAGGAATCTTTGAGAGGTAGAGAATGAGTGCCTAGGGCAGTGAGGGAAGGCTTCCCCCAAACTGAGTCTTAAAAGACTGAGCTGCCAGTCAGAGAATGAGGGAAAGGGGATTCCAGGCAGGGGAAACAACTTGTACAAAGTACAGAGGAATGGAAAGGCAAGGTATGTTAAGTGAATAGTAGAAGTTCCGTGTGACTAGTGAGAAGAGTCAAAATATGCCACTTTGGCATTTGGATTATTTTAAGTTGAAGGCAATTGAGACTCAACAGTTGCAGAAAGAAGTCTTCTCAGAGCTTCCGTTAACTGACTACAAACAGAAACTTCTGAGAAACTAGACTGGCCATTAACCCCACCCCAGGAGAGTTTTATGGCCATGAAGAAAGTTGGCACCAAGTTGAGTCTGCACAAACAAACCTTTCTAAAATAACCCTTATCTTCCATTAGTTCCCCCCATATACTTACCTTCCCACAATTTACCACCCCAAGAGCTCAGTCCCTTCTCTTTGTAATCACTTCTCCACAATTTATCACTCATTGTTAAAATGGTATAGTCTAACTACCTTTTTGGAGTTTTCACTTCTTTCCGGTGAAGTACCATAAACATTCAAAAAAAAAAAAAAGTAACATTAATAAAAATGTGTATGCCTTTTCTCCTGTTAATCTGTCTTTGTCAGTTTAATTTATAGGACCCATTCATTAACTGAGAGGGCAGAGGAAAAAATTTTTCTTCCCCTACACTAGAATAAGCAGAGGAGAAAGGAGAGGAGCCCTATGAGAGGTAGGGTAGGAGAAGTATCAACAGGATTAAGAAGTAAAGGAATAAAAAGAATTGGAAATCCCAAACTCACAGGAAGGCAAGTAAATTGCTGGGTGAATGTGTATTTCATATATTGTGTGAGTGATAGGATCCCAAAACCATAGAGAACTGGTAGATTCATGCCAAATCTATAAGGGGCAGCCTTCTCAACCCAAGCCAATTATTGCCTTGATGGACATTAGGAGCCCAGTGCTGCCGAGTTACCTGATTTACATTTTCAAGAAAACACAGCAATCTAGATTTTTAGATAATATCTTCATACTTTTAAATGACTCAAAATTCTTTAAAACATCAGTTAGTCCAAACAAAAAATGACTCTTGGGCTGATTTGGATACTAGTTTATCATCTCTGGGCTAGAGTCTAAAAAACTCTTTACTGCACCGAAATTAGACCAGGGTCTGTCTGGTTCACCATGTGCCTGATTTACATGTTGGCAGGACATGGCAACCAGGCTGAAGCATCACTGGGTAGACAACAGAAATCAGGTTTGGAGCTTTTATTCAGAAAGACCTAGAATGAATGAATAAATAAATAAATATATAAATATATAAATAAACAAGGCGCCTGGGTGGCTCAGTAGGTTAAGTGTCAGACTCTTGCTTTCAGCTCAGGTCATGATCTCGGGGTTGTGAGATCCAGCCCTGCGTTGGGCTCCATGCTCAGCATGGAGCCTGCTTAATATTCTCTCTCTCGGGGTGGAAAGGTGTCTCAGTTGGTTGGGCATCTCCCTTTTGCTCAATTCATGATCCCGGGGTCCTGGGACTGAGCCCCGCGTCTGGCTCCCTGCTCTGCAGGGAGTCTGCTTGTCCCTCTCCCTCTGCTCCCCCCAACTCATGCTCTCCCTCTCTCTCTCAAATAAACAGATAAAACCTTAAAAAAAAAAAAGAGGGGTGCCTGGGTGGCTCAGTCAGTTAAGCAGCTGCCTTCGAATCAGGTCATGATTCCTGCTCAGCAGGGAGTCTGCTTCTCCCTCTCCCTCTGCCCTGCTTCTCCCTCTCCCTCTGCCTGCCCTTCCCCCTGCTCGTGCTCTCTCATCTGACCTTCAGAACTGAAGGTTAATAACTTGTAAGCCACTAGGGCGCCTGGGTGGCTCAGATGGTTAAGCGTCTGCCTTCGGCTCAGGTCATGATCCCAGGGTCCTGGGATCGAGTCCCACATCGGGCTCCCTGCTCCTTGGGAGCCTGCTTCTCCCTCTGCCTCTCTCTCTCTCTCTGTCTCTCATGAATAAATAAATAAAATCTTTAAAAAAAAAAAAATAACTTGTAAGCCACTAAATTTGTGGCCACCTGTTACAGCAGCCACAGGAAACTAAAACAGACAGCAACCAGCCCTCCCCAGTGATAGGAACTAGAAGGGGTTTTAATTGGTATTTTACATTCTTTTTTGGGTAAGAGTCTAATCAAAGGTTATCAGGGTTAGTAAATAGTCCCATGCCTCCTCACAAGAGCACCCTCAACAAGTCATCATCTAGCCTCTAGCTGAACACCTTCTACACAGAAAACTCATCATCTTCCATAAATACCTGATGGACTTCAGATACCTTTAAGTATTAGAAAATTCATTTATTTTATTTTATTTTTAAGATTTTATTTATTTGGGACGCCTGGGTGGCTCAGTCGGTTAAGCAGCTGCCTTCGGCTCAGGTCATGATCCTGGGGTCCTGGGATCGAGTCCCACATCAGGCTCCCTGCTTCTCCCTCTGCCTGCCGCTCTCCCTGCTTGTGCTCTCTCTCTGACAAATAAATAAGTAGAATCTTAAAAAAAAAAAAAATTTATTTGACAGAGAGACAGCCAGAGAGGGAACATA
>NC_138378.1:98900303-98923044 GCF_054177405.1 Leptonychotes weddellii
GACGCCTGGGTGGCTCAGTCGGTTAAGCAGCTGCCTTCGGCTCAGGTCATGATCCTGGGGTCCTGGGATCGAGTCCCACATCAGGCTCCCTGCTTCTCCCTCTGCCTGCCGCTCTCCCTGCTTGTGCTCTCTCTCTGACAAATAAATAAGTAGAATCTTAAAAAAAAAAAAATTTATTTGACAGAGAGACAGCCAGAGAGGGAACATAAGCAGGGGGAGTGGGAGAGGAAGAAGCAGGCTTCCCGCGGAGCAAGGAGCCCGATGCGGGGCTCAATCCCAGGACCCTGGGATCACGACCCGAGCCGAAGGCAGACGCCCAACGACTGAGCCACCCAGGCGCCCCTATAAAATTCATTCTTGTACTGATCTGGCGCCAAAACCAGGGTTCCTTAACTCCCAGATCAGTGTTCTTTTCATTCTATTAAATTCAGCTTGAATGAGGTCTTTAGATATCAAGTTTACAATATAAACAATTTCAAAATAAAATGCACAAGATTGGGCGCCTGGGTGGCTCAGTTGGTTAAGCGACTGCCTTTGGCTCGGGTCATGATCCCGGAGTCCTGGGATCGAGTCCCGCATCGGGCTCCCTGCACGGCGGGGAGTCTGCTTCTCCCTCTGCCCCTCCCCTCTCTCATGTACTCGCTCTCTCTCATTCTCTCTCTCTCAAATAAATAAATAAAAAATCTTTAAAAAAAAATAAATAAATAAAATAAAATGCACAAGATTCCTAGAAGATCCTATAGAAATTATGACAATATTTACTTTTTAAAGCATTATTACATCAAAAAGTGAGTCAAGAATGATACCCTTTATTTTCCCCAACTGATTTTGCATTAAGCATTACTTTTTGTTAGCATCTTCAACAACCCTATAGGAACAAATAATTATTTCATTTTCATTATAATTAGGTAATTTGTGCAATATATACAGGGTTCAACAAACTCTACTAGCTACATCTTTCTATTTTTTCATATCCTACATATAAATCCTTATTTAACTAGTCAAATCAGAAGGAATATGGATTCAGATATGGGTGAGTCTCAAAATCCAGTTCCTTAATGGCCTTATAATTTTTGACAGATCGTTAAGCTACTGAGCCTTAGTGTCATTACCTGTAAAATGGGAGTAATACACAGGCTTATGGTTGCATAAAATAATATGGATCAATAATAACCATGTCAAACCCAGCATAGGTACATAATAAACATTAATTCCTTTCCCCACTGCAGATAATGCAAAATAAGGAACTAAAAAAGGAGTACTGTTAAGAATAGGGGCATTTAGCCATTAGACACAAAAATGTTTGAAAACTACAAAATAAAATTTACTGGCAGAGTGTGAAAATTCTTTAAATGCCTACACAATTCAGCATTATGCCAACTCATGGTTAAATGTAATTTTCTAAATGTGCCATCACTTTGAAACAATTTTCCTCATTTATCAATAATTTCTAAGTACATACCCAATCAATAACTGATAAGGAATCATAAGCCTTCGTGAGTTGAATGTCACAGGAGCCAAACGTCAAAAACAAAAAGTTTATTCGCTGTTTAAATTGTGTGGATTTAAATATATGCTATTCTATCTGATATGGAATGAATGCCCCCCTACCCTCGCCCAACTCTTTAAAATAGAGGACGCCTGGCCTGGGAATAAAATGTCTGGAAAGGGCTTAAGAAATCAGGGAGAGAAAGCAACAGGGGGAATGAAACAACTTTTCGAACACATCCGTGTCAACGGAAAGTTGACGCCTCTCTAATCCTGAAATAAAGCTACTGCAGCCACAAGGTAATCAGATGGCATGGTATGTGCCGTTCTCCGCACTGGCCAGTCCACGCCTGTCCTAAGGAATTAGACTGGAGTTTTCCCTTTCGGCACGACCCACAGCTCAGGCGAGAACACGCCAGCACGCTGCGGGGATCCACTCGGGTGACTCCTAGAGATCCGGAGACTCCGTTTTCACAGCCAACACCCACCAACTCTTGAGAAACCCCCCTCCCCAAGCTCCTCCCGCGCCCGCCTCGCCCCAATATTCGCACATGCGTACACCCAATTAAGAGAGGTTAGACCGCTCCCCCTCGATGTGGGTCCCCACGCCCAGATGCCACGCAGCCAGTCCTCCTGCCCTTCTTCGGGCCGCCGGCTTCTCTATCCAGTAATACGCATGTGTAAGACTGTGCCACCCGGCAACCCTTTAGCCGGCAGGGGTGGGGCGGTAGGCGGGACCGAGTTTCTTGCGCACGCTCGGGACATGCGCAGTGCAGCGGCTGAGGCGCCAGCTGTCGATTTGGAAGTTCGGGGGGGGGGGCAGCGCATGCGCGAGTGTACGCGTTGCCGGCGAAGAGGGGAGCCTGACGACTCGGAAATTTGAATACCACAGTAGCATGGAGTGTGACCTCATGGAGACTGACATCTTGGAGTCGTTGGAAGATCTAGGGTAAGACTGCCAGGGTACGGGTCTCCTAAACCTCACACTGCCGGCCCCCGGGAACACCTCCTCCGCCCCAGTCGGGGACACCTGCCTCTGCACGCCGCACCCGGTGGCTCCTGACTGTCGCCTCCTTATGGCTCCGGGACCCCAATGCCACGTCCACTGTCTGCCCTGCCGGGTCGGGGCCCTTCTAAAGCGACGACCCTAGGCCTTCCCTGTGCTCCCTGAAGCCGAGTTACCCGCAGCGTTTGTCAGTCATGCGTGTCATTGTCTGGGCTCTGGCTTCTCGCCACCCCCCTCCCCAAGCTTCTCTTCTTGCTCCCCATCCTCTTGCCCTACCCCCTCACTCAAGAGGTTGCCAAAGTTGATTCTCTTTTTTTCGTAGCTGTCCTCCAAACTTCCTGCTCCTCTCTTGAGCCCCTATTCCTACCCCACCCCGTTTCTCTCAAAAAATCTCCTTTGCCCAGTCATGTCTGCATGCACTCAGGCTTCCCTAAGCCACATGCCTGCATCCGTTCCGCTAGCCCGCTTACTTATGCGCCTCACCTGTCACCACCTTCATGGGAACCATTCACTGGCTGTTTCCCTTGACAGTGACACTCTACTTCGTCGAGTCACCATTAGCCCTTACCCTAGAGGCATCTTCAGCCACCAAGTCCCTACGTGTTTGTTGTGCATTTCCTCTCTTCTGACAATTACCCAACCATAATTTAGTACCTAGAAGCTGGAAATAGGGCTTCTTACCTCACTGGGTCACTGAGATTAGTGTACTCTTTAAAACTTGAGAATTTAGAACCTTTTGGTCTAAATGTGGTTCCAGAAACAAATTGTGTGATTAAATATTTGTCTACAGGTAAATGGTGTCCAAAATATATATAGATAGATTTAGCTAGCTAAATTTATAAAGTAACAAGTCCTTTATCAAAACCTTCCTCGAAGGTTTTTCTATGACATGGAAACCTTTGGGGGAACCTTTTTTAGGAAAGGACACCGTGAGGTTCTCAGAGTCTGCCCGTTTAAGTCATTGCTGTCCTGATAGAAATTCTTGGGAGAAGAAGTGGTAGTGCTTAAATCTTTTTTCTTAAAGTGAATTACCATTGTTCTTTTTTTTTGGAACTTGCTCTGAATTTTCATGAATATTTCAGACTTTAGGGGACTTATTTCTTTGATTAGAGCATAGGTAAAAGTCACATTCAGCAAAATGGTCTCTTTGGTGGACATCTCAGACTAAATTGCTTGCTCACATATAAATCCATTCATTCAGTAAACATTTTCTTGAGGAACACTTGCCCCTTGGCAGTGTTGGGCTGATCATTTATGGGTCAAAGTGAGGTGGAAAAGAAGTTCACACTGTCAGAATATTCTGTGAGGAGAACTGAGGAAGGTCCCTTTACTTGGAAAGAATGAAGTCCTAAAAGCTTCCTAGAAGAAATGACACTTAGGGTTAGCATTGAAGGAGTAGTAAAATGAGAGGAGAAGGGAGCCTTATTTAAATGTGGTTGTGCTGCTTGGGTAGATGTTGCCTAGCAATTGGTGATGGATGCTATGTCTTCCCATTATTGTTCTTCTACCCTTTAAACTATATTTTTTTTCTTTTCTGGAGTACTAAAAAAAGTAATTTTTACTATAATAATTGTAAATCAAGTAAATATTCTAGATGAGTTGTAATGTAAACCTTCAGATTTTCTGAAAACTTTGCTATGAATTTTAAGCCTAACCAATTAGTTTGGTGGCACTCAATCATTAAAATTCATAATTAATTGACATGTACGTTTAAAGGATTCACTGAGAAATACTAAAATTTTAAATGATTTTTATCTTTAATGTGGCACACAGTAGGAATTCAATAACTACTTGTAGAATAAACTAACAAATTATGAATGTGTAACACAAGGAGAGATTTCTAGGCCTAGTCTCTTTATTGCAATGCCTAATTATATGTGGTTTTGAATCTAGATGCCAGACTATATATAATCTCACTTTTTGTGTAAGATTTTTTCCATTCCATTCAGTGTATAAAAACATAGGTGCATTTTAAAAGAATCAAGTATTGTCATTTCTCTAACATCTCTATACTTCCAAACATCAAATTATCTTAAGTATATTTAATGTTTCATCTTCCATAAGTTTTTATCAATATTTCAGTTAAAAGATAAAATAATCTTCTGGAGAATATATATTTTAAAATTACCCTGAAAATGACAGGATCTTTAGTTCTAGCTGTATTCTAGGTTGGGGTTCATTATTACTATTGTCTTTTATGAATGTTTACATATTTAATAATACTTTAAAATTATGCTTGAATCACTTTCAGAGGATTAGGATTCAGATGCACCAGTTCACCCAGACATCAACTTGCCAGCAATTATTAATCTTTTAAATTAATTCAGACATTTCTCTGGTACTAGTATGTCTTAATAGCCTTAACTGTCATCAGATATGGAAAAAGGAAATAAATGATTAGCTGGAAAGTTTTTGCTTTCAAAAAAAGTAAAAAAAAAAAAAAAAACCTAATTGATTTCTAGAAAAGGTAACTTAAATCGTAAACTATAGTATAATCAGCTATCTCTTGTTAATGTGGTTTAAATATTCAGTTCAGTTAAAGTAAGAAAATCCTTGTACAGCAAGAGCTTTCAGTATAATGTATAAAGGTTGACATAATTTAGTAGTATATATGAGTCTCTTAAATATTTATATATATTTTGAAGGGTGGAAATGCAGTTATCATGTAACTTATTTTTCTAATAGCTCGTATTAGATTAAAATTTAAATTTTAGATTTAGTTTTCTATAAATTTTATTTACATCTGTAAGTTTGCAGTGTGGTCATCATAACTTATGAAACGATTGTTTATTCATACAAATAATACATAGTGTTTGTATAAAATATTAGGTGTGATTTTATATTCTTCTGAAGTATAATTTTTTACTCACCAGTTACAAGGGTCCATTGTTGGAAGATGGCGCTCTGTCTCAGGCAGTCTCTGCTGGAGCCAGTTCCCCCGAGTTTACCAAACTCTGTGCTTGGCTGGTGTCTGAATTAAGAGTGTTCTGTAAATTAGAGGAAAATGTGCAAGCAACTAACAGTAAGTAAACATTCAGTTTTTGGTACAAAATATAAAAGTAAAATTGGGGTATTGTCAGTTGAACATTATTAGTACTAAACTTGAAGTGTTAAGTTCTTTGTAAATAAAAAAAAAAAAAAAAGATTTATAAAGAAACCCAAATACTTTTCTTTCCTCCATTATTTATAGAGATAAAGTGATTTTGGAAGTTGAGAAAACAGATTATAGTTGTGCAACTACTAAAACATTGTGGTAGTTGAAAAGACCTTATTACTCAAATACAGAAATGGGAGACAAGTATAGCATATATGAACTTTCCATTCTTTGTGAAACATGGCTTGTTAGTTCTTAAATCGATGGCTAGAACTGGAAATTGGGATGTTTTTCTTAGATTCCAGAAGTACATATAGCATGTAAAGGAAATGCATTATAATTCTGTTATGCATGGGGAGAAAGAGGACACTTAAGAAGTTAGGAATGTATCACTAGATCCATCACAACCAGATGCAGCTCCATCAGATTTATGGTGTTGAGAGCTGTTTTATATTTGCCAATTTTGTTATTGTATTAGCACTAGTTTGTTGACTCTGCAAAAGAGACAAAAGCTTGGAACCCAACACCCCACCATCTGGTTCCCTCCTACTATAGGTAAACCTACAATAGGAGACAAAGAAAAATGCTCTCTAGTTAACCTCCCCTCATGGAGAACTATACACATAATCCCTTTTTTTCCCCCCACACAGAATCGCGTATTGAAGAGCTCATTTTCTTGCATGTTCAGTATATTTAATGTGCGCATGTTAGTTGCAGCCAGTTCTAATTACTAAGGACACTGTCGTGTAACAGCAATGATAGCAGCAACTTACATTTATTAAACAATATGTTGTAAGCAGTTTCCATGTGTTAAGTCATTTAAAACCTGAGGTAGGTTTTATTACTCTTTTATACATTAAACAAGGAAGCACAGCTAGGTTACATGCACTGCCTGAGGTCACACAACTAGTACGTGATATAGCCAGAATTCAACCCCAGCAGTCAAGTTTGGGAACCAGTACTCTTTAACACTGCCTCTTGACCTAACATTTCAGAGATTGTAGGAACTTGTGAAAACACCTATAGTAGGTGATAACTGTTTATAACCTGGAACCCCTTTGTTCACATGAAAACATAGAAGCCAACATACAAAACAGTTAACAGTATACCTGTTTAGTTGAAATTAAGAGGGAGTACTTTTTGCACAACTCTCTCCTCATCCTCCCCAGCTGTTTCTAAAGGAGTTCTGTGGAATTTGAGTTCACAGAACAGTTTGCAAAACAATGATAATACAGCCTTCCCATTTTACAGATGAGAAAATGCACCCAGGGCGCCTGGGTGGCTCAGTCAGTTAAGTGCCTTTGGCTCAGGTCATGATCTCAGGGTCCTGGGATCGAGTCCCGCATCAGGCTTCCTGCTCAGCGGGGAGTCAGCTTCTCCATCTCCCTCCTGCTCGTGCTCGCTCTCTCTAGCTCTCCCTCTCTCTCGCGCGCGCAGATAAATAAATAAAATCTTAAAAAAAAAAAAAAGAAAGGAAGAAAGAAAATGGACCCAGGTCAAGTGACTCAGAGTTTGCCCTTGTGTGATAGAGAACCATCAGAAAAGTAAGGAAGAAGGAGCATTGTTTCTCCTTGGTTCACAAGATGAACTCGGTACTTAACATGTTTGGGAATATAGAACTACAAGTCATGTTTGCTAACTTCAAATTTTATCTCACTGGGAATATTAGGCACAAATGAAACTGGAGATTAGTACAGTAATTAAATGCTTCACTTTGTGGTTCACAGGGGGAGGAAATCATTGAGTGCAACAGGACTTGGGGAAGGTCTTATCAAGGAGCCGGTGGGCTTTGATGGAGAGGTGGGATTTGATAGATGAAGGGAAAGTAGAGGGTCTATCAGTCACAGGGAATAACTTAAATGAAGGCACAGAAGTGGAAATGACAGTGTTCTTGGGACAGTGGGGAGGCTGGCCTGGCACAAATAGAATATTTTTGAAGGTAAAATGTAACTACTACATACGTGTCATAGGTACTACTATAGTAATATGCAAGGGAAGGTAAAGCATAGAGGCTATGAAGAAATCTTTAAAGGCAGACAAATAATTAGATTAGATGGGGTAGAAATTAGGAAACGATTAAAGATTCTCAAAAAAGGGACTAACGTAATGAAAACTTATTAAGAAAATTGGCAGTGGTGTGAGAAAGGATGAATTAGAAGTCAAAGTAACTTGTACTAGGAAAATCCTATTAAAACTTTTTTTTTTATTTTATTTTAAAACTTTCTGTTTATATATAACTTTTATGCTAAAGGGAAAAACAGTCATTTTTATTAAAGTTATTTTAATTCTTAAAAGGCCCAAGTGAAGCTGAAGAATTCCAGCTTGAGGTGAGTGGGCTACTAGGGGAGATGAACTGTCCATATCTATCACTGACATCTGGTGATGTGACCAAGCGCCTTCTCGTTCAGAAGAACTGCCTCCTTTTGCTCAGTAAGTTCATGGCTACTAGAATGTAGCTATTACTTTTTTATTCATGTTTTCTTTGACTAATAAACTGGCTGTTGTACTATTTCATTACGGATTTAATTCAGAATGCTACTTAAAGAAAACTATTACATTTCCAACTTAGAAGCTAATGGTGGGCCTATGCACTGGTAGCAGCGTTTGTTTTGTAATTACTACTCTTTTATCATTTAACTTTGCTGGTACTATTGCACTTCACCTAATATGACCAAAGTTAGCGCCGAGTGTCCAAGTGTGTGATCATTAAACCTTAGCGTTCTAAACTGGAAGCACATTTTAAAATAGACTAGGAAAGTAGTGTGGGAATAATGAAGATTTTTAAATAAAATTAAAGTGTTTTATATTGTGGATATTTCTTTGTGGTTGGGTAATTGGGGATTTTGGTTTTGTTTGTAAATATATCAAATTACAGTATAAAATTTTCTGGAATAGTATTTGAATTGTTCCTGTGCTTATTGATCATTCTGGGAAATTGTTACAAAAATTCTTTCCTTCCATGTTTTTTATATACTAACTACATTCCTTTCTTCACCCTGAGAAACAGTAAGTAGACTCACAAATTTTATTGCCTTAAATGAATTCTCCTGTAAACACAACCAGTAGTCTTAACTCACAATTTTTGTAGCAGTCTGAGACACATTTAGATTAAGCTTTAGTTAACTGAATATTATAGTTCTTATTATGACACAGTTCAGAGGATTTTTAAAATTATCTTTACAACTGTACTGGTTTCTGAAAAATGAGCTCCAATTTTGAAGGTTCGTTTTTTTAAAAAAGGTATTCATCACCACTATACCCAGGCACTGAGTTATTCCAGAATCACTTACATAATTTCCCCTTTGTTGAATGATTGTGGGGGATGGGAGGTGGGCACATAAGATCAGATACTGCTTTAAATACTGATACTGCTGCATGTTCTTATGCATGCATTCAGTATCCTTCAAATTGTGTGATTTCTAGAACTGGCTCAGTGACAGTGTACTCACTCATTCTACCAAAACCTAATCTTTGGCACTCAGGATATGTTATCTTACATAGGAAGATAAGAACTTCATGGAGAGCTTAGTAATGACCATAAATAATTCTTTCAAAGAACTAAGAGTTTGGCCTTTTTAGTGTTCCTACTTACAAAAACCACTTTATAAAATGCCTTTGACTCCTTCCTGTTACTTAAGACTGCACTGAATATTATTTTGGGATAAGGGTTACAATTTATAAACTTCATTTTAATATGCTATCACCTCAGAAGCTCTTCAGTAATATACAACTATTTGCTTCTCAACTAAATGACTAAAACCAACTAAAGGTTATGCTGCTCTTGGAATTCATGCACACATACACTATTCATTCCTCTTTATCTTTGCTTCTGCTGTTTCCCCTTTAAAATATTCCCCTCAGTTTCTATTCTCTCTGTCATGCTAGTATTTATGTGCTCATTCTCTATTCACTCTGTATAAATATTTCTCATCTTTCCAAGTATCAGTTGTCACCTCTTGATGCTATAATTTTACTTATTTCTCCAGCACCCTTTACCTTACTGATTTGAATCTTTTAATATGTTGTGTTCCAAGGGGGGAAATAACCAATCTCATTAGAATTGTTAGTAAAATAGAATAGTCTTTGAATGAGTGGCTAAAAGACTCTCCTGTGTCTGGTTAAGAAGTTTTGACTGTTCATTGCCTCTCTGGTTGTCAGATTATTTCCCTTAGGTAAAAAAAAAAAAACAACCTCAGATATCTGAGTTCCTAATAGATAAAGAATTATTCATCATGAATGCATATATTCTTTATTCCTAACTAGATTGTCAGTAGAGGTCATCTGTTTTGTTTTTATATCTCCAGTGCCCTTCCTAGTACTTTGAACACATCAGTAACAGATAATGTTTTCTGATGGTAATTGTATTGGTGAACTAATTTTTGGATGCCTGAGTTAATGTTGTCCCAAATTTAGAGAACCGGTTTATTAAATCATATGATTTTCTAGAACAAGGGTTGGCAGACTTTTTCTTTAAAGGATGGGACAGTAAATATTTTCAGCTTTGTGAGTCAGAAGGTCTTTGTCACAACTGTTTAACCTCCGCTGTTGTAGCATGTACCAACCATAGAGATTATGGAAATGAGTGTGGTAATGTTCCAATAAAACCATATTTAGAAAAACAGTGGTTATTTTCATGACAGTGGAATTTTACTTTTTGATCTTTTAACTCCTACAGTTTGCTATATGGAACACATTAAGATTTCATCAAAGCCATTTAGAATGACCTTTCCAGAAACTTGCTGTATTTATTGTTCTAACATTACACCTTGGGTGTAGGAAATGAGATAGTCAAGCTGATCATTCTTTTAAACTTTTTATGAGACTTAAGAGCCCAGAAAATGTCTTTTTCCAAAACTATCTTTCTAATGTTGTCAGAAGGTTCTCACCCGAAATCCTGAGCTCCCAATGGTTATTAATCATCTTTCATAAAAATTTAAATGTCCTTGGGAAAGTTAAAGGAATAAGATTAAATATTTATACCTTCAATTACCTGAAGCAGATTGCAGCCCTCATTATGCCTGGCTGAAATCAACACATGAGGGGATGATATTGATACAAAAGAACTCTGTCAAGAAAAGATCAGAAAGTTTTATTGATGTTGTTTTTCAGGAGTGGGGAGGGGGGAGAGAATGAGGAAGGTAGAGGGAAAGTGAATACTGAGAACTTGGATGGAAGAGGGTTTTCTTTAAACAGAGAGGGTGGCATTAGGCTACTGGAAGCCATGAGAAAGGAGCTTTGGGCAGTTTCATGTCTTCCCCCTTTTGTAAGTTTTGACCACTTGAAAATGTTTCATGCCAGTTCTGAACAGACTGCCTAAGTATTGGAAGGTAAGAGAGCAAGAGAGTTATATCACTGGTGCATGTCAGTGGTGAGAAGTAAAATAATAATAATAACCGGTTCTAACTGTTGCCGAAGATTGGCCACCTTCCACCTTTTGTAAATTTGTTAACAGATGCCAGCCCCTGTTCTGGAGTTCCTGAATAGTAGGATATAAGAATCCAGATTTTGAGACGTGATCTACCTTGATACTTTCGTTTCAAAGAAGAATCACTTATTTATAAGTTACCCTTTAAACATATATTGATTAAATACCTGAATTACAGAACCAGTTTATATGTTATGTCATTTGCAGGTAAAAATGGTTTTTTTTTCTTGTTTTTATCCATTCTTGCAGCTTTAAAAGTTACGTATCATTAGGTCTATAGAGTTGTGACTCCAGACTTATGACTATTAACTGTAGCTGTATCTCATTTTGAAATCTTATTTTGTTTACTTCAGCATACCTCATCTCAGAACTAGAAGCTGCCAGAATGCTCTGTGTGAATACTCCTCCAAAAAAAGCTCAAGAAGGAGGCGGTAGTGAGGTCTTTCAAGAGTTGAAAGGCATATGTATTGCTCTAGGAATGTCCAAACCTCCAGCCAATATAACTATGTTCCAATTCTTCAGCGGGATTGAAAAAAAAGTAAGACCTTTAGTACCAGATTGTAGTGTATTAAAGGCATAGTCCTACATTTGTTTGAAATGAAGCAAGTTAATTTCTCTTAATGGGAACCTAATGTGCATATTATTAATTGTTACTAAATGAGTTTTGGGTTTTAAATTCTAGATACCTTAAAGAGAAGTTAGTATTTTACTTTTTTTTTTTAACTTGTCAGCATGTTTCTCTTTCAAAAAGGAAACTTTACACTTTGATTTATAAGCTGAAATAAGCTAGGTATAATGTAAAAAGAATGAAGACTTAAGTCCTTTTTAAAGCTTTATCGTTGAACTTTAACGCAATTAATTTTTAAGTTCTTGATCATTAGATGTTACCACCCTCCTTTCATTGACTGGACAGAAAAAGATGTAAATGTTTTTGATTTTTAATCCAGTCACTTTGAATCTTATGTTTCAATTGGCAAACTAGGTTTGTTGACTGCTAACATAATCTAGTATGTGAAAATAATTCAGAATTATTTTTATGCCACACATTTAACAGTTAAGAGGTTTTTTAAAATATAATTGACTAGGAGTAAGCCATTTTAATAAATTAATGAATATAAGAGAATGGTATTTGTTATAGCAGAGTTACTCTCTGTATGCATATCTGCTGGACTCCAAGAATTGGTACATTTGCATTGTGGGGTAGATGGACACCATGATGCACAAATTTGGCTGAACTCTACAGGGGAGCAGCACTGTATTCATAGTCCATATTTTTCTGTGTGTTCATTCATCCATTCAGCAAGTACACATTGAGTGCCTACTGTTGTCAGGCACTGTTCTAGGTACAGTGAAGGAATCATGCTTCCATAGGCACGTGAGGAGTGGGACAAGTGAGTGTCTTTATCGTGTGGGTCCTGTACATTTCAAAACATCCTCCACCTTTGCCTCTGTCAGGAATCTTCTTTTGATGGCAAGATATGATGGGAATTGGGAAGATGAGGAGGATATGTTGTATTTTAGATTTGTTTATTCATTCATTTATGTGTTTGTGTCAGTTAAAGGAGACATTAGCAAAAGTTCCACCTAACCATGTGGGAAAGCCTTTATTGAAGAAGCCAATGGGACCAGCCCACTGGGTGAGTAGCAGTCATCTTGAGTTGTCTTGGTAAAAAACCACTTATCTCATGATGTTGACAGTTTGTGCTGTTTAGGTTATGTTTTCCAATATGTAGTTTCCTAGGTGGACATTCTTAGAGTCCATTTTTGTGAATCTGAAGATTTATTTGGAATAATTTTACTTGTGTAAGATTAGAAACGCTTATCTCGTAATTTGTAAATATTTCACATAGCTGGTCAAAATAAATTGAAGTTCGGTATGTTTTTAACGGCCAAATGGGTTGCCTTCAAGCCAAAAATGTCATTGGGCTAAACTTCACACAGCAAATTATGGGAAAGCTAAATGAGAATTCTCTACTTAGTCTTTATTATGTTTCGAGACATTATTTAGCCTATTATTTCATGAACTTAAAATAACTTTTAGTAGTATATTAAGTAATATGCTTTGTGCTAAGTGCTGGGGAATCATTTATGAATGAAACAGACACAGTCTCTGCAGTTTTGGAACCAGGGGTCAAGCACATTTAAATTCTAACTGGTCTTTTAAATTTCTGTTTTAGGAAAAGATAGAAGCAATTAACCAAGCCATAGCCAATGAATATGAAGTTCGGAGAAAGCTGCTAATAAAACGTTTGGATGTCACTGTCCAGTCTTTTGGCTGGTCTGACAGAGCTAAGGTACATATAAAATATATATATATTTTTTTTTAAGATTTTATTTATTTATTTGAGAGATAGCACACAAGCTGGGAGGAGGGGCAAAGGGAGAGGGTGAAGCAGACTCCCCCTGAGCAGGGAGTCTGATGACCTGGGGCTCCATCCCAGGACCCTGAGATCATGACTTGAGCCAAAGACATCTGCTTAACCCACTGAGCCACCCAGGTGCCCCATATTAAATATTTTTTAAAAGAGCAGAATATTTATAGACATGAGACTTAAACATTCTTAGCACAGTTTAGATACAGTGGAGAGAGAAATGCATAGGAGACACATATAGGAATTTTTCTTTCATGAGTTGCTGAGTAGCAATTCTTTCAGCCTTTCAGCAATAATGAAAACATTTTTTTCAGCTTTTTAATATTTTTTTAACAAAACCATATGTTTTAGACCATACTGGGAATACTCACTCGTAGGAGAAACAGAGTATTTGAAAATCACTAAAAGACTAAATATCACTAAAATAATTTTTAAATTACTCATTTACTGTACTTTAAGCTAACAATTTCATTTGCTAATTAGAAATACTGGATTTAGCAAGACCAGACATTAGTAAGTATTTATAGAGAATTGAAGAATCTGGTAAGATTTTAGTTTTGCGTCAAATTAAATGAGATAATCCGGGTAAAGATCTTGGTCATTCAACAGATATTTATTAAATATCTATTATATGATCAGTGAGCAGAAAGTAATTGACACACGTGACTTCACATCCTTACGACTCTGAAATGGAACTAATCCTTGAACTTAATGGGGAGGTTGGTCCAGTTGTGTATTATATGTTCCCTTAATAGTACATTCATGTTTGAAAACAGATTTTTTTTTTTTGAATTTTAGTTGACTCCAAAAAAATTTTTATGTAGTTTTCCTAAATAATGTTATTTTCACCTAAAATCTTTAAACCTTGGCACAGCCCTATTTGGCTGCTAAATTGTTGGGGTAGGTATTTATTTACAGTATTTCAGTGTTGGAAAGAGGTGTTGGAGATCAGTCTTAACTCCTCTCATTTTGTAACTGGAAAAAAACAAACAAACAAATACGGAGACCCAGTAAATGGGAGGCTTTGTCTGAGATCTCACAGCTAGTCCGTATCAACACCAGCAGCAAATTGTTCTCTCCTATGGCTGTTGTGTAGGAAATGCCAGTCCTTTCCTAAGTTATCTTTGATAGAAACAATCATTCAAAAACAAGAAGCCTGCACCTCTTAGCTGGAAAACTATCTACCAACGAAGTCATGCCCCGACTGAGGCAGTACTGCGCGGTTCTGGTTTTGGCCCTGTCTTTACTGGATTGTACAGCTCGTACCTGACCCACTGTGTCTGAGCTTCCGTCTCTCTCCCCACTTCTGACATCTTTAAAATGCCATGTTTAATCTAGGGGTTATTTTAAGATTCTTTTGAACCGTAATATACAATGATTTTATGAACTATATAAATATATTGGAGACGATAAGGAAGGACTATACAAATTACACAAATCTATGTTTTCATCGAGTGGAATTTATATAGTGATCATCTCATTTTGAAACTTGGTTTTAAATCACTTTATAGAAATAACTTTGCACAAAATGAACCAGTTTCACATAATGAAATTTATGTACTTATATCACTTTGAAATTGCATTTTGTATCCGTTATATTCGAAACATTAAGCTACCTTCTCAAAGGTTTTTGTCTCCATTCAACAAACATTGAGTACTTACTGTAGGCACAAGTGACCATAAGAAAGAAATACAAGACCTGTTCAGGAAACTTCCCTCCAGACAAGCTATGGAATGACAATCTCTTTATCCTTTTAATTATTCAAGTAATTTTTTTCTAATAAAATAGTCACTGATCATTCCATTGTCTTCACCACAGTAGCTATTTTCATTTTTAGTATTGTTTTCCTTGCTTTGTCTGTTTGCACAATTCTAATAAACATACCTTTTTACATCCTTTTTTTCCCATATAATTTAAACATTTACAATATCAATATTTGAGTACCTGCATATAACTGACAGACTTACCAAATATTTTTTTTCTTTGTACTATTTTACTGTGTATTATAGCTGTTGTTTCCAAAATTTAGTAGATAGGAGATTGTTATTTCTCACAATTTAGGTTAATTTGCCTTTTTTTAAAAGATTTTTTTATTTATTTGACAGAGAGAGAGAGACAGTGAGAGAGAGACAGTGAGAGAGGGAACAGAAGCAGGGGGAGTGGGAGAGGGAGAATCAGGCTCCCCGCTGCGGGGCTTGATCTCAGGACTCTGGGATCATGACCTGAGCTGAAGGCAGCCACTTAACCGACTGAGCCACCCAGGCACCCCGGTTAATTTGCATTTGTTGATTCCTGTCTGGAAAACATTTCTTATATTTGTTCGAACTTTATTTTCTCGTGTGTGAAATTTCTGTTTATGTCTCTTGCGGTCTTGTGTTTCACACACATTGAAGTGACGTGCCAAGGTGTCCCAGATTCCCAGTGGTTTGTCTCTCAGGAGCTGACAGTCTTAATCATTAACTTAGACTTCTACTAAATAGTTAAAGTAGACTTTTCTTTCTTACTTATTACTTATAATAGAGGAAAGTATTTCACAGGGGGGATCACTTCAGAAGAAATGTATTCTGTTAATTAGAACAAATTAACTGTAGCTAACATTTTTTATCTCATTGTAAGCAAACATGATGGGAAAATTCAAAAGCAAAATTATTGAAATGAGTTTACATCCTTATATTTAGATAGATAGAATGAATATGTTTGAGACCAATGTCAGGGGGGACCTTTTTACTCCCACAGTCCTAAAGGAAGCTCCTCTACCCTGTGTGTCCCCTTTCCAACATTATTCCTTGCTGTATCAGCAAGTCTGACAGCTGTGTCTTAGGGTAGTTCTTGACTAGGTAGGAACAATGGTGAGTATAACTAACTTTTTTCTTCCCATCTTAAGCCTAGTAACTATTATTATCAGACATTTTGGAAGTCTTTAACTTATTTAATATCAGTGTTTCTGGGGCGCCTGGGTGGCTTAGTCGGTTAAGCGTCCGCCTTCGGCTTGGGTCGTAATCCCGGGGTCCTGGGATCGAGCCCCGCATCGGGCTCCCTGCTCAGCGGGGAGTCTGCTTCTCTCTCTCTCTCCCTCTGTGTGTATGCCCGCTCTCTCTCTAGCTCTTACTCTCTCTCAAAAAAAAAAAAAAAAAAAGTCAGTGTTTCTATGTCATTTTGAAAATTGACTTTTGTCTTTGAACACTTTGCTTCGACAGAGTCAGACAGAAAAATTAGCAAAGGTTTATCAGCCGAAACGCTCAGTTTTATCTCCTAAAAGTACTATTTCTGTTGCCCACCTCCTGGCTGCAAGACAAGACTTGTCAAAGATTTTAAGGACAAGCAGTGGCTCTATAAGAGAAAAGACTGCCTGTGCCATCAATAAGGTGACTGAAGTACCTTTTATTTTCTTTCAAATATACATTTATTTCTATTAATAAAATACAGTAGTTTAAAATATCTTTCTTATCCCATAGGTGTTGATGGGCAGGGTGCCTGACAGAGGAGGTAGACCCAATGAAATTGAACCTCCACCTCCAGAGATGCCACCATGGCAGAAAAGGCAAGATGGCCCCCAGCAGCAAGCAGGAGGCCGAGGAGGAGGGAGAGGTGGTTATGAACATTCCTCATATGGAGGACGAGGAGGTCATGAACAAGGAGGAGGGAGAGGTGGACGTGGTGGCTACGACCATGGTAGCCGAGGGGGAGGAAGAGGAAATAAGCATCAAGGAGGCTGGACAGATGGAGGGAGTGGAGGAGGAGGTGGCTACCAAGATGGTAGTTACCGAGATTCGGGTTTCCAGCCGGGTGGCTATCATGGTGGTGGCCACAGTGGTAGCTATCAAGGCGGTGGTTATGGCGGCTTCCAAACATCTACATATACCGGAAGTGGATACCAGGGTGGTGGATACCAGCAGGACAATAGATACCAAGATGGTGGGCACCATAATGATCGAGGCAGTGGTCGTGGAGGGAGAGGTGGTCGCGGAGGCCGAGGTGGTCGTGGAGGCCAGGGAGGAGGTTGGGGAGGAAGGGGGAGCCAGAATTACCACCAAGGGGGACAATTTGAACAGCACTTCCAGCATGGAGGTTATCAGTATAATCATTCTGGATTTGGACAGGGAAGACATTATACTAGTTGAGGCTACAGAACCTTACACTTTGCTAGAGCTCAAGTAATAGAAACTTAGTTTCAGAATCCTGAGTCCAGCATCAATTTTGAATTAATGTGAGACCACAGGTGGCAGGCAGATTCCTGCTTGGCATAAGTATTTGTAGGTCTTCATTCAATTCTGTTGGGTTTGTGTGTTTTTTTTTTTTTTAAAGGACTTACATGACAAAGTTTGTTTGAGAAACACGTACATCTCTCCTTTAAATAAAGAACTTTTTAAAAGGTAATTAAAATTGCCTTTAATTGACCAGTAGACTAATTCCACAGTCAGAACATGCATACTTTTTTGGGAAGAAATTACTTGAATAAGTAGTTTTCAAAAAGCGGTTTTGGAAATGAGGATTCTCCTAGATTTTTTTAGATTTTCAACTAGGAAATCTTCCTCATATTAACAGTCCATTTGTATGTGTTTTCCTTAAAGTATTCTAATGCCTATTTTCCAAGCACAGTTCTGCCCTGATTGGCTTTTTATTCAGAGAGATTATGCCACATTTGCTTCATGATAGACTTTTAGGTCAGTTCCTATTAAATGAGCTCTTCCACAGATAGCACATTCAGTAGCCTTATCCTTTTGATGGAATACTGTACCATATGCTCAACTCTGAAAACCTTGAACATGGCCAAAATCCGTAAAGATTATAAAAGCAAACTAAGTTGTGAACCTATAGTACATGTAGGCATTTATATAGTATAGCAATTCAGACTGACCTGCATCCATTCAAAACAAGTTCCTCCTTAAACCTTATTTTTACTTGAAATCTGTTAGAAGAAACAGCAAACAAATTTGTTTTATGCACGAGTTAATACCACTGGCTCAGCAAATACAAGTTAGTTTGCTTTGGGCAGGAGACTTTTTTTGTAATGGAAGAAATGCACTACCAAGTAAGAGGACAGATTTTTGCTTAGTGCAGGAGGCCCTTTATTATTGCTGCAGAAAACAAAAGCCTGGCTGAGTTGATGTTTTACATTCTCCTTTACTGAAATCAACATGAAGCTTCTTGCTGGGTTTTTGTATACGTAAACATTGTCAAGCTGTGAAAGAAAATGGCTGGAGGTGTGCTTTGTGTGAAAGGTGAGCAATAAAGTATCTATGTTCTCTCTCTGGTTTGAGTTTTATTTTAGCTACTTTTAAAAACTGAATTAATGTGGATACTTGTTTCAAGCTTATGAGCTAAGGCATCTGTTCCCCCAAAAATTCTTGAGTGTTTCTTTAAAACATAATTTGTGATGAAAGATAACCCTTACCCTAAAACCATAAATAAATTGAAAAAAACCCTATTTCCAAATTTACCTTTTTCTGTAACATTATAGCTACAAAACTTCACTACTCACTTCTGGCCACTGGGTGTAGCTGTTGTTACACAATGTATTAGGCAAAGCTAAATTAATGGCCCTAATCTTTCAGGGCTTTTTTGGTTTGTTTTATTTTGTTTCTCCATTCTTCCTAAGAGTGAGGGACATTTCTCTTCAAAGGAAGTGAAATGAAAATATGTTTGTAAAAACAGAAATAGTATTTCCTTTTCCTACTAATTTGGGCCTTTTAGAGTAAAGAATCAACTCATGTCTTACCATAGAATAGCAATAATCTATTTGCTATTGAGATAAGCACATTCTTTTGGTACCTAAAAACCATTTTGAAAGCCTACCTTGATTATTTTGTTAATTTTACCTGTATACTAGATTTTTTTGGCTAGGCTTTACCATTCTAAACTTGAAGACAATTTAAAATACTTTTATTTATCATTACAGATTTTAAGGTTTGTCTTGAAAGTTGTATTAGCCTCTTTATGCTGTTAAATATGTTTAGTATGTATAGGAGTTTCCTATTAGAGATAAAATTGTCAAGGTTTCGTATCTTAGAATGTATTCACATTTACCTTAGCATTTGCTTTAATCTGTTTTGTAACCAAAGACTCCACAGTATATCTAATGAATATGTTTCATTCTTTTGACAAATATAATTGATTTATTTTTATGGTTAATAGATTGCTTTTCAAATTTGAGCATATAAGCAAGCAAATTATACATTTCTCCATGATGGCTCTAAAATTTGCATCTTCATTTTCTGCTTCAAACTAGAATTTTTTTCCCCGCATTATAAACCCCAAAAAGAATTGTCTTTTAGTTTCTCCTGTTTTGACACAAATTAAGTTCTCGGATAGGATTTCAGACCACCAGTTAGTTTGTTATTATATCAAAATAAAGTTCTTAGATTTTGTGTAGAGCGTGTCTGTTGATTTTACACACATTCTTAACTTGTAGTAAGTAAGAACTTACTGGGAATGTGGGAATTTCTTGGAGAAACAAGAGAACAAAATTTTTAGGAGGGAATTTTTGATATATGGAATCTTAAAATGCTATTACTTAGATTGAGAAAGACCGTACCTTTTATTAGTGCTTTGCTTCTTCCGTACACCAGGAAGTCAACATTCTCTATGAAAATTATCAAAGATATGCCACTATCATTTTCATTTCTTGCTCTAGATCCAAACTGAGCTAGTGTCCAACTATGCTGAACATAGAAGAGTTAAATAAATTCTTGTTAAGGGAAAGCATTTGAAATCATTTCTATGTATACTTAACCTGTTTTTCCCACTGCCCAAATCACTTATATTCTTATACTTAGATATTTTAGGTAGTGCCCTACTTACATTTCTGGTAGGTAAATTAAATATAAAGTATTATTTACCTATATTATATCCATTTGAAGATAGGTTTAGAATGTATGCATATCATTTAACTCTTAAGTACTTTGAATGGTATTTGATTCATTTTATTTTAATAGGGCCATTGGGTTTACTTAAAAAATACATCACAGGGTTACCTAATGTTATATATAAAATGTCTTTTTCCCCCTATTGTTTCTCTCATTCCTCACTAACATAATTATAATATTAGAAATGCTCTTTTTGTTCAGTGCTCCATTTCCACATTTGGATACATTAATGTATTCCCACAATTCAAACCATTGATGAAAGAGGTATGCATGTTAGTGTTTGAACTCACTTACCTCGGGTACTTTTAGTCACCTGTAAAAGTATGTTGGTAAAGACATTGCATAAACACAGCTGTTGGGTTGAGAACTTCCCCAATATATCCTTTACTTCCCACTAAATGTGAATGAAGAAGCCTGGGGTGGAACTAGAATAAAACATTTTTTTAACATGTTCCCTAGGAATTTGAGGGAAAGCCTTTAAAAAAATACAAAGGTAAGTTAGAAAGTCTTGCCTTGGAAAATGTGCAGTGGCAGACCCGGAAACAGATAATTACAGCATAAAATAATAAAAAATGAAAGTTATGCCAGGGACCTAGGATAGCAGTGTTCAGTATTACTCATATGAGTCGGAAATTGGCAGAAGTTGGAAAGGTGGTAGAGGCTGGTTAATAGAGGGCACTACGCATCTTCCTGAGTAACTTGGACCTGGTCTATGTACCTCAGTATACCAGGGTAGGCAACATGGTCAGATTTGGATTCTATATAAATCATTGGCTAGAGGAGAGAATAAATTTAAGGAGGAGCAAAGACTGGAATCAGAAGCTTAAGAGCTTAAACTAATGTATACAATAATAGGGATGGGGGATAATTTCAATCTGAAACTTTGGAAAATGT
The DNA here is from genome assembly GCF_054177405.1 of Leptonychotes weddellii. Lineage (NCBI taxonomy): Eukaryota > Metazoa > Chordata > Mammalia > Carnivora > Phocidae > Leptonychotes > Leptonychotes weddellii. The sequence goes on from NC_138378.1 coordinate 98,921,450, forward strand.
CTGGAGACAGATTTGGGAATGATCAGCATCCAGTGATTTTGCATTGGAATATTCAGTTAGAATAATGATTCTGTATTGAATCACCCAAGAGGGGGGAAAGAGCCTCAGACCAATGATAGGATCTTGGGGAATCACTTAAGGGGTGATGGAGCAGGGTCACAGAAGCAAGAGGAAAACAAGAGCAGCATGGGAATCTAGGTTTAGTAGTAAGGGCAGTAGTCTGTTACACTTCATCAAGAGCATTGTGTTACCCCAGTTTCCACACATAGAATGGAGCCCAGGATGGTTGAATAGACTGCCCACATCCACGTAGCTAGTAAGCAGGGAGCTGAAATCAAACCTAGGCCATGTGGCTTCAGAGCTCAGTAAGCAACAATTCCAGATGCTACAGAGATTGAGCAAAATATTCATTACATCTTGTGACCTTTTCAATAGATTTTACAGAATACATAACTAAAGCCAGCTTACTGGAGTTTAAGGAAGGACAGACATGAAAGTAAGTTTAGACTTTCCAGAAGCTTTACTGGAGAAGGACGGAGTAAAATAATAATGTAAAACTTAATGGGATGAGGAGGAGCAAGATGGTAGAGGAGTAGGAGACCTAAATTTTGTCTGGTCCCAGGAATTCAACTAGATAGGTATCAAACCATTCTGAACTCCTACGAACTCAACAGGAGATCGAAGAAAAGAATAGCAACAACTCTCTCATCAGAAAAGCGACCGCTTTCTGGAAGGTAGGACATGTGGAGAAGTGAATGCAAGGCGATATTCGGGAGGACAGACGGCGGGGGGGAAGGGGACTCCATCAGCCGCTACCGGCAAGTGATAAAGCCGCAAAGCACAAAATCAGAACTTTTAGAAATTTGATCCACTGAGGGACGTCCCTCCAGTGGCTAAGCGGGGGGTGGAACCCTCGCGGGACAGTGTGGTCTCAGGACCCTCGGGGTCACAGAAACACTGGGCGTGCCTGAGTGCAGCAGAGCTCCCAGGTATCAGAGCGGGGAAGCCGGCTGCAGAGACTGAGCCGAGGCGTGGGCTCTCAGCTCGGGGTTGCCATAAACCGTGATCCGCTGCACAGTCGGGCCACTGTTCCTCCAGCAGGGACCCAACAAGCAGCAGATCCCGGGAGACGCCCCTTCCTCCCTCGGGAGGAGCTGCACAGGAGCGCACTGCAGGGATCTGCGGGGTTTGGAGACTCCACACGGGGTTGGGCGCCCGAGATAGAAATGCTCGGTCACAGGCCGGGTGAGCACGGAGTGCAGCCGGAGACCAGGGGGACGGGAGTGACTGACTGCTTTTCTCTGGGGGCTCACTGAGGAGCAGGGACCTGAGTTCTTGGCTCCTCCAGGGCGGAGATTGGGAGGCCGCCATTTTCACTCTCATCCTCCAAAGCTGTACAGAAAGCTTGCAGGGAACAAAAGCTCCTGAGACAAACCCGAGCAGATTACTTAGCCCGGACCAGCAACGGCGGGGCAATTCCGCCTCCGGCAAAGACATTTGGGAACCATGGCAACAGGCCCCTCCCCCAGGAGATCAGCAAGAACAGCCAGCCAAGACCAAGCTTACTGATCAATGAGAACGGCAGAACTCCAGCA
>NC_138378.1:98923544-98990343 GCF_054177405.1 Leptonychotes weddellii
AATAAGATAGTAGGAAGGGAAAAATGAAGGGGGCAAGGAATCGGAGGGGGAAATGAACCATGAGAGACTATGGACTCTGAGAAAAAAAACTGAGGGTTTTAGAGGGGGGTGTTGGGGGGATGGGCTAGCCCGGTGATGGGTATTAAGGAGGGCACGTATTGCATGGAGCACTGGGTGTTATATGCAAACAATGAATCATGGAACACTACATCAAAAACTAATGATATAATGTATGGTGACTAACATAACATAATAAAATTTAAAAAAAAAACAAAAAACTTAATGGGATGAAGTGTATTCTGAGAGGTTACAAAAAGCTAAGGAAATTTTCAAGAAAATGTGAGTATCTACAAGAACCCAAGACGGTCAACTGCAGAATTCTCTAGGAATTCAAAGCAAACCTATCTATCATTGACTGTATCTTAATGCCATTTCTTTTTGAGGCATTTACAAGATGGTTGAGATAAATCAGGTTTTCTTGGGGAAAGGTGTGAAAAGTACAAATAATTCCTCAGAAAAGAAAGGTTTCCTTAGTTTTGCATAGTTCCCAGCACTCACCACAGCCTTAGTCAGCACTGGCTCTCATGTCTCCTAAGGCATATACCATACCTGCTTCAGAATCCTCTCTCTCAATGGAGACCAGTTGTGGGGTATAGAAGACCAAGCACAAGTCATCTTTATTAATGTGAAACTATAGAGAAATTTGTTTCATTCTAACTAATCTTTGACTAACAGAAATTAGTGAAAAAAATTCTAATGAAACAAGTAGAAAGTAAATCCCAACCTAAAGAGATGAGGGAGGGCTATTTTGTAATCCCATTTACAATGATGATGAGATATAATAGTTTTAAATCTTGCAGGGCTGTGAACAGTTACCTTCTTACCCTGTTATTTAAGTGCTTGCCATGGAAAAACAAAAGTAATAGAAAGCATGTTTCCCCCAGAGCACTTCTCTGTAACAAACTAGGGCAATGAAATGTGTACCCACATTAAAATTAAAAAGCAATGTATGGATACAACAAATTCTTGCTAACAATTCACTTAGAGCACCGGGAGACAGGTGATCTGGATTCAGAACGCTAGCGCACTAGCCATTATCTACCAATCTGTACGATGAGGATAGTAATTCCCACCTTCATAGAATAGCTATGCAGATTAAGTGACAATCTATATGAATTGCCCTCAGTGTTTGGTACATAATCTGCACTCAGTGTTTAGCTACTATAACTACAGAGGTAATTACTACTCAGGAACATGTTAAACAGAACCTTAGGGAGAATCTCTCTCTTCCCTTCCTGGTTCAAGTTTGGAATAAATGTTGCAAAGAAGTTCATATCATTCAGTTCTCCTTATTACAACTTCAAAACAGCCTAAAATATCTTGATATCCCACATACATACAGAATCTATGAGGGACAATCTTCTATGCATCCTTTTGCTTCTTGATTCTAGTTTTTGTCTAATAAGAGAATCTTTTCTTGTGCATTTGGGGTGTGTGTGTGTGTGTGTGTGTGGAACAGAGCAGCTTTGTGTGTGGAACAGCATCATCAAGGACAACAAAGGAATGAGGTGAAGATTAGGAGACTCATTCCTATTAAATCTCTGTCAAATATTCTCTCTAGTTGGGCACTTTTTTAAAAAATAAAAAACAAGGTAAAATAAGAAGGTAGGATGATGCCTCTGATATGGTATAGGGTTTTCCAAAATGGAATTAGCAAGAATATGCAGTCATTGCAAGGGATATGCTGCTTGAATGGATTGCTCTAAGCAAGGGAATAAATCTTCCACAAATACTCTTCCCCAAAACTAGCTGAGAAAATAACTTTTTCCACTTTGCCAAAAAACAGACTAGCAAACAAACAAAAAGTCCACAATACATCTCTTGACATCTTCCTCTTGGGAATTGTGCCAAGTGTAAAACCCTCTGGATACCAAACACAGAGACCGTAAAAAATACTGTTCAAAGAAGCTTCCTTTAACATCTATTTAAAGCATTCTAGCCCTTTAAATCCCTTTATACTTATTTCCCTCAAGGATCAAATTGGCCTGTCTAGGGATATTCTGAATTCAGAGCAACCAAAAGAGTATTGGTTTAGTTATATGGATTCTTTTAAATATAACTGGACTATTTCATAAAAACCAAATCTATTAAGATACACTGGATAAAACTTAGAGAAAAAATGTTAAATGATTTCTTTCAGGTTCAGGGGTCTTTATCCAATAAGATAGTTAGAACCTATTTTATCAAATCATGTCATGAGATCTTTATTCCTATCACAGTCAATGCTCATTTCATTTTACAGCAAACAATAAACATTTAAATTTATGATAAAACACTTTGTATATATTGGGCGCCTGGGTGGCTCAGTCATTAAGCGTCTGCCTTCGGCTCAGGTCATGATCCCAGGGTCCTGGGATCGAGTCCCACATCGGGCTCCCTGCTCGGCAGGAAGGCTGCTTCTCCCTCTCCCACTCCCCCACTTGTGTTCTTGCTCTCGCTCTCTCTCTCTCTCTCTGTCAAATAAATAAATAAAATCTTTAAAAAAATACAAAACACTTTGTATATAAACTTAAAAACGTGCAGGTGAGCAGAAAAGCTTAAGGACCACTAACTGGTAAATGTCTTCATGTATGTATGAGGACTACTTCATTAATAATGCACTGTCCTAGACCAGAAATAGCTGTCTGTATTTTGTACACTAGACAAGCCTCCTCTTGAGAATATAATCTCTACTATCACTGGAGTGTATAGAACACCCCTTCGGAAGTCGTTTTAGCTATCGAAAAAGCAAGAGTGATGGTGTGTGGTACTGGAATTTTTTTTAAATTTGGAATTTTTAAAAAATTGTTTCTTATTAATTTTAAGTAGGTAATACATGGCTCAAAATTCAAAATGTAGAAAGAAGTTATTCAGTGAAGTCTCCTCAATTTTGTCCCTTTGCCACACAGATAGGTTTCCTCCCAATTTTGCATAGTTTCCAGCACTCACCACAGCCTTAGTCAGCACTGGCTCTCATGTCTCCTAAGGCACACCTGCTTCAGAATCCTCTCTCTCAATGGAGACCTCCCTTACCCCTCCTCCCCCTGCCAGACATCTAATTTGTTAGGGGTGTGTATGTGTCCTCTTTTAGAGATATTTTAAACATACGAAGAGAGTATATTCGTTTTTTCCCTCCACTTGTACACGAATAATGGCACGCAATATGTTACCCTCCGCATTTTTTACTTCTCTTGTGTCCGAGTATATCTTGAGAGGTCACAAGCAAGAGCCTGATCTGGACACGTTCCGCTGGGGCTTGAAGCCTAGCTTCACCACTTACTGTGTGTCCTTCGGCCTGTTAAGTTTTCTGTGCCTCAAGTTTCTCAGTGATAAGAACTCAGGTTACTGCAGAGATTCAGTGAATGGCCGTATACAGAAACTACTTAGAACGATGTCCGGCATAGTGTAAATGCTATATGAGCTTCTGCTACAACTGCTATTGTTACTATCATCATCACCTTTAGGATACATTCCCAGACACAGAATTACTAGGTCAAAAAGAAAATACACATCGAATTTTGACAGATGTTGCCAAAATGGTCTTCATCAAGGTTCCACAAATTTACATTTCCAACAGTGATGTGTGAATTGAATGTCTACTTCCCAACACGCATGCCAAGAAAGTATTTAAATTTTTTGAGTCTGATGAGTGAAACTGTTACTACAGTGTAGTTTTAAGTTATATTTCTTTTTAGTGAGGAGGGTAACATATTGTGTGCTCTGGATTTCTTTCGGCGTGAATTATTTGTTCAGTTCCTTTGCCCATTTTATTTGAAACCCGGAACTTGAATTTGTCTTAATGTATTTGTAGTTCTGTGTACTGTGTCATACTTAGAAAGGCTTTCCCTATCTAAGATCATAATTTAAAGTATTTATCCCATAGTTTATAATATGGTTTGATCTTTTTCCATTTAAATCTTTCATTCATTTGGAAATCATCATGGTGTAAGTTTTGAGATATAAATCTAAATGTATTTTAAGCTTGCTACCCAGTTGTCCCAAATTATTTTACTGAATATTTTCTGAAATGATATGAGATGCCTACTTTATCATATACTCAATTACCATATTTCTTCTTCTATTTCTGGACTTGCTATTCTTTTTTTTTTTTTTTTTTGGACTTGCTATTCTTTATCTATCAATTCATACCCTTATAATATTGTTTTACTTTATGTTTCAGTATCTGATGGAGCTAATTAGTACTCACTCATTAGTCTTTTTCAGATATTGCCTACCTATTCATGTTTGTTATTTCCTCCCATGAACTTCAAAATCGATTTGCTAGTGCAAAAAAAAAAAAAAAATTTCCTCTTAGAGTTTTTTACAGATTGCAATAAGAAATTCAAAGGTTCACTTGAAGAAAACTGAAATCTTCATGATGTTTTCTTCTTATCCAAAAATTTAGTGCCTTTCCATTCATTTCAATCTTCTTTTGTGTCTCTGAGAAGCATTTTAAAGTTCAATTTGCTTGTTTCTTTTTTTATTATTATTAAAGATTTTATTTATTTAGAGAGATAAGAGTGCACAAGCAGGTAGGGGCAGAGGGAGAGGGAAAAAGAGAATCTCAAGATCTCAAGCAGACTGCACACTGAGTGCAGAGCCTGACACGGGGTGCAATCCCAGGACCCTGAGATCATGACCTGAGCCAAAATCAACAGTCAGATGCTTAACCAACTGAGCCACCCAAATGCCCCTGCTTGTTTCTTTCTTTTTATTTATTTATTTATTTATTTGACAGAGAGAAACACACCGAGAGAGGGAACACAAGCAGGGGGAGTGGGAGAGGGAGAAGCAGGCCTCCTGCTGAGCAGAGAGCCCCATGCGGGGCTCGATGCAGGGCTCGATGCAGGGCTCGATGCGGGGCTCAATGCGGGGCTAGATCCCAGGGTCCTGGGATCATGACCTGAGCTGAAGGCAGACGCTTAACGACTGAGCCACCCAGGCGCCCCAACCCCTGCTTGTTTCTTATTAAGTTTATTCCTTGATATCTTAACTTCTGTCACTCATGGATGAGGTCTTTTATTTTATCTTCATATTGCTGTATTTATGAAAACTATTTCTGTCTTTAATACCCAACTACTTACTGATTTTTCTTTTTGTTGTAGTAAGTTTTCAGTTGATTCTCTTGGGTTTCTAAAGATAGAGTCATATCATAGTAGTAATTTTCCTCCTTTTAAATATTCATCTCCCTGGGGCGCCTGGGTGGCTCAATGGGTTAAGTGGCTGCCTTTCAGCTCAGGTCAAGATCCCAGGGTCCTGGGATCAAGTCCCATGTCCAGCTCCCTGCTCAGCGGGAAGCCTGCTTCTCCCTAGCCCTCAGTCCTTCCACCTGCTTGTGCTTTCGCTCTTTCTCTGTCAAATAAATAAGTAAAACCTCTAAAAAGAAAGAAAGAAAAAAACAAGTTTACAAAAAAAAATAATAAAAAAGTATTGATACTCCTATCTTTTTATCTATTTGTGTTACCTAATACCTCTCAAAGCAATGTTAGATAATAGTGAGGATAGGCCTTCTTCTTATCTTAGATAAGACTTTAGCATAAGTGCTTGCAGTGCTTCCTCACTAGGAATCATGCTGGTTTTGGGGTTGAGATAGATAAATTTTAATCACATTCAGAGATTTTCATCTATTTTTATTTTTAATACTATTTACATCAAAATGTGTTGAATTTTTCAAGTGTTTATTTAGTATTTATTAAGATGATCATATATTTTGGGGCGCCTGGGTGGCTCAGTCGTTAAGCGTCTGCCGTCGGCTCAGGTCATGATCCCAGGGTCCTGGGATCGAGCCCCGCATCGGGCTCCCTGCTCAGCGGGAAGCCTGCTTCTCCCTCTCCCACTCCCCCTGCTTGTGTTCCCTCTCTTGCTGTGTCTCTCTGTCAAATAAATAAAATCTTTAAAAAAAAAAAAAAAGATGATCATATATTTTCACTCTTTAGATTTATTAACATAATCAAATATTCATAGATAAATGAATATTGAACCATCCTTAAAACTCTAGTATGAACCTTCAGATGAGATTATTCTAGTTTTCGTATTTGGGGCAATTCTTACTGAGTTTGGTGCCAGTACTATGTTTGCTTTATTTAAAAGATTTTAGGGCGCCTGGGTGGCTCAGTTGGTTAAGCGACTGCCTTCGGCTCAGGTCATGATCCTGGAGTCCCGGGATCGAGTCCCGCATCGGGCTCCCTGCTTGGCGGGGGGTCTGCTTCTCCCTCTGCCCTCTTCCCTCTCGTGCTCTCTGTCTCTCATTCTCTCTCTCTCAAAATAAATAAATAAATAAAATCTTTAAAAATAAATAAATAAAAAAAGATTTTAGAAATTTTTTTCTTCTGTTCTACAACAATGTAAGTTATACTGAAACTATAAGAATCTGATAATATTTTCTAGTAGAACCATCTGATGATAACTTTGAACAGTAACTTCAACGATGCCACTTTTTTATTAAGTCAGTTTTTGCAGATTATATTTTCCTAGAAAATTATCCATTTTAAGTAGGTTTTTTGGTTTACTCTAGATTTGAGTAAAGTAGCCATTTATTTTACTTCTTTCTCATCTATTAATGTATTCATGTATTTAAGACTTTAACTTTCCCTCTGATTACTGCCTATGCTGAATCCTGTAGACAGTTTGTGCAATGTTTTTGTGATCATGTGTTATACCTTCTTCACTGCAACATGTAATCAACAGTCAAAATTTCTTAAGTAACATATTTTACCTTCTTTTTTGAATACCGTCTTTGAAATCAGGCATGTTTTATACCCACGGCACATTTTAATTTGGACTAGCCACATTTCAAGTGCTTTATAGCCACACTGCGTAGCACCTGGTGTTTTGGATTGCATAGGTCAGAACTTATTTTTTGTGTACTTGGTACTTGGTGTATCATGAGCTGAAAAGGTGAAAATAACATTAATATATTTCTGTGTTTTTCTTGTTAAATCTCCTATACTTCCTGTTCTATAAATGTTGATGCTCTGTAATTTGGTGAAAAAATATTTGTAATTATTATATTTTCATTGTGGGCTATATTCTTTAGCATTAAAATAGGCCTGTCTTGGTCTCTTTTTGTGTCTTTTGCCTTGAATTTAATTTTGTGTGATACTATGTTTATGAGTGATGTTCTATCTTTGTTTTCATTTACCTGATGTATCTTTGCCTGTTTTTTAACTTTTCAAGCATCTGAATCACTAATGACAAGTGTCTCATACATAGCTGAGAACTGGATTTTTCTTTATCAATCTGAGAATCTTTTTACTAGTTGAGTTTAGCCCATTTACATTTATATGACAGGTATATTTGAACTTCGTTCTGTCTTATTATTTTAGGATTGGTTTTCCATTTTTATGACTTTTAAAAGTTATAAGGTCTCTCTGCTTTGGTTTTTATATTCCGGTATTTAGAAAGATTTAGTTTTGTTCAGGTGTTTACCTTTATAACTATGCAGAACTGCCTCCACCTTCTATTTCTCTAGAATTATTAAGAAAAGTCATTGGAAACCTAGAAATAAGGCCAAAGATGGCTTCACGACTTTTGGGTCTCATTCTAAAGTAGAGTCTAACAAGCATAACTAAGGGTCATCTGACTTTCCAGAGCAGTGATTCTCAAATGCAGTATCCAACTAGCAGCATCAGCACCAACATTACCTAAGCACTTGTTGGAAATGCAAGTTCTCAGGCCCTACTCCAGACCAGCAAAATCAGAAACCTTGGATGGGGCCCAGCCGAGTGTTTGAGCAACACCTGCAGATAATTCTGATGCATGGGCTGTGTTTTTCAGACAAGAGCAATTTTGCCCCATAGAGAGTATTTGGAAATGTCTGGAGACATTTTTGTTTGTCACAATTTAAGGGAGAAGAGGATGTGCTCCTGGTATCTAGTGGTGTACCCTGCAATGTACAGGACAGCCCCCACCCCTTCCCCCCAAAAATCATCTGCAAACAAATGTCATTCAAGCAGAGTTTGAGAAACTCTCTTCTAGGGAAATATAACGTTGTTTGCTATGCTATTTATTATGGATAAGGACCCAGACACTAACTTGAAGAAAACTTGATAAGATGCAAAGGATTTTTATCTGGTAGAGATTCAACTTATTTCTGCGCAGTAGAGAAGATAATCTAAATCTTAGGGTTGAATTGCCCAGCAGGATATTGCCTTAGTTCTCTATTATTGTGTGACACAATACCCTAAAACTTAGTAGCTTAAAACAACACAAAGCATTTATTATTATCATGGTTTCTGTGGATCAGGAATTCATTAAGTGGCTTTGATATGTGGAGAAACAATTTTCAGACGATCTGTAACAATGTAGTTTGTTTGTTTGTTTTCCAGTGAGAGGTCTTCTGACATCTGTTTAACTACCCTTTTTTCCCCTCTATTATGCCCCCTGGGTTTTTGTTTTATCTTAACTGTTTTTAATTTTGAGCTTTTATCCAAAACTTGTGGGAAGTTCATCTAGGGAAGGAGCCAGGATAATGTCCAGGCCAGGTGAAATTTGTCACGACCCTGGGTTTTGCATGTAAGTTCAAATACCAAAGGCTAATAGGCAGAGATTGGCAATTGTGGATTTTTTTTTTTTCCACCACAAAAGACTGTAGCACTCTGCTATGGTAGAGACAGATGGTTTTCTTGCAAATATTCCCTGTGTGCTCTGCTTCTTCTGCGAACCAAACCGGGTCCAGAAAGCTCCTGCCGCTGGCTGGTCCATGCATTCTTTCTGTTGTGAACAAAGGATTGAGGATATGCTCTTCGAATGTGCCTCTTTGTGTTGAGAGGGGTACTTGTAGCTCTTTTTGTTTGTTTGTAATCTCTCTACTACAGCAATTTCCTTCCAGGTCCTCCTGCAAGCCTCTGACCAATCTCTGATGCCCTGGGGCCCATCTTTCCTGTTGGGCATAGGATTTCAGATTCCTCCTAGTTGCTCTGCAAATGGAACTTCTTTCTTGTTTTTATTCTCCTTGTGGTTTTTTAAATGATTTCCAGTAAGAGTAGAAGTAATGATTTCTTTTCCCCTACTTTTTCCTTTTTTAAAGATTTTATTTGCCAGAGAGAAAGAGAGCGCGCACACACAAGCGGGGGATTGGGGGGGGGCAGCAGACAGAGAGGGAGAAGCAGTCTCCCCACTGAGCAGGGAACCCAATGCGGGACTTGATCCCAGGACCCTGGGATCATGACCTGAGCCATAGGCAGACGTTAAATGTCTGAGCCACCCAGGTGCCCCTTCCCTACTTTTTTTTTTAACTACAAAACTTCAGAAAAGCTTAAGAAATAGTACAATGAATATCCAGACCCTTTACATAGATTTAACTATAGTTAACATCTTGCCACATTCCCTTTCTCTCTCTACACAAAAACTTTTTCTTCACGGAACCATTTTAAAATACAGATAGGATACTTCATCCCTAACTACGTTAGCAGGCATCTCTTAAAATGAAGATGTTATCTTATATAACCATGAAGCCATTATCACACTGACGTGAATAAACTTTCATTCCATAAGTTATTTAACATATACAGTATTCCCCCTCAGCGGGGAGTATGTTCCAAGACCCCCCAGGGGATGCCTGAAACCGCGGATAGTACTGAAACCTATAGATGTTATGTTTTTTTTCCTCTATGATAAAGTATAATGTATAAATTAGGCACAGTAAGAGATTAACAACAATAACTAATAATAAAATAGAACATAACAAAATACTGTAATGAAAGTTATGTGAATGTGGTCTCTCAAAATAACTTATTGTGCTGTACTCACCCTTCGCCATCTTGTGATGATGTGATTACAAACTGCCTGCCTGTTGAGATGAAGTGAGGTAAGTGATGCCCACGTGGTGACGTCGTATTAGGCTACTATTGACCTTTGACCTTCTGACAATGGGTCAGAAGGAGAAGCACCTGCTTCCAACGGTGTTGACTGCAGGTAACTGGAACTGTGGAAATCAGAGCTGCAGAGAAGGGGGATGCTGTTGTCCGTATTTAAATTTCCCTAATTGCTGCCCCCAAAGTGTCTGCTTTATTTATTTTTTGATCCAAAATCCCATCAAGGTTTACAACGCAGTATGTGGCTGTTGTGTTTCATTTGGTTAATGCATCTCATTTGATCCAGAACTGCTCTGTCCCTCTTTTTTTTTTTAATGACATTTTATTTCTGAAGTTTCAGGTCAGCTGCCTTAGAGAATGCTCCCAAGCAATGCTTTCCTTAGGCTATTTTGTACAAACCGCAAGTCACTTTGTTTCTGAGATATGCATTCCAATGTGCGTGTTATTAACATTTTAAAAAGAAAATAAAGTAGATACTTTTGCTTGAGGTTTGAGTACGCTCTAGACTTCAACAGGCAAGTTTTGGATGCAACTTGGAGGAAGCGATTTCCTGATGAGCCTTAAATCCCAAGTAGTTTCCTACCATGACCACCTTCAGTAGGTGTAAAATATATTCTGGTTATCAAATGAATGGTGTACTTTTTATTTTAAAAGTTAATTGTTTTCCTCTTTTCTGTCTCTATTAAACTAAATTCCTCCAAGAGCCAACCTCTTAAGCCTAGCTATGCGTTAACCTATATTTCTCTAAACTCATTTACATTTTGCCCATTTGGTTTCTTAATCTTGCCTACCCATTTTCAAACAGAGAGAGAATAGCCAATGTTAGGAAACAGAACAGAATTAACCCTACATACACATAGTGCCAGGAATAAGAAAAACCCCTTTAAATATTTTTCATTTATACTTCTCCATTTAAATAATTCTTTTTGGGTACAGAATTTAGTTAAATGTTGGGTTTAGAGCCTCCGAAGTACACAGCCATATAAACACATAGTCTGGGATCTTATTGACAATTTTAGAAAAGAACCCTGCTTAACTGAAAGTAATACTGACTTACTTATAAGCCCTTTACAAAGTACTTTTACATATACTATTTGACCTGATCTTTACAACAGCTCTGTGAGGTAGTTGAGGAAGGTGGTGAAATCTCTCCTTTTCAAACGAGGAAATTGAGGCTCAAGCAGATGTACATGACTTGCCCAGGGTTTCATGACTACAACTGGCAGAGATGGGCTTTAAATCCGATTGCAGATTGCAAGCCAGAGGCGTGCGGCAATACCTCACTTGACTGAATCTACCTCCTCAGTCAAAAACCAGTGTGTTTGTTTTAGGAATGCTAAGGTTCCTACCATCAACAACAGTTTGGTGCTCCCTTCTGTAAGAGTCCTGCTTCACTGTTAAACAGCAAGCCCTTTGGACCTTTGGAGAGACTCTGTTACCATGGACATTTGGGGACATTATTGCTTTGGGAGGCTGCCACTAACATAAAGTGTTCAATACCAATTAGGGCCACGCTCTGGTTAGGCAGATCTAAAAAACGCATCAATCCAATTTGTACATCCTTCAAGGAAGACTCGGTTGCAGTATCTAACGTATTCTCTCCTGGTACCTGATAATAGTCACTGTTAAGAGTCTGGTTTTCTTTTGCCTTTCACCTAAAAGGTGTTAATGATCATTAAACCTACAAAAGGGAGGTCTGGAGGGACCAAATGTCATAGTTTTTTTTTGCTTCACTGTGGGTTTGCCTAATTTACTTATATTACTGATAATGGGAAACTGACAGATTGGAAACATCAGAGTCACCATTGGTTGTAAGTAAATAATATAATCAGCATTATAAAGCAGCTTCATGATGGACACAGATTCCTCTTTAGCAAAGTCATAATAGTAGTGTGTGTGAGTGTGTGTGTGCGTGTGTGTGTATACACATATACACACAAATACATGTTTGTTTTATTTTCTTTGTTGTTTGTATTTATTTGCTTTTTAGTTGAGGTACATTTAATATCTTTGTCACAGGAAGGCTGATAATATAAAACTCTTCTTATATATGAAAACTCAAATAACTCAAACAAAGTGACAAGTGAAATAATTGCTTTGAGAGGAAAAATAATAATCCAAATTTTCTTCCTGAATTTTCTTAAAAGTAAAAAAAACACACAAGAATTTTCATGTACTTAAGTTGCCATTTTCTGTTTTTTAATTTTGTTAACATGTATTTCATTGCATTTATGAATAGGAATAGATAGTATATATACACAGAGCCAACACTCAGGGATGGCTGCTTGCTTTTTGAGGTGCTTTGCAAATGGTGAGTTCTCTTATTACATAGATTATTCAAAGCTCCGTCAACTAATAACTTCATTTAATTTGCAATATTTCTGCAAATCGATTTCTCAATCTGTTTGGCACAATTAAGTCCGTCCTAGCAAATCTGGAACTGTACTTTAAGGAACCATCTCTCCTGAGGATAGAGATCAAATGTTGCTTGTCTTTGTGCATCTAGTGCAGGACCTGCCCAGAGCAGGTGGTCAAGTGTTCGCTAAGTAGAACTGTCCTCAATTTTATCTAATGGAAAAAGAGAAGGATTTCTTTACTGAAGTGACTGCCCCAAATAGAAATAAATTCAGTCTTATATGGTATACACATTTAAACTCCCAATGAAAATGAGTGCACTTCTGTGGGTACAATTTCTCACTGGTCACGTGGCAGCAGGTCAATCCCCTCATCCACTGGCTCAATCCAATCTCTCTATTTGAACACTTTGAACTAAGTTTGCTCTCCTCTAATCATATAAAAAACAGACCCATGTCTAGCTATTTAGGTCAAAGGGAAACATTGAAAATACTGATACTTTAAAAGCTGAAATGAAATGTTAATCCAAGGTGGTTTCTGATGATTGGATTTCTATGACTATTCTTTTAATTACGGATGGCAATTTCTTAGGAAGAGGACAAAAGTTCTCTCTTATAACCAAAACTTTTCATTTCTAACAAAGTTCTTAAAACTATTTTGAGTTTTTAAAGAATTGCTGATTGTTTTTCATTTCACTAAGTGGTTTGCTTGTTGGTTTGTTTTTCTCCTAAATTTTATCCCCTGAAACTTTAATTGATTTTGTAATCACCATCCAAATTTCTTACTGGCAGTCTTAACAGGAGTCCTAAGAAAGATGGCTAAACCTAGTCACTAAGACAAGTATACTTAATTTGCCCCCACGGCAATTATAAATATCAGGAGAGTTTTCATGGCTGTGTCATAGTTTCCTTATGATGCAGAATTGGTAAGACTTATGTGAATATAAATGTATGACTTGTTACACATCGTAATAGCAACTGTAGGGTAAGAACAATGTAAACATCTCCTTGTATTAGAAGAACCACCTCATTCCAGGATCTGAAGAGCTTTCTTGTCCCTCAAGAAAATAAGTCCTGGTCCCGTCCAAAAAGCACACACACACACACAAAAAAGACCTCTAAATTGACTCCTCCCCACCAAAAGTTTACAAAATACTGAAATAATATTCTCACAAAAAAGTAGAGTTTAGAGAACGAGTATCAAGTACATGCAGAAAAGCTTTCACTTCACTCATATATAAATGGCTCTACGGAAAGACACAGAGAAATCTACCAACTACATCGCCCAGACTTGGTGACACCTGACTAGGGCCTGGGGAGGAGGAAATAAGTAGTTCATAGGGTAAATCCTCTGTCCCACAGTCCAATCAGGGAGACCCCATGGTGTCACCAGGCAGTAAAAGTCCAAGATATCTTTTCAGATAACTTCCTGAGTTGGAGTGTTCTTCAGAATTTCTCATCTTGCTCCTTCCAAATGCCAACATTATTGCCTCCAGTGTCCTCAGCCTGAAGTCAGCCATCCTGCAATACGAATCAGAATCTTTTGTATAGCTGGGTCGCATTTAACCAAGCAAGAATATTCTTAGAAAGCAGTTTACCAGTGACATTCGAGGGAACATCCCAAATAATCAGTACTTTGTGCTCTCAAGATTTAGAGGGAATCAAAAGATCGTGTAGTCTACACAGCTTATGAAATCTTAAATCCTACAGAGTCCAACAAGTTTGCTTACATTAATGCCCTAAAAGGTGCTCCACAAGACCCTGGTCTATGAAATGCTTCTTGTTGAGGTTTCCCTTTTAGAAATCCACAATGTAAATTTGTATAAGGGCACTGAGAAAATTTGTAAGGGAAAATTATATATATATATATACATACACACATATCTGCATAGGTATATAGAGAAATATGTAGGGAGTGATATATGTAAACACATCAAACTTTATTTACTCCAGCATTTCCTAGCCCTTCTATGATATTTGTTAATTAGATTTAATTTAGTAGAAGATAAGGGAAAACGAAGAAGCATTATAAAGAAAATATACATATTCTTACTGCCAAGAGAGTAATCATGACCTGCCATCTTGTCCCTGCCATCCAGGGGCTCAATGATCATTGCAGAAATGATATGCATAGTCCCAAAAAATGTTCACACACTTGTATTTTAAAATGAGTATAAATTCTGGAACTCCACCAAAGGAAATACACAGATTACAAATATAACTGTCTTTTCTGTCGGTTTATCATTTTTACTCATAGGATTCATAGACATCGTCTGATTCTAAATAATAAATCTGTAGATCATTTCTCTGAATGCTATTCATTGCCTTGCCTGGCAGAAAAAAATTCTTAAATATGAAAACCCCTTTGTCTACATATTCAACCCTGATGTAATTTTGTCACATTTTTTCCTTTTTCCTTTCTTCCCTCAACAAGGGTAAATAATCTTTTCATTTGTTACTGATTTGGATGAGAAGGACAATGTATACCATATGCATTATATATACAAACATACTGTCTCCCCTAATTAGCACACATGAAATTGAATACTAGTAGTCAGTGAACCATCTCTATGATTTATGACATGAGAAAAATGAAAGGGTAAGATAATACTTGAATATAAATATTCAATTTTCAAAGAAAAAATTAAATTTAAAAAATCCAGATTTTTGTCTCTATTTCCTTATTGAAGATCAGGAAATCCTACTTATGTAAGTTATTGTCCTACATCTAACAGGCAGTGAATTTCTCCTAAGCCAGGAGCAAGGTTTAAGTACTCTAAACAGTGCTAGGCAAATAGAAGTGAACTCATAGCTAGTTTCACGGTTTATTAAGCAAAAGCAGGTACTCCTCTGAATTCAGAGGTGGTCCACAAGGTGAGCACCATCATGAAAGCTCTAGGTAGGCATCCTATGACTCTACCCATAGAAGCTCTTGTTTTTCATGAGATTTTAGTTATAGCCACATTGCTCATGGAAACAGCCTCCACAGGCTTAGGTGGTAATGGGGTGACTAGCACAATTTCAAAGAATCTTGCACAGTGATTTCTCACTTTTTGGGAGTGTCATAGACTCCCTTGAGTATCTGTTCAATGCTGTCGACCCTTTCTCCAGAAATGAGCATATGTCCATATGTAATTTCACATAAAGTATAATACACTTTCATGAACTCCTTGAGGCCCTTATTTAGACCCCAGGTCAAGATCCCTTCCCTAGGATATCTTCTTCTGTTATAATATCAAGAACATTTTCTTATTTACCTTTATATACCCAGCTTGAACTTGCCAGGCAGTAGAAGAAATGGAAGGATAGGACTGAAATATTTGTCAAGATAATCAATGAAGAAATGTTAAAAATAAAGTTGGCATTGCAAATCTATAGGGACAGAGAGTAAATTAGTGCATTGCCTAGGGCTGGGATGAGGTAGGAGAGATGAGCTGTGACCGTTAATGGGTACATTTGGGAATGATGTAAATTTTTTTTTTTTTAAAGATTTTATTTATTTATTTATTTTAGAGAGGGAGAGAGCACAAGTGGGTGGGGGGAGGAATAGAGGGAGAGGGACAAGCAGACTCCACGCTGAGTGTGGAGCCTGATGTGGGGCTCGATCCCACCACCATGAGATCATGACCTGAGCTGAAATCAAGAGCCGGATGCTCAACCAACTGAGTGATCCAGGCATCTCCAGGGGATGATGTAAATGTTCTATAATTAGATTGTAGTGATGGTTGTGTATCTCTGTGACTACTAAAAACCACTGAATTATATATATACTTTAAATTAGTATGTTCTATAGTACATAAATTAGGTCTCAATATAGCTGTTTTCAAAAGCTGGTGTTACAAAAAAGGAAAAAGAAGTGGCTCAACAGAACTTACAATAAACTGCATGAGACTGAAGATAATTTGTGGCCTCCTTATTAATTGTCTTCAATGAGGAAGGAACTAGAGGAATTTGGGTTAAAGGTCATTGGAGTTTTTCTCATCATGGGAAACCAAGGAGACTGTGTGTTTAGGTCTCCTAAAGAGTGGAATGTGGAGGACCACCTAAGAATAAAGAGCACTGGCTTGATCCAATAGGATCTCTGCCTAACCCAAGAATTCTGTTTATGAGAACGACTCCATAGAGAGGTGATGGCTGTCCTCCATGGCACAGCTTGAAAGGTTAGGAATACGACACCAATTTCCCCAAATCTTTCTTCTCAATACACTATGGACTCTTGACTAATAAATTTATCTAAGTCTATCTTGAATCAATTTATATTTTCAGCTTATTCTAACAAATTCCATATGCTTGGATGATATGAATGTAATTTTTATGTGGAGCCAAAGCCTGGTTTATAGAACCTTGAGTCTCTCATGCCTCTGATTCTCACCACCCCCTTCTCCATGATGCTGTCAAAAGCCACTCTTCTCTATCTGCAAGTCTTTTGCTTCCACTGCCCATCACTCTCTCTCCCCCACCCTGAGTGTGGGCCCTGATTCTAGCTTGGAAAACTAAACTGACTGGTATAGGGTACTGGCCTATCGGGTACACCCAGTAAGTCATGGATCCTTGGGACATCATTTTAGTACACAGAAATGGCAGCCTCACAAAGCTTTAGAACCCATCTGGTTCCATTTTATACATGATGAAACTGAGGTGCAAAGAGAAGAAATAATTTGCCTGGGATCACATAACTAGCCAACAGCAAGATGAAAAGTAGTATGTGTTAATGCCCAACCATTCAGCTCTCAGAACTATGAGGCTGTCTCCTGGACTCACTATAATGTTCATCTTGGCCCCTTTGAGCCTCCTTCTTGTGATTTTACTTGTAGTTTGACCCAGAACTGACCTCACCATCCTGTCTGGTCTCACCCACATCTGCTTCATCCTGGTCAGGCTCGAACTCGGTGCCCCGGTCAACCACATCCACGCCAGCCTGCACCCTGGGCTTCTCGTTTTCCCACTTGGCAAAACCCTTGTCCTTTGCTGCTTTGTCATGGAACTTGGATTTCATTTTGGGGAAGGTGTGGGACCCTGAGTCCCCCCAGCCAGCCTCTGACCATACAGGTTCGGTCTGGGTGGCCTGGCTGGTGGTAGCCCGCTGCAGCCTCACGGAGATCTTGCGAGAAGAGCCTGTGACCAGCGTGATGGCTCTGCTGTCCAGGTCTCGGTGTCCAGCAGTGACTCCAGGGAACTCGAACACCTCATCCTGCACTGAAAGGGGGGAGACTGTTGTGATTATTTGACATCTGATCGCTTTATAGCAAACCATCAAAGTTGGTGCAAACAACAGGAGTCCAATGGGCAAGGCCCCAGAGGGACAGACGAGAGGCAGACCCAAACGGGCTGCAGGTGAGTTGCATAGAAGTGAGACCTGAAAGCAGAGAGAAGCAAGTGGGAGTCAAGGGTGTAGCCATAGCAACTCACCCTGAAGTAGGTCTTGGTGTCGAGGACTCTGAGCAGGTTCAGATCCAGAACCCAACAGAAGTCCAAGTGTGGGAAGGCAAGCAGAAAGAAATCGAGGTAGAAAAGAAAGCAGAGGCTATTACCTGGGGGCAACGAGGGACTTCCAGGCAGCGACCCATGACTACTGCCCAAGGAGGGCGCCCGGGCAAATCTCCTACAGGCCAGAACCAGGAGGTCTTTGCACTGTTTGTGACAATTGGCTCCACAGTCTGAAAAATCCCAAAGTATCACAGATGATTAGTGGGAACCAATGCATCTGGTGCTGACTGAGCTTCCAGGGTGGCACCTGAGCTATCGGCTATGCCCTCCCCATCCCCCTTCCCGTGTTGACTCAGAGTCCGGCTCAGGCCTGCAGGGTGTGGCCAGGGGCTGGAAAAGGGCCAGTGGGACTTGCTAGCCTTCCTGGGGTTCCTCTCACATTTGTTCAACTTCTTCTTCTGCACAATTCATCCAGGTGCTGGGGAGCAAACAAGCAGGGGACAGACCTAGTGAGGAGTTGCCTTTGCCCCAAACTAAATGCAAATTCCATGGGACTGGGGTTTTCTCCCAGGCCAAGACAGATTCTCCATCAAGAGGCTCCCTGAGCCAGAATGAGGGAAAGAAACCCCAGCTTCTAGTGTCTCCCAGGACCAAGAGCTGCCTCTCTTCATCTACAGCGAGGTGTCCCTTCATTCAGTATTCACTTGCATTTTTTTTATTCTTCTTCATTCCTCTACATCTTTTCCAGAACAAGTGATTTTATGTCCTGCTTTCTTTCTTTGCATAGAAACAGAAAACAAGGTGGGCTTATGCCCAGTATTATGTTCCAGATTTGACTTTATGGCTTTGAAACAGTAGACTCTGTGAAATCCCCCATTAGAACGCTTTTAGTTAAGAAAGCAGACTATTAATTGCTGCTTGGGGTAGAAAACTTTGGCTGCTTTGGAAAAGAGCAACACAATTATTTCCCATAAAGGGTCCTACATTTCTCTTAGAATTACTGAACAGATAGGATCATTTTATTTTATTTTATTTTTAATTTTTTATTTATTTGCGAGAGAGAGAATGAGAGACAGAGAGCATGAGAGGGAGGAGGGTCAGAGGGAGAAGCAGACTCCCTGCCGAGCAGGGAGCCCGATGCGGGACTCGATCCCGGGACTCCAGGATCATGACCTGAGCCGAAGGCAGTCGCTTAACCAACTGAGCCACCCAGGCGCCCAGGATCATTTTATTTTTAAATATTTTCTTTATTTGAAAGAGAGAGAGAGTGAGCTAGAGGGAGAACACGAGCAGGGGGAGGGGGAGAAGCAGATTCCTCTGCTGAGCAGGGAGCCCAAAGCGGGGCTCGATCCCGACCTGAGCCAAAGGCAGTCGCTTAACCAACTAAGCCACCCAGGTGCCCCAGACAGGATCATTTTAAAGAACATATTTCTCTCTCACTATCAAACAGGACCTTTCTAATTCTTTCAGATACTTGCTTTTCCCCCAAATGGTCTTATTTCAAATGCTCTTGTAATGACATCATGGAAAGACTAAATTAAAATGAAATGTTCAGTCTATTTTAATTAAGTTTTTCATTCCATTGCCTTTAAGAGAAAATACGTATACACACAGCTGATCCAAGGGCTTAATTGATTTTCATCTCCATAAATGTGTGTTTATATGTGTGTGTGCATGCGTGTATGTGTGTGTGTGTCTTTTTAGAGGCTAAGGGTCAGAAGCGAGAATAAAACTATGGCTAGGTGGTAAAATAGTGCAGTATTTTTGCTGCTTGAAAGTAAAAATCCAAGTTACACTCAGACAACTAATACCAGGAACTAAAGGGAAGGTTTTTGAGACTAAAAGGTGGCTCCCATCTAGTTTCAGGGAACTCTGTTCATACGACAGGAGGCCCAAGCCTAAAAGATAGCTAGAAAAAAAAAAAGACACCATAAGGGAATAGTATTAATCTGAAGGCATTCTGTGATGAAGAAGTTTCCTTCTGTAGTTATATCTTTTAAGAGCATTGTCGGATTCTTAAAACCATCAGTACAAATAGTCTGCATAAACTATCCAGCAATTTCTTAAATTAAACACCAATAATATATAATGATCATACATGCATAAGTAACAACACAGTCCTAAGTGCCTATTAATATGCATATGTATTGCCTTTATCAAGTACATACTTATTTGTTTATAAATTTCAATTAAATGGGGAACTATATGAACAAATTCATTGAAAGGGACAAAAATAAGTTTTAAGGCTTCTCCTTTTTTTTAATCATCATCTGTGATTTAGTGGAGAAAGGAAAAGCTACCTGTGAGAGCGGAAAGGCATATGTATTACGGGAATGAGTGTGTGCTTATTCCCATGAAGGACAAGGTTCTTTCATATGGTATTTTAGTTAGGCCTGTCCCACTCCAGAGTTCCCACCCTAATTGTGTGCTGATGATTCACAAGACATCCTAGAGATGGGGCCACATGTATGTGGCTTGATAAGGATGGTTTTCTTGCTCTCACAACAAACTATAAAATTCCAGTTGGGGCTCTCCAAAACTCTAGGTTTTTTTTTTTTTTTTCCTAGACACATTACCTCTTCAGTTGCCAGTGGTCCAAAGAGCCGAGTTCTCCATGATGCCAAGAGTTTTTGTGGTTTCATCAGACAATTTGATTCCTGCCCCACATGTCCCATTTTAAAATTTTACCAAATAACATTTATTTACCTTTGCATTTGTATCCTTGCTTGATTATGCCCCAGAGCTGAAACAAAAGACAAAAGAATGAGAGAACCTGAATTAAAATCTGGGGAAAAAAAAAAAACAAGGCCAGAAAGAAGGAAGTCCTGGGAAGCATGATGGTTGGTGGAGCACAAACAGGATGTAGCTGATCCTGACACCCTTCCTGTCAGATAGAAGCTCACTGCAGCTGGGGTGATAACAGCTTTGCTTCCCTTTTCTTTCTGAAAGCCAAATGGGAGCCGGGATGGGAAACTTACGTTGGTACATTTATTGGACTTTGGTATAATGCGCTCTCAGCTCAATTTACCAGGGAGACTGTCACTGTTTTTGGAAGCCCCCAGCTCCCTCTGCCTTCTTTTTCATCACTCCAGCTGTTCTTGGCGCCCTCTACAGGAAATTAAGAAACCTACGGGGTGCATATCCCACTAAAGCATTTGCATGGAGCTAGGTTCTTTTCTGAGTAGCATTTGTGCCTTGAAAGAATATAGAAAAGGAAAAGATCTATTTGTTCATGTATTCATTCTCTGATTGCTCAGTGTTTGGCCTGTGCCAGAGCTCAGGGAGATTCAGAAAACACTCTGATTCTGCCAACCACAGAGGAAGCAGGATGTAGTAAGTGACGAGTGTCTCAGGAGAGATGTGAGGGCCTACAGTTTAAGGAGGGGGTGTTTGTCCAGGTGGCTCGGAGGCTCATCCTGTGGGTAGTGTGTTCGCCCCCCTGACACACCGTGTTCTTCCCCATGACTCTCAGCATTGCACACAGGTCCCAGGGACACAGAAACATACAATATTGATGAATTCAGTGGGCTTAGCTCAAGCTGGCAAAACCCCCATTTTTAACCTTTTAGTGGTTAGGTTAGGTGACTGATATCTTTGTAATAAAATGATTTTGAAAGAAACAGGGCTGGTGGCCTACTGGGGCTGATGGGGGTGTCATTTACATGTATGATAGGGGAACAATGCCCTGAGTGTGGTATTGTTCATGACCCTCCCTACAAGAAGAATAAATAGTTGCCAATGTGAAGTGACTCGAGGCATCAGGAAGACTGATCCTTAACCCTCTTTCTGACAAGGGAATTCCACCAGTGGAAAGTGATTCCTTTGAGTCTTAAAAGTTAGCGGGTCCTCCGGAGTACATTATTAAGATGTAAATGTGTCCTGGGAAGGAAAGATTATTAAGACAACTAACCGGCAGCAAGGCTTGTTACCTCGGATGACCAGAAGAGGTGAGAGGCAGTCTATGCAGAAAAGGGAAGTGGGGTTGGGGTAATCCCAGCATGTCAGAGATACAGGGACCTTCAAGATAATTTTGTTTTTCTCCCATAAAAGGTGAGTGGGACGATCCAGAGAATTAAATAATCTGCAAGGTCCCACATCTGGGAAACTGTGCAGTGATAAGAAATTGTTTCCTCACAGAGACCTTGGTGATAGTAATACCCATAGTAATGATAGCTAACATTTATTAACTTTGGTTGTGTGAGAGGCACAGTTTTAAGCTTTTTATGTGTATTCACTCATCCAATGCTATGTATATACAGATTGGGCTCTCGAGAGGTGAAGTCACTTGGCAAGGTCTTGTTGCTAGTGAGCAGGGAAAGAAGGATGTGTCACATGAGGGAAGGACAGGAAGCCACTGCTCCTGGGTGTTTTGTGTGTGAGCAAAAGCCACTGATCTAGGACAAGAAAGGACAAGATTTAAGAAGAAGCATTCTAATATCCAGATATGGCACATTATTAGCAAAGCTGCAGGAACTGCTAGAAAAGATAGAGTGAAGCCTGAGTCCTAGCAGGAGGGAAACTCAGGGCACTGCTTGCTAATGCTCCTTAATAACTAGGAGACGACACAAGGCAGGAAGGGGCTCTGGGTCAGCGTGCCAGCCACAGACAGAAGGAATATTTCCCACAGTCCTTTGATTTGAGACCTCAGGTTGCTTTAGGATTTGGACGGACTATGGTGTAAGGAGCACTGGACTGGGAGTGCTAATTAACTCTCTTTTACAGATAGGAAAACAGAGACTCAAAGATGATCAATAATTTGCTCAAGGACATAAATTTAATAAGGGCAGAACTGAGATTCAAAGTCAGGGTTCCAGACTCAAGTCCAGAGCTTTATACCTTATCACAGATGCATCAAGAACCTAGCA
This sequence comes from Leptonychotes weddellii, assembly GCF_054177405.1. NCBI lineage: Eukaryota > Metazoa > Chordata > Mammalia > Carnivora > Phocidae > Leptonychotes > Leptonychotes weddellii. Next base: position 98,946,045 of record NC_138378.1, read on the forward strand.
CCAGCAAACCTGCTCTGATGAGTCAGGAAGGGAAGTGTGGAAGCTCCTGAGAAAGACCACCTTGTTGCTTCTACAGAACCCATGCCTCCACAGAAGGGAAAGATACCCAGAAGGACTAGAGAGCACAGATAAGACCTTGAGATTTGATAAGAGCCCGTCAACTCTCACACCATACCAAAGGGCAGATGTCTCAACCTGACTTTCCGTGGAGCTAAGCCATGGCCTAACAGATTCACTGGGCCCTGCTCTGCAGAAGAGTTGTACATGGCCCTATCCTACTTCAGCATTTTTTGGTGTAGATACAACCAAGATTTCCCATCAGAGGAAAGAAATATGAAAAAGGAGACATATTTGTTGTATGATAAAGTGGTCGGGTGATGAAATCCCAGTGGTGAACCTGACAGAAGAAGAATCTCTCCTTCTCTGGGATGGGTGAGGACAGCTGGGTGGGCTGGCCTTGCCCCTTGATCACATCCACTGCAGTGACCACCTGGGGCCATCTTTGAGGTAACTACTGCCTCTTATTCACCCATTCTCAGGGGAGTATGTGCTTGAACACAAACTCCTGTCCTTGGGCCCCTCAAAGCCAGTCCTTCAAGCACGGGATGGGAAAACTGTTATTTTGGCAATTGTGATAGCAGCCGTGAATTCAAATGGGTCTCCAGGGGAACACGATGGCTGAATGAAGCTAGCACAGCTGAGTTCTGGCCTCTGGACAGAGGAGTGGTAGTCATGCGGGCTGCCGGGCCAGCCTCACCTAGAGGACCACATTTTCATCTTCTACACCCTGGGTAACAACTAGACTTGCAGGGCGCATGAGTCTTTGTTCAGTATCAGGACCAACGCTGCCCTTAGTTGCCAGAGAATTATCCAATGTGGGGAACTGAAGTGTACGATCTCCAGTCTGTGCAGTGGTGTACGTAGAGCACGGGATTAGGGTCAGAACACCTGCGTTTGAGCCTTGGCTCTGGTAATTATGGGCTGTAGGGTCCCGGGAAACTTATACCCTCTGAACCTCTCTGTCCTGATAGGCAAATGGGGAGAATAAAATATTTGCCTCATGAGCTAGTCATGAGGATTAATTACATTAACGTGTATGGAAGTACTTCATTACTGTCAAGTGCCAAATAAATGTTATTTATTATTATAACTATCTTCCCTCCGAAAAGATTTTTTTTTCCTTTTGAATTATGAATCATTGAGCCATGCCATGATGGATTTCTAGTGACTGACATCACATGAAGCAAGAACTGGGAGGAACTGGCTAAGATAAATAATCCCCTTAATTGCACCTGCTATGAGTATTAGCCATGAATGCCAAGGCTCCTTGGGCCGAACTTTCCTTGGCAGGGATTAACAGACAAACTGCTCTCTTGAGTTAACAAGCCTCACTATCCTTTCCTGTCACCAGCCCTACATTCCTAGAAAGAACATAGTGAAACCTGCAGAGTTTGCTTTTGCTTTTTTTTTTTAAAGATTTTATTTATTTGAGAGAGAGAATGAGAGAGAGAGAGAGCACATGAGGGGGGGAGGGTCAGAGGGAGAAGCAGACTCCCTGCGGAGCAGGGAGCCTGATGCGGGACTCCATCTTGGGACTCCAGGATCATGACCTGAGCCGAAGGCAGTCGCTTAACCAACTGAGCCACCCAGGCGCCCTGTTTTTGCTTTTCAACTTAGTTTTTAATTTCAGGGAGCCATCATATTTTACTTCTGATCTAAAGCAGACAATGGACTCCGTTGGTGTATCATTTTCCTACCTTCTCAGAATGAGGCACAAATTACACACAAGAGAAAACAATGGAAAACAGACTTACAAATCCTGCACAGTGTTCGCAGAAGGTTGGCTTGAGATAGGTCATCTCCTGAAAATTATGGACAAATCCCGGTCCCATTTTACAGTGTAACTGGGACTTAGCTCGCAGGAAGTAAGCCATCATTTCATCTTTACTAATAAGGCCATCCCTGTGAAGAGAATCAGAAAAGGGAGGGATCTTGAAGACCATGTTGCTAAGTGGCTGACACACTGTGATCACCCAACTCCCCAAACCTTTGTGGCCAAAAGCAGGTGGGGAGTGTTTACTTCTCTGCTCTTTCTGAAAGGAGAGGACCTTGAAGGACAGCATTTAGTGCCAAAGGCTCTTAGTAAGGAGAAGATACGTATGTGTATCCTGTGCTCCGTAGCACAGAAAGTCTCCTTCATTACCAAATGGTAGCTTCTAGAAGGAAATCTCCTTTCTAGCGCATCCCTAGCAATAGGGTGTGCAAGAATTAGGCTGCTAGAGAAAGGCAAAAAACTGTAATAACTGGGCCCGCCATTCTCAAATTCATTCAGCCTGATGTCATCCAGGCCACTGCCATTGGTAATCTTTTATTCATGTCTTACTGGCTTATAGACCATTTCCTAGAGCGATTCTTCCAGATCTTCTTCACACAGAACCTCTGGTTGCACCCACCAGCACATATCCAGACCTCTTGTTTATCAAGAAGATCAAATCCACATGAAGTAGGTGATCTTCATACTGCCTTCTCTCCACATCGGCCTGTGCTGGAGACCACACCCTTCTGTGCCAATTCAGAATTCCTTGTATCTCATCTGTCCTCTCTTGGGTCCTCCTGTCTCTGAGGAAGTCATGCTCCCATCCCCTACTCTGCAGTCTCACAGGACACAGCTCCTTCCAGGTTCTGCGCAGTCTCTTCACCCGCTCCTTCCTCTGTGTAAAGATACGCTCGCAACTTCCCCGCCTGGAAAATGTCTTTCCTCAATCTTGCTTCCATCCCTGGCACCTGTCTTTTCTCTCTTCCTTTTCTTACTCCCAAAGTTTTCAAAAAGAATATTAATTAGAGGGGTTTTTTCCCCCATTTCCTTCAATTACTCTTCCCTCCATATAAACAGGCTTCTAACCCTACCATTCTGTTGAAACTGTCACAATGATGTCCTCAGTGGCCTTTTCTCACTTTTTTAAAAAGATTTTATTTATTTGACAGAAAAGAGAGAAAGAGAGCACAAGCAGGGGGAGAGGCAGAGGGAGAGGGAGAAGCAGGCTCCCCACTGAGCAGGGAGCCCGACATGGGGAACGATCCCAGGGCCTGAGATCATGACCTGGGCTGAAGGCAGACACTTAACCGCCTGAGCCACCCAGGCACCCCCTTTGCTCACTACTTGACGTTGTTGACCTCCTGGCTGCATGTGACATGCAGACAGGGTTTTTCCTTTTTGACACTCTCTCCTCCACGTACCCCTGTGATTCCACACAGCCCCGTTTCTCTCCTGCCTCCCATGCTCCTCCTTCTCTGGCTCTCCTGCAGGATCCATGTGTCCCTTTCATCTGCCATGTGGGAGGAAGGGTCCCCAAGCTGCAGTCCTCAGGCCCTAAGCTCATGTTGCTCTCAACTTTCCCAACAGAATTTGCTCTCACGCCCGGGACTTCAGCTTGCACGGCTGGGCTGAAGACCTAGCAATCAATATCTCCAAAACTGTTCTCCTGAATCTTGGTACCATATCTACAGCTTGCTAGAATCTCCTCCTGGATGTTTTACTCGCCTCTCAAAATCAACATATCTCAGCTTCTTTGACAAAAATCATGTAAGCTATGAATATTTCAAACCTTCGTTTTTAGAAAAAAATTTATTTATATATCTTTTCTGGAACAGTGTCAGGTCCATCTAAAGAACCAGCAGAAAAAAGAAACGAAGAATAGGAAGTGATTTTAAGTTCGTGTCCTACCTACATGTCACGGACAGAAACAAACTAAGGGAAATGGGTAGTTAGCAGGAAACTTAAATTTTATTTTGTAAAAGAAGTTTATGTTTCTAATAATTTAATTTATTTTAAAAAGTATTCTTTGTTCTAGATATACAATGAAGATGAATTAAGGTTTCAAGATGTTATGATAAAATATCAAGGCTTTCCTTGGTGTATTGAATTACTTACAGATTTAATTTTTTAAAAATTCTCACACCAACAAAAATATTAAAGAATTCTAAGGTGATATAGTTTGGACATTTCACCAATATAAAATCTAACACCTCATTACAGATGATTTTTAAACTAGGAACTAATCTCACAGAATTAAAAATTAAGCAGTCAGATTACTAATGCCAGTGTTTCTCCACAATATGTATATATTTTATCATTGTTTTCTAATGAGCTGGATCTTAGCCTCTAAAGTCATTTAATTTTCCAGGAATCATTTGAAGCTAAAGAGAAATATATTTTTACTTCATTTATCAAAACAACCTTTGAGCTAGCAAAGAGAGAAACAAAGCGAGGACACTTCTTGGCTATCTGTAGATATCACCTGCTTTTCTGAAGACTGTAAGTAACTTAAAATAATTTTACTTACTTGGTGAGTTTTAGTCTTGCCCTTAGGTCCACTGATGCTGAGGACTCTACCAGCCTAGGTGTAACTATATTTCTCCCCTACTCTTTTTGATGGAGGCTTGGGGGTTGATGAAATAGCTAAGCAGAAGTAACATGGGAAATGGAGACTCAGGCTCATTTGCAAATGGGCATCACACTCAACACCGATGGTGCAGTCTGCCCTGTGATTTCATCCAACCAGTCATGTTTGTGGACACCAAGAAAAAAATCAGCAAAACATCAGACTTGTCTCATCAACACGCTGGGATTAAAGCTGTCAGGATGTACGTTAAAGGTATCCCTGTTCTCCTCTGACACTAATTTTCTGCTCAGGACAGTTGCATTAAAATATAACAAAATTAAAACTTACTGATCTTTGTCCAGCACACAGAAGGAATCCAAAAAGGGAAAATTGGCAGCTATACTTTCAAAGTCCTCTTGGGAGATGTACCCATCATGGTCATGGTCATAGTTTCTAAACACAGACTGCAAAGGAAAGACAAATATTTATGGAATAAATATTTATGAGTCAGGCTCTGAACTTACTGGGAAAGCAGTGATAACTAGCATATTATTCTATCGAGGAGCTTAGAATCCAGTGGGAGATAATGAAATCAAGAAGCCTTTATGGTATAAGAAGATAAGTGCAATGCTGAGGATAAAAACAGGGTGCCATGAGGGGAGGGGAGACAGGAGGGAGATTTTAAAAGGTTTCCTGGAGAAAGTGAGGTCTAAACTGAAACTTCAGTTTTAGTAAGAGTTAAGCTTGGTGAATTCACAAATGCCAATACCATGCTGATAGAAAATGAAGCTTTAAAATGTTAAATTATCCAAAAACTTCAAGTATACTTTTAATGTAATTCCAGTCAGAATTCCAGTGAGAATTTGATTCTAAAGTTCAAATAGAAGTGAACATGTTAAGAATAGCCTAAAATTGTTAAGATGAGAAGTAATGAGGGAGAATGTGTCCTATCAGAAATCAAATAATCTACAAAGCTACATTAATCAAAACAACATGGTACCATAACTTACTACAGATAGCAGAGTCTGGAAATAGATCTATGTATATTCAGGAATTTAGAATCTCAAAAAGTATGTTTTCAAATCCATAGGGAAATTAAAAATTATCCAGTAATTACTGTTGAGGTAATGGCTAATAATCTTACAAAATCAGTTGCCCCTAAACTAAATTCTAAATGCATTAAATATTTTAATGTAAAAAATAAAGCTACAAAAGTATGAAAGGTAAATAGATAAAAATATATTTTATATTTTGTGATCTTTGAGTAGGAAAGGCCTTTCTTACCATGACATCAAAGTCAGCAGCTATAAGTGAAAACATTTTATTACATAAAATGCAAAATATCTGAATCGAAAAAGCCCAGCTAACAAATTCAAAGATAAATGACATTGAAGATTGTTTGCAATATACATGAGAGCAAAGACATAAAAGGAAAACGGGAGATCACCAAAGTAAAAATACAAATGGCCAGTATATTCATGGAAAATGCTCAATTCTGCTAATAATTATAGAAATGCAAAGAAAACTTTTTTTAACCTCTCAGATAGGAAAACATTAAGATAATTGGTAATTTCCTAGGGTATGAGAAAACAGGCATTCTCATATTACTTGATGAAGTCAATAGCCACAGTCTTTCTGGAGAACAGTCTGCTTACTCTCTGACCCAGTAGTTCCACTTAGGGGAATCTATTCTAGGAAAATAGTTGAACAATGTTACTCAGAGGCATACGTGGGTGTGAGTGTGTTTATGGGGGGGGGAATAAAGTCATACAAGATAATTTACAAATTATCAGTGTTTATCCCTAGAGAGCAGAATTCCCACGACCTAAAAGTAAAACTTGGATTCTATTTTATGAAAAGTTTGCATATTTACAATGATTCTGACTCTCTTTATAATCAGAGAAAAATAAAAGGAGTCTTCCATTGCCCTCTGCTAAATCGGATTTTCAAAAAGGTTTGTTAAGTTCTTCCCGGAAACACATGTATGCAAGATTATAACGAGTCTTTCTCCCTTTTTCCTATGGTTTCTGTCTATTCTACTTTATTCGTATTGCCCTATGTAGCAAACTGCTTCAGAAGTGTTTTGGGAGATGACCAAGATATAAATGAACAAATTGCTTAATTAAAAATATAACTGTTTAGCACCCATTGTAAGTTTATCTATAGATAACTGAATTGTGCAAAATCATAAAGCACTACCTTTTTTTGCAAGTCCCAATATCAATATTTATCTACAATCAAAATTGCTTAAAATTGACCATTATAGAGTGCCTACTATTTATAGCCTAAAATCCATATTTATGTTGAAAGTACAATCTTTTTGTAGAATAAAATTTAGTATGCAAATTTCATAATAAAACCCAGTCTTTCATTTGATTGAGCCAAAAGTAGGCAATTTATCCAAACTGGGCCAACCTTCCCCCATGAAATTGGAATTGGAGAGAAAATAAGAGAGATGGCATACGGGAGGAGAGAGGGAGAGAGAGAGGACAGGGGAGAGGGCAAAACAGACTCCCCAAATGGAGCAAAGAAAGTCTTTCAGCAGGTAATGGAATGAGCATTCAGAGAAAAGAGTGGGAGAGAATCATTCTGTCTTTCGTTTCCTGGCTCCAGACCTTCCTGAGCTGCAACTCTTTCCTGCCTGGATCCCATCCCCCTTCCTTGGCTCCAAGTTGGGTTTGTGACCACAACATCAGCACATGGTCTCCACTGGACCTTATGCTTCTCAATGCCTTCCTTCATCCTTTCTGACCTTTCCTTGCTGCCTCACATGCTCCACAGAACTTTTCTTCCAGTGCACTATAGTTCCCTGGATGATCCAAGATGTAGAACATTCTTTCTTTTTCTTTAACCATCCATCCCCAGCAAAATGTTCATTTTATCCCAAAGACACGATCCTATTGCATCATACCCACCCATTAAAGCAGATGTTTAATCAGGGGTCATAGTTTTTACTGCCAGGTATGTTTCCATTTTCTGCACATTGGCACTTCTACTCTTCTTTCTTTTTATTATTTTTAAAGATTTTATTTATTTATTTAGAGAGAGAGAGCACATGATCGGGGTGGGGGGAGGGGCAGAGGGAAAGGGAGAAGCAGACTCCCTGCTGAGCAGGGAGTCCAACTTGGGGGGTGGGGTGGAGGGGCTCCATCCCAGGACCCCAGAATCATGACCTGAGCCAAAGGCAGACACTTAACCGACTGAGCCACCCAGGCTCCCCTCTATTCTTCTTTCTATGTGGAAACTTCTGATAGAGACTTTCCCATCATTAAGTGATGTTTCTGACCCAAATGGCGTTGTGCTGCTGTGTCACAGACCCCAATATATACAGCAAGAGAAACTGTGCACCTACAGGATCTTTTCCTACCCTCGTGCAATCAATTTATTGGGCATTTTATTGTGACCCATGTAGGTTTCTCAGGAGTAGATTCTAATCCCCAAATAGTCCCTCAAGTTGCAGGGGCAATAGTAGAGGCGTCAAATGCTACCGAAAGAGTTGGAAGTAGCTGAGGGTATTTGGGCAAATGAGAACAGAATGACAAGAAGGGAAAAGAGGGCCTTTCTGGGATACTCTCCCCTAGAGGCCAATGCCAAGTAGAGCTAAGTGTCTGCTAAATTGCTCCTACCTGCTAGAGGGCTGTTTTCATTGACTTCAGCTGATTCTTGGGCAATGACAGAATATTCTGGAAAGAGAAAAGGGCCTTCTAGTGCTCAATCTCCACTCTCTCAACCACTTACCTCAACTAATTTCCTTATGTGCTTGTTGATGACTGTGGGATCTGGCTTCGGCATCACTCCTGAAGCCCACTCCAGGGGCACCACAGGCTTGGTGGGCGTTGTAGGGGAGGTAGGCTGCTGACAGAGAAAAGACATTTTTCTTTTCTTTTTTTTTTTTAAGATTTTATTTATTTATTTGACAGAGAGAGACACAGCGAGAGAGGGCACATAAGCAGGGGGAGTGGGGGAGGGAGAAGCAGTCTTCCTGCCTAGCAGGGAGCCCGATGTGGGACTCGATCCCAGGACCCTGGGATCATGACCTGAGCCGAAGGCAGACGCTTAACGACCGAGCCACCCAGGCGCCCGAGAAAAGACATTTTTCAACTTTATCTGAGGCCTTGAGCAATTAGGGGACACTAAGAAAGACATATACATTCTATATATTAATAGTACTAGTAAAAACTTACATATACGTAGCACTTAAATGTTCTGAAAACATCTTTGCCAGTGGAATCTAATCTGTGACTAAATACACCTGTGGATAGTACATTTTGTTTAGCAGTAGCCTCAATTCCATTATTTTAAATGGAAAAAAAGATATTGCTCTCCCAGCCCACCCAAAAATTCCATCCAAGTTCCCCAAATATGACTAAAACATCCTTAAACCTACATAATACTCCATACAGATTTTTGTATAATATATATAAAACACCAGTTGTCTAAGTCTTTAATACTTGGTGTTGGTGAAAAATTAGATGTGTGCAGTAAATGGGCCCACGAGAATTGTCAAGTTTATGTCCTCAAGCTGCCATCTCTCTCATTATCCTTAATCCCAGGCGCCTGGGTGGCTCGGTCGTTAAGCGTCTGCCTTTGGCTCAGGTCATGATCCCGGGGCCCTGGGATCGAGCCCTGTGGGAAGCCTGCTTCTCCCTCTCCCACTCCCCCTGCTTGTGTTCCCTCTCTTACTGTCTCTCTCTCTCTGTCAAATAAATAAATTAAATTAAAAAAAAATCCTTAATCCCTTCTGTTTGGCTAATTAGGTCTTTCTAGCCTCTTCAGTGAATTTGCTTTCTCTATATGTTTTTCCATGTTCTTGCAAGACATTTTCACTAAATAATGTGGAGAAGACAGTGATGATAACACACAACATATTCACACAACACAAGGGAAAAACACAATCCTATCAGGAGACCAGCCAAGAGTGCTGTGCACTTTATTCCTCTCCCTGGGACCCTCAAATAATATAAATATCTTTGCTGGTGCATGCATGCAAACTTGTATTGGCAGGTTTTATTTGATACTGAATTGGGGATAAACATGTTTGCAAGAGGAATTGAGGAGTAACTGTACTGGATTTAAGCCCCTCACAATGTTGTGAGGTGGGTGAGACAGCAGGACCAAAAACTACCTGCTGTCTGGATATGATCACCAAAACTTAGACTCACTCACACACACATCATACACATCATGGCTCTTTCTATCAAGCTTTTCATTTTGTTCATCTGATGAAGGATAAACCCATGGTTCCCAAACTATGTAACAAGATGCCCCATCCGTAATACAGCAGTGGACTCATAGGGGTACCAAAAGATATTTCAAACTTCCAAGGGAAATACAGCAGTACTCCATATTTGTCAGACACCACGTGAACTACCAGCTTGAAATAGTTCACAGTTCCCCCATTAGGTCCTGCTACATTTCTTTCAATGCTATCATCTCTTTCCAAAGCAAAAAATCAATGTGGAACAAGAAAAAAGGTGGCAGTATTCAATCTGATTCCAAGACATAAATTGTTCCATGCCCAATAGGCACACACATCCATTAGTAAGTAACTGTGGTTATTTAAGAATGAAATTAAAATATTATTTTTATTTCGACATGTATTATTTTTTCAAGTGGGTTCTACATCGTTAGAACATTAATATATATTGTTTGGACCTAACTATCCTAAAAATGGAATTGTGAGGTATTTCTTTTGACCTAGAGGTAGTCTGAAAAAACTGAGACACAAAGTAAAACACAAAGAATTATTGAGACACAAAGTGTACGCTGTGCAGAGCAAAGGTTCACAGTGGGATTATGTGAGGTCCACCAGCACCAACCGTAAGCACACTGAGTTACACGCTCTCAGTACTATCATCCTGATAATACTTGTTCTCTAGCGTCAGCATATGTCAAACCAGAGCACAAAACAGGATGACAGATGGAAAGGGATTGGGGAACTGCATTTTCATAGATTCAGAGGATTTTAGCCGTTGGAAGGCGCTTTGAAAGCTTCTGCTTTTATAAAAGATAAAAAAGACTACGTTGGATGGAAATGTCTCCAACAATTGGCAAAAATTTATCCTGAAAATAAACTTAAACAAATCTAAAGAGCACCACTCAGGCAAGTGTGCTAACATGGTCATTCGTACCATGTTCCTGATACAAGGGGTGGCGGGAAAATGAAGGGCAGCGTCCCGAGGTAGAAAAAGCACAGGCATTGAAGACAGACAGGTCTGACCCACCTCTCAGTTCTCCCACATACTGGCTGTGTGCTCCGTGTGAGACGCCTGTCCTCACCAGACTCCATTTCCTTAAGAGTTAATGAGATAATGATGCCCCACCAGGTGCCCAACAACCAACAGGTAGCAATTAAGGTGCCCGGTTACAGGAAGAAGGAGGTGCAGGGTGGTGGAAATGCCATGTGCACATGGAACAGCTTGCCACCCTGCAATCAGCTTCTTCACACCAAAGCTAAGGAGTGAGAGAAGAGCTCATGAATTCCTTTTTTTCTAATAACTTCGCTTTTCTCTCCAGCTCTTAGGCATGGTAACTTTGCAGAGTCTAGCCCTCATTCCTCCCTTTGGCCTGTATCTCCCCACATGGGTCTGTTCTTCAGTGTCCCCAGGAGATGGGCCTCTGGGGACTGGTGGGGAGGTGAACATGCTGATGGAAACACCATACTCAAGATCGTAAGAACAGATGCTACCAGGTCAACGGACTCAGACTTAAGTGCGTACTCTCCCAGCACGTCACAGTCATTCTGCCTCTTTCGGGCTGATGCTTCAGAATCAGAATAGAGGGTCACACTTAAGGTCCATGTCTCTGGCAACATGCCACAGAATTCAACCGGTAAGGAGGTAAGGCATGAGGTCTTTATCAGAACCCTGATCTCAGGATATGACTCTAAGAAGCCAACATAGACAGTTTTTCCTTCAACATGCAAACCACATCCTCACTGTAAATTTCAATTTGCCCAGGTATTTTCTTACTAGCACAAAACATATCTAAGATACAGTCCACTCACTAAAACTAATGACCAGTGTACTTTCAGTAATGCAATTTCCTCAATCTCAGTGTAGAATGTTTCTTTCCTAAGAGTCAGCCATTAATTGAGACATGATCCAATGTGATACTGAAATTCTGACCTGAGTCGGTCATTAGCAGGGAAATTTGTGAATTATGATCAGGGTCTTCAAAATTTATTAAGCTTAATTTTATGCTAAATGAGATTTTATATTGAAGACTCTAAACGCTCTTTAACATTAAGATGAGTTCTTCTTTTGTTGGGAGGATGCCCCATAGGTACACAAGTTCTCAGATGGGACACAACACATAGAAGATAAACAATAAAACAGAGTAATTGGGAATAACGTTCTTCTTTATTAGCCTCTGATATGAAGAAATAATCCTTAAACTGTCAGGGCTCAGCCGTTCCATGGGCAAAATGGAATAATACAGATTTTTAAAATTCTTCAATCTTCAGATCACAAAGCCTCACTGTAACAGGCACTTACGATAAATGACGAACAATGGTGTTTGCCACTGATCCTTAGAGAAAACACCACCTACCGATTTAGAATTTCTAGGCTCCAGCACCAGTGACAGTTTGTAAATATCGTCTTCTGTGTGGTAGAGGTCCAGAGAAAGCTACAACAAATTAGAAGGGATAAACGATGATGTTGGATCACATTTACTTATTTATTTACATGGCTGAAATATTTTTCAAACTCAATGTGTTAGCTCAATGTCTAATAATTTGAGAGCATGAAGAGCATTAGAAAGATAATATGTAGAGGTAGAACATGAACTTTTAAAAAGAAACAGGGAAACCTAGTATGGCCATCAGCATCCTATGAGTTACATCAGATGTATTTACATCAATAAAAGGCAACACTCTCAATGAGGTAGGGATTGTTCAGGGGTGGTGTATACAGCAGAGGGAGAGGTTCTGGAGTCCGAAGGGCCTGAGTTCAAGTGCTGAGCCTGCCACTGCTTAGCCTTGTCACCTTGAGGCAGTTATATCTTCTCTGATACTCAGTTTCCACATCTGTAAAGTGGAAATTATCATAAAAGTCCCTACTGAATTGCATTTTGATCAGGATCAAATGGAATACTTCATGTGAGGTGCTACACAGGGGCCCTGGTACACAGTGAAATGTCAAGAAAGGTTATTTGGTGTTGCAGCTGTTACTACTGATATTATTATTATGTGTGGGGGTCACCGAAGACAGAAATGATCAAGACGGAATCACAGAGGAACTTGTGAACTAGGACCTAACTCGGAGGACTTGGGCAAAGAAAGAGGGAAAGATCAGGGCAGGAAGGATACCAACATAGACCAAGATTGAAGAGTATGGATAAAATCAGTAAAACCTAAAATGCATGGTCCCATTCACTTAAAACAGAAGTCATGAGACTACAAATAAGCCTGGATGAGTCCCACCCCCACTCTTCAATGTTAAGATACCTGATGAATCACATCATTTCATCAGAAGTGAATGTAACCAGGTGCCCTGTTCTTTCTTTGACCACTTAGGCATGAAACATTTAACATATTTGGTCTAAAAATAAAGACTTAATGTGTATGGGTGTGGAGTGAGGGAGAAGAGCGAGGAGGAGGAAGTGGGAGAAAACTCAGAGGCAAAGGACATCTTTCAAGGATTTATCTTTTTGTTCTCATTTTTAAAAATTTGGTATTAATAGATGTCATTTTTGAATTAATCATTCATCCATTCAGCAAAGATTTATTGATCATCTAATATGTGCTGAGGACCATTCTAGTCACTATTCTAGCTACTAAATACATTTAAATTAAGGATTTCATACATTGGGTCATATATTGCTTTACCTAGGCTTTGTCACCTAGAGATTTTTTTCTAAACATAATAAAATTGACTTTATTATAAAATTGCCCCAGCATCATTTCAGATCTTGAAAATCCTGCTCACAAAGAATGGACACTGTATCCACCTTCCCCTAAAGAACAGTCACTCCTACCTCCAGGGGCTCCGCCTTTTTGCAGGAGAGGAACCATCCCCATATCACAAACCAATGCCTCTAAGGGCCAGCCCATTATATAAAAGAACGCAATGGGATGCATGAAAGAACTCTTTTGATAGAAACATTGGTATAACGATGTCTTTTTTGCAAAAAACGTCTTTGCAGATGTAATTACCTTGGGGCCCTGCTCTCTGAGCTCAACAACAAAAAAATTTGTGATAAGTAGAATCTGACATGGATCTCTGGGTTAGGGAAGCAATAGGGAGAGTTGTGGTTCCTGGTGAATGGGAGACAACCACTGCTCAGCCAAGGCAAGTTGTCGTCAGCCTGACAAGTGCCATATCTTCTCTTTTGTCAAAAGAAGCCAGAAATCTGGAGTTTTATATGAAATATCTCCATTATTAAATACTGGCAACTAATTAAAAAATTTTATGATTCCATGTGGGCCAAATAAAACCCATCTGCCATGGGCAGTTGCCCGCCATTTTGTAAATTCCACGATGGAAAACTCTACTGGCTTCTAAGCCTCAAGAAAGCAGGCAGCACATCCGTCTTTTCTGCCTCTGTAATCCCAGCCACAGCTTGCTGCCTTGCATTGTGAACACTACATAAACAGAAAGAAAATCAAGTAACAATTCCTTGTTATCAGGAGTTATTCTGGACTTTGATGAGCATGTTCCTGTCCTCCTGATTAGGCCTCTAGTGATTGGCACTGGCATCTGCTGGAGAAGGGATGACAAGTGTGCTAGAACATCTGACCAGAAATCCCAATAACCACATACTATGTAGGGGAGATGCTCTTTCAAAAGACACAGAACATCCTTGAGTATTTTCATACATCACATGGACAGGTATCGGGTGCTATGATGGAAATATCTTCTCCAAATGTTTGCTGTCTGTTAGCACTGTTGTGAACCTGGGCAAGTCATTAACCTTCTTGGGTCTCAGTCTCCCAGCCTATAAAATGGGAGGCATAAATAATAGGTCCCTCCTTGGACTGCCGTGAAGATTAAATGAGTTAACGTGTAACCAGCAGGGTTTGTTTAGCGGGCCATAGAGGTGGGCACTGCAGGGTTTGGCTCCCAGTCAAATACCACCGCATGCATCAACGAATGCAAAGCTGCCCCTGGGTTACTCCTGCCAGCTCTTTGCTTTCCCAGCCACAATCCTACCTAGGTGCATTCTCTCATCGCCTCTGTGTTTTATGGCCCTGCGTAGAGTAACCTGTTGTACTTCCTATACACCTCTATTTTATAATTATAGGCAGCTTGTCAATGGAATTTCAGGAATGCTTGCTTGTGTCTCACATATTTTGAGTCTGACTGTTTTTGAAAAATGTCCTGAGTCACTGTTACAGTTTGCTGCATTTACATCCAAGCCTATCAGCAAAGATGGTTGTGGATTTACCCTGTACATTCAGACCACATTGCCTTGACTGGAGAATTGTAAAATAAAACACACTTGGTCATCAAACTATCGCCATTCACCATTTTTGCAATTCTTCTTCTTCTTTTTTTCTTTTTGAAACTGTAAAAATACAGGGGGCTTTCCAGTTATTTGCATATACTCAGAATGGTAAAAGTAACTGATAGATCTAAAAATACTATGAAAAGAATCAGATGATTTCATATACCATGAAGCAAGAAGCATCAGCTTTTAAAACTTCTGGTTCCAGGATTGGGTAGGAGCACAAGGGAAAATGCCTTCTCTAGATCTTCCCTGAAAAGGGGAACAATCCAAATCCCAACAGTTTAGTGCCGGGGTCCTCCTTCTTTCATGTGCCCAGTGCTATTCAAGGGGTAAGTTTACAATGATAAAAATGGCATCAGAGTCCCTGACCCATAGATTTGGTTCTATAATTAACTCCTTCTTTAGATACCCATGAAGAGGGATAGAGAGATTATTTAATTATTATAGATGCAAAATAAAATAAATATTAGCAATGTTCCTATATTATGGAGTAAATGTCCATCACTGGGGGGGGAGGGAGTGCCCCCACCCCTCCACAGTGGGATTCAGAAGTTCCCCATTTGCAAGCCTTTTGTCCTTTAGAAATCTGTTTCTTCCTTTGTAAAACACAAAGGGGCAGGGGTGAATTTACAGGCTCTGGCCTGCAGAGGCTAGCTCTGAGAGTATCTGTGAGAACCAAGGAAAAGTACAGGGAAGTGTTGTGAAAAGGCAACCAATTATTACAGAAAGTTCAAACATTGCTATGCAGCTCACAGCACGGAGCAGACATTCAGTAGTTGTGGATTCATTTAAGAGTTCTTATTTTCTATCTTCCAGGGCTCTCGATTGTGAATTGGCTTCCTCGCCTGGGGCCATGTTTAGAAGCAATCACTTTGGGCAAAAACCTGACCTAGAGTCTTGCGGCAAAAGAATGGTCCCTTCGAATGAACCTGCACTTATGTATGCCTTCACATGCATTTGGGCAGCTTCTGTCAATCAAATGGTTCTAATCCCAACACATATGTGCTTCATGAAATGCCCACTGGGCTCCAGTGAACACCTGATGGGAGTCTCCTCTATCTGCACTGAAGAGATTCATCTGCCTGTGGCCAGGAAGAATGAACGTATATTCCCGTGCCCTGAACCTTCTGCTTGGTTGTGGGGAGGAAGGGGGGATGTTGGCTGTAAATAGAAACTGGCTTGCTGATCGATGCTCATGTGTGGGGCTGTGCTATCCTGAGGAGCCACTGGGCTGGAACCACAGAATCAGACTGACACGAACTTCCTTATTCTCAAGGTTCCACCAGTCCTTGTATTTAGAATCACAGAAGTTTAGAGCTGGAAGAGATCTCACAAATGAGCACAAAACCCTTTATGAAAAGTCCAGAGTCAAGTCCAGTTAGCAAGGAGACAAAACTAAGTAACTGCACACATAGAGCTAAGAGCTAGATCTCCCACCTAGGATTCTGGTCACTGCAGTACACTAGATAACATTGCTCTTCCTAAATATGGTGTTTGGTGGCTTCTATATTCTCCTTTAATATGAGAGAGAGAAAGAGAGAGAGACTGGCATCCTCTTCCTTTTTTCTTTCCTTCCAGGCAAAAAAAAAAAAAAAGCTTAATCTTTATTTCTAGAGTTCAAATTTTCCATTGGCACCCAAAAAATTTCATTCAAAATCTTTTGATACCTTCTAAATATCTGTCATTATGGTGCTTGCTGCATTCATGACTCAAAATCCATTCCCCTCCTCCAACCCTATCTTTTGTGTGGATGAGAAAATGCCTGAGCATGGGCACCTGCTCTGCGACGCTCTCCTCCACATGGTAAGGACAGCCTGCACACAGACGTGGGGAACTCAGGCCGCTCTGCAGACATCACCTGGGCCTGTGGGTTTGCAGTCTGATGGGGGCTGCAACTCTGGTCACTTATTCATGGAAACAGATTTACATGGCAAATGATTAATAAATGCAGGTGCCTGGTTTATTGTGAGGGTTTTTTTTCCCCCTAATAGAGAATGTCTGTGTGTTTACTGTTTATCATACAAACTCAGCCCCAAGAGATTCATGTTTCTGGGTGTTGGCCACTTCCACTTTATATCAAGGTGCGGCTTCCATTACTACATACATTTCAGGGGTTCTGTTTTTTGGTAAACAATTATGTGCTCTAGGAATAGTTTGTGAAAAGGTCTAGGAACCAACACTCTTACTCCAGGGTAGCAGTCCTAGGGGATTCACGCTCTCAGAGCTTCAGAAGTGTTATTGTTTTCATTTTCCATGGCCATTAAAGGAAAATAGTCAACTGAATATTGCAGCCAAGTGTCAGATGCTTCAGTGTTATAAATCCAAACTGGGAAGTTGCTTCTCCATTTGTTAAACAAGGGTGAAAGAATTTGGTTATGCCTCCTCCCCCCAAACAAAGCAGCCGCCAATGGGGAAGGTTTTCTTCTCTACACCTGTTGGGTCTAAAAGCCCTAGCACCTGGAGACCAGCCACAAATGACAAAAAAATATGAATGCTAGATGAATGTCTTCTGTCTGACCCACTTCGTTCCGAAATACAGTGTTCAATTCATCTGTTGAGCTCCTAAATATGCCAGGTACCATGAGAGGTGCTGGGGCTATGGGATGTGTAAGTCAGGTAAACAGGAAAAAAAAATCTATTACAAAGTGATACCTCCTATGGTTAAGAAAGTATAAATGGCAAAAGCCACACATGTGACAGATGTGTTACTGCTCTGGAGAGGAACAGAGAATGCTCCAGAAAGACAGAGGCTTTTGAATGTGAGCTAGTCACAGGGGTGGGTAGGGGAAGGGATTTTCCAAGAAAGGGCAAAGGCCAGGAAGCAGAAGGCCACGGTTCACAGTGGAAAGTCCAACGTTCCTCAAAGGCAAGTGTGATGTGGGATCAGGTGATGACAAAACAGTCTAGATAGACAATGAGTCTGGAAGGGCCTCGAATGCCAGGCGGCTTTGGGGAGATTGGCCATGGGGGCAGGGAGATGACAGAGGAGGTCCTGACATTACCCCAGATTCCAGCTACAGTTGCGCAGGGAGGGCAAAGGGAAGCAGACGAGAGGAGGCCATGTAGAGGGAGGTGATGAACTAGACAGGTGTGATGAGGGAGAGGGAGGGGCTGAGAGCTGGAGGGCCTCTCTAAGAGCTCTGGATGTAGAGCTATAGGGGTGCTGATTAGGCTCCTCCAGACAACGGAAAATTTCTTGGTCCCAAGATTATAGTCTCAATTCATGCTGCTTATAGGGCTGGGCTCCTCTCCCCTCACCCACCCCTGCAGATCTCTCCCGGTCTGCTGGCCCTGCACACAACCTGGTGAATGACTGTCCCGGATGTTCCTGCACCCCCCGTGCAGGGAGGCACGCAAGGGCCCTTAGCACAAACCCCGGTCCCTTGAACTCACCGTGAGTAGGTTGATCAGATCCATGTTGGGTTCTAAGTGGTGGGAGGCATTCTGCAGGGACACCAGTTCACTGAGGGTCACGGAGAGCTGGTGCATTTTTACAATGTTCACTTTGTTGTCCTCCGTCCAGTCTGGGAAAATGACATGGACCGCTATCAAGTCTTTCAAGTGCACGCCGAGGATGGGGATCTTGAAGCCCTCACAGTCAGCAAAGGCCCTGCGGTAGCAGCAGTAATTACCGCTGGAGGAGACCAACTCTGTCATTTCATGCCAGTTCTGAGAACAGATGGAAAAGCAGAGGTTTCAGTCTTCCTTTCCGCCCACCCCCAGGCCCTGCCCTGGGCGGCTAGGACATTCCTCAGCCACTGAGAGAAGTATCGATTGCACCAACACTGATGCAGGGAAATATTAACCTGGAAAAAGAAAATTAGAAAAATGTACTGGGCCTGGCTACGAGTGGGGCAGCCTGTTCTAGTCTCCTGCTGAGCAGAAACCGCCTGCACCTCTTCCTGCCTGCTAGCGCTCTCGGGATGTAAAATAGCTTCAAATAGCCGTAAGTATTTTGCAATTCATGGAAATATTACAGTCCACAAATATAAGCATGTATCCTATTAAAATATAGTATGTAGTATATTACAGTGTCCTAGTTGTTCTTTTTTTAAATTTTTTTGTTTTTTTATTTTGCCTTTATTTTATTTTTTTAAATTTTATTATGTTATGTTAATCACCATACATTACATCATTAGTTTTTGATGTAGTGTTCCATGATTTGTTGTTTGCGTATAACACCCAGTGCTCCATGCAATACGTGCCCTCTTTAATACCCATCACCAGGCTAACCCATCACCCCACCCCTTCCCCTCTAGAACTCTCAGTTTGTTTTTCAGAGTCCATCGTCTCTCATGGTTCGTCAACCCCTCCGATTTCCCCCCCTTCATTTTTCCCTTCCTATTATCTTCTTCTTCTTTTTTTTTTTTTAACATAGTGTCCTAGTTGTTCTAAGAAAGTTGCCTTCATGGTATTACTTGAAGGTTAATCTGGGATGGGATGGGGTAGGAAAAGCCACACTGAGGTGTGAGATAGCTATGGTCTGGGACTCTGCTACTAACTAGAAGCACAACCTTGAGCAAGCAACTTCATTTTGAAGGGCCTCAGTTTCCTTTTCTGTAAGAAAGAGTTCAAATAATTTTCAAAGATACACTGGTGGTTCCAAGCCTCTAAGAGCCCCTACTGAATTCTTACTCTTTACAACATGTAAAATGTGTTTTGCTCTTTACTTGAAATTCAGTACAAAACTAAAGGAAAATAAGACACTTAGATAACGAGCCCCGTTACACTTAGAATGAGTGTTTTAGGTCGGGCAGCTGTGCATCTTGGCTTATATCCTTCTGTTTATTTTTAGTTGCCTAACAGCAACCAGACCTCAATTTCGAGGGCGCTATACTTTCTCCAAGCATCCCATGTGACTCAGATGGAGCTGCCTCCATTCCCAGGTCCAAGGATGGGTTCTGATTTACCATCATCATAATTCTATCCCTTTAGTTTGTGATTGGTTCAGGAACACAGACCTAAGCCAATCAGTACATTATATTCCTCTAGCAACTGTTATTGGCCCAGTGGTGAGCATGTGACTTGAGGTGGGCGAATCTGCCTAAAAAGAAGGTCTTTCGTTCCATGAGGGCAGGGCTGAAGAGATTTTTTCCCCTATCTCCAATTTTCATGAGCAAGAGAGCATCATTTATGGGGCGCCTGGGTAGCTCAGTCCCTTAAGTGTCTGCCTTCAGCTCAGGTCATGATCCCGGGGTCCTGGGATCGAGCCCCGCATCAGGCTCCTTGCTCAGCAGGGAGCCTGCTTCTCCCTCTGCCTGCTGCTCCCCCTGCTTGTGTTCTTTCTCTCTCTCTCTCTCTCTCTGACAAATAAATAAATAAAATCTTAAAGAAAAAAAACAAAAACAAAACAAGAGAGCATCATTTTCCTGCTGCTGCAGATGGTCCAATCAGGAAGGAAGCCAGTCTAATGAAACAAACAAAAACCTGATCCTCCAAGGAAGACAGAGCCACTGAGCCAAGAGCTCTGATAAGACCATGCTTGGATCTGGCCCTGCCTCTGGACTTACAGGTATGTGAGATGGCCCATTCCCTTGCTGTTTCAGCAATTTCCAGATTTTTTTCAACTGATAGCTGAAAAGTATCCTTACTGATACAGCAAACTCCATGCTTATAAGGAACTCTTTTCATAAGGATGAAATGTTCTTTTTCACTCAATAAGGAAAACTCTTATTATTATGGTCTGGAAACAGATATGGCAGAAAAAGCTCAGTTTGGGAAATGATCATTGTTTTTTAAAAAAATAGATTTTTGTTCCTGAAAACTCACCTATAAATCTGAGGGATTTCTGGACAAGGTCTACATCTCCCTCTTCCTTTGTCTCTTTAACTGTGCCAAACACAGTGCTTTGAAGAGAGCAGGTGTTCAATGACTTCCTTTGAGGAGGGCAGGGTAGGAATGATTTGTCTTATTTGTCTTGCACCCCCTGGGTGTGTCACAGAGCGTATCACATAGCACCAAATGCAGACTTGTTGAGTACTCACACCTGCAATACGTTAATTGTATTCAAGTCCTTCCTATTGGGACACTTGCCACCACTTCCAGTCTGGTTTTCCAGGCAGTGTGCCTACTCCCTTCCTACTGAATTCTCCATGTGTAACCAATAATTGCCTAAGAAGAACACTTTCCCCCTGTGAGTGACATTTGTTAGAAGCATCCTATCCCTAAACAATTTACAGATGACTTTTTCACTTGGGACTAGGATCTAATCCACTGTACCTTTGTAACTTCTGAAGAAAGATGAGAATGGGTCTCCTTGAGGCGTGAAATGGAGCTATGACTAAGGCCTCCCACCACTGCCATTAGAGTGTTAAAATTTTTGAGCTGGAGGAGCTTCTGCAATACAAAAATGTTAACATCAATACTTGGCAACAATTTTTCAATTATTCTGGTCTTTCTGGATTACAGGTGAATGCATGCACAATTTCAATAACAAGGATCTAAGAAAAACATTATCAATTTAAAATGAAGCACAAATGCAATCCACCAGAAAAACATACTAATCATTTTACAAAAAAAACAGTTATCATAAATGCTTCTAAGTATTGCCGATTAAAAGCAATCTTCTTGCATGATAGCAGTATGAGTTGTTCACTAGATATTATGAATACTTTAATTGTCCTTTATATTGTGAACCCCAAATTTCTTCAACAACTTTTCCCTAGAGTGAAGGACCATCTAGATTCCTTTAAGAACCCTGTCTAAGGGACGCCTTGGTGGCTCAGTCGGTTAAGCATCTGCCTTCGCCTCAGGTCATGATCCTGCGGTCCTGGGATCAAGTTCTGAATTGGGCTCCTTGCTCAGCGGGGAGCCTGCTTCTCCCTCTTTCTGCAGCTGCCCCCTACTTGTGTTTCCCTCCTACCTCTCTCTGACAAATAAATAAATAAAATCCTAAAAAAAAAAAAAGAAGAACCCCCATCTAACTCCCAGACATACATACCTTGGCAACATTGATAAACTTTGTAATGACTTCTGCCCTTTGCTGGGGGGTTGGTTTGCTAAGAACCATCAACTGGACCCACTTAGAGATTCCATTAAATAAAGCAATAGATCTCTCCAAGGTTGGGTTATTCTCCAGGCAGCCATGGATGACATAGCTTTGGTAATCAGTGAACTAGTAAAGGAAGATTCAGAGACTCTGAATTAAAATGGAGTCTTTGCAAAATCAGAAATTAGAATGTTGCATGGAAGATGTGAAATACTGTTTCATAACAACATAATGATTTCTTTCATTTCACATTTATAATGGCATCTTACACATTTGAATATACAGGTACCCTTAATATATTGTTTTGCTGTGTTTCACTCCCCCATACACAGACACACACTTACACATCACAGTGTCAGGGGTGGAGTGGGGAGGGACAAGATTCGAAGTCACATTCCAGTGAGTCCCAAATTTGCTGGATCGTAAGATCCACCTGGGGCATTTGTGTTTTAACCTATTGGTTTCTGGGAACACTTGAGACCTAACGGGATCAATCTCTCCAGAGGAAGAATCTAAGAATCTCCATTTTTCAGTCACTACTGGTGATTCCAATGGTCAGGCAAGTTTGAGATACAATGGCATACATTAAAGAAAAGGAAATGAATATGAATATAATGATTTCAAGTCAGAATAATTTTGTAAAGTTTTTTCAAGAAAAAAAAAAGAAACAGTAGTTGAAGTAAGGTAGCTCCTTAGCAAAACAGACACCTTCTCAGGAAGTCAGCATGGATTTCATCAAATACATATGAGCTTTCCATCATATAAACAGTGCAGGGGGTTCCTTTTCATGGCCTGCTGGTGGAGAACCATGAAGGCCCTCTCCAATAGGATTATTTATTGAAAAGAATCTGTCTTTCAGAAATCCATACTTCTAACTTCATGTTCTTCTTTGCAAGTAATAATATACTTAATTCCCTGGCATCTTGGAAAAGAAGGAGGAAGAATGACTGCCCCAGAGCTTGGTAAGACAAAGGCTGATTATGAGCCATTGCAGAAATATTATCCTAACAAGTGGATAGTGAGTAGGTGGCTAGGAAGAGACATGAGACCATAGTCAGGAGCAAGAGAAAGGGGGTGGAGAAGAAACGCTATCACAACAGAGTAGGAAAGAAAAGTTTAATTCAGGATCTCCGTTCCTGGGAAAGAAACAACCTAATATGAGATTCTCATCAAAGCCTACAATTCTTATTTTCAACCTACACCCATAATTAAGCATTTATACAAATCCCAACCTAAATAAAGATTTTGTCCCTCAAATGAAAGGCCTAGCAAAACATGGTCACTTGGGAAAAGTCAGTGGAGCTCCATAAACCTTGAATGGTTAAATCTCCACTGAGTATTTAGAAAATCATGCTTTAATCCTATGAAAGGAGACATTGAAAATAGCGACAGATATATAGCTCCTAAGCCATAAAATAAAGACAGGATAATATTTATCTTTGGTTAAAAGGGATTGTTCCTGTGAATTCAGGGCACTTTTCCAATAGAGCACAATGACAAAGGCTGCCAACACTTCAGGGTATGAAAACGCAGCTCTTGGGAAAGTTGGCCTGGTGGTTGTTATCCTTGGAAGAATATACATCAGTTTCTTACTGAGATCCTTCTAAAAGATTTATGCTCCAGAAAAGTGAGGTGCTCAGCCAATTCAATGGGCTCCAGATGGTCAAACAGCAGACAGGCTTTTCCCTTCTTGGATACTTTTTTCCTCTGTGTGACTCTTCTCATCCAGTCATAGGAAGGACTATAAAAGAAACAGTGAGTCTGGTCAATGTGCTGAAAGGCCATTTCATTCAATGGAAGTTATTAACCTACTGACTCTGTAACTCTTGGCCTGCTTCCAGAAGCTTGTGCAAAATACACGCCCTGTCCTTCATATCTGAAGAGAAAACCACTGACCCACTGCCAATAGAACAGAAATTGTGAGTTGTTTTTCCAGACAGGGTGGGTTTGCACTGATCCATCAAGAATCTCTTACTTTCTCTTTCTTATGACCGGTGAGGTTGGGATCATAGGGGAGAGGTCAGGGTTAGGTCTATAAATTTGGCAGATTATCAATATATAGGATGGTGATTTAAGGCACATGAAAGCCACCCGAAGTTGGTTCTCACACCACAGCAACATACGGATTATCTGAAAAACTCGTGATATAGAGAGATCTGACCTCACTGCCAGAGATTCTAATTTACCAGGAATGAACCTGAATAATCTCTATTTTTAACAACATCCCTGGTGATTCCTGGATCATGCACTGTTGATCAAGATTCTTGAAGAAGTATCCTAGGAAAAAGGACTAGAGTATGAATGCCCAGGACACAAGAGCTTATCTTTGCAAGATGGTATAACCATTCTTAGGGTCATTAAATAGTTTTCTCTGTGCAAAGTTACCTAGTAGATATAAAACGCTAGTCTCATTAGCACTGAGTTCCTAGTAACTGAGTTCACCAACAGGGCCATCACTACTCTCTCCCCCAAACAGTGCGCTCATCATGTCGAAAGAAACGTGTGCCACTCTTACATGCTGGATATGTCGATGAGGCTGATGTGCTTTTCATACCCTAGTTGACTAGTTACTTCCCGGAACTCTTCAGTCATACGGATCAAACCAAGGTCCAAATTAAACTCTGCAGGAAACTTGAGAATCCAGTACCTGAAAGGCATCAAGTATTTTTGATGAAGAGAAGATTTCAAGCTAGACCTTTATGGAGACTATTGTATCATTTTACAGATTACGTTTAACAATGAACCCAGGACCATACCCCAAATTAGCAATCTCCTATTCCCCACCGATGACGTGGGGTCTCACTCTTCCCTCCTTCAATCAAGGACCCAAGTCTACCACTCCCACTCTGAGCCTCTCTTTCTGACCCTAAGTCCTGAACATCTGGGCTCGCATCTAAGTGCTGAACCACAGCCGAAATCAAACCCTTCCCCCAACTTATGGCAACTAGATGGGAAAGCTTATGGTGGGGAAATAGAAAGATAAAATGAATTTACTCTTTCCAAGAGCTAGTTTCATTCCCTAAGCACATTTGCTACTGCTTGGTCTCTAAAAGAAAGATAAATTCTACTCCCAGGAAGAGAGGAAGGCCAATTTAAATAAAATCAATAAAGGGGGGAATCTGAGTCAATTCTATTGCCAGACTAGGTCTACTGTCTGGGCAGAAAGAAATTGTCAACAATTCCAGAACCATACCCTACAAGACAATTACATGTATATTTACCTCATGAAGTAGCAGATCTTTAACCGAAATTCATCACAGCTTTCTCCACTGGCATCTCGATACGTACACTAGTTAAAGAAAAAATCCCTGCACCTTGTTTCCTTTGCCCACACCTGCAGCTGTTTGACCAATTTAGATGAATTCCTAATAAGAAGGCCATCCTGGGGACATTTGGGTTATGTGGACATTCAAATGGGAAGACAATGGGCTCTGACGATGTCAGCACTGAATAATTGTCATCTACACACTACCCCTCAATATTGAGATCTGGGGACTAGGATCTTGCTCACTTTCAGGGACCTCTGTTCAGGGTTAATGTCCCCTTACCCTTTCTGCATCCCCTTCTGCCCTGAGGTTGTAGGGAGGACGGAGGGAAGAAGTAGGAAGGGGAGGAAGCTTGCAATGAGCAGATGGACGCCCACGTGACCCTCAGAATCATTTGACAGACCCTCTGCCTTTCAGGCTCCTCCTACCCTGTAAGTCTTCCCAGTCATCTGCAAGGTCCCCTGGGCTTGAAGTAGGCCGAGACTGTAGGAACCAATATTAGTGATTACATAATAAACATTAGATCTCCGGGAAAAAAACATCCTTATAAATCTGAGACTGTTTTTTCATTTTGGACCATTCAGCTTTCAACCACCTTTCAGGACTGCTGTGTGTTCAAAAGTGGTAGACTGCTAAAAGCCCTTATTATAAAATTGGAGTTTCTACTATTTTTTTTTTGCTTTTATATCAGAAGGAAATCTGAAATTAAGATCAACCAACAAATCGCAATAAACTTGCTAGAATGTTCTTTGTGTCTTGTAAGCAAGGAAAGATGTGAAAACTCAGGTGGTGTCTGTGCCTGAGCCAGATCCTATTATTTTGGCTGGCATTTCCATGTGTCTAAACTGTATCCTCTACGTCCATCATTTTGCTATCCTAAAAGGAATAAATTAGGTCTGGAATCAGTGTTGACTATTCTTTCATTGTACTAACAGCAGAAATGTTTAAGTCAAGTTAGAAGCATTCAGCCTATAGCTTCTGTTTCATTTTATATCTAGTGATTATTTTTAAGTAGAGCCAAAACATCCAGATGGATAGTCAACTGTTTGGTCCATCATCCAGATGTCTTGTCTAGACATCTATAGATATCCACAAAACAGCTGGATAACTGACTAAAGACTATTTATTCATCTTAATTTACTGGCTTTTGTTAGACGCTCTATCTAAATACAGAACTTGATTTATGATTGTAGAAGTTACACGGTAGTTGAAAAGATATATGCAGAGAAGTTTTTCTGCCAATTCAGTGGAAGATAAATACCATCGGTGCATCAGTAGAACTATTCTTGGCAAATAACTATTATTCAGCTCTCCATTGTCATCTGTTAAAAAATAAAATAAAATGAGGGGTGAGGAGACAACAGTACTACTCTTCTCTTTTTCTAATAACAGTAGAGAAACATTAGTGTCAAAAATTTCTTGTAGACCCAATTATTGTTTTCCTCCTCTTTCCATTGGTACTTTCTTACAAGTTAAGTGGATGTGGGGTTTCACCCACCCTCTGGTGGACTACCAGATTTAGCAAACAGAAATACAGGACACTTAGGTAATCTGAATTAAGGTAAACAACAAATAATTTTTTAGTATAAGTATGACCCATGCATTATTTAGGACATGCTTACACTAAAAATAAACTTTATCTGAAATTCAAATTTAACTGATCATCCTGTATTTTATCTGGCCACCCTACTCTGGTCTAACTCCTCCTGTAATGATCAATTTAAAAAACAATTAAAAAAACAACTCCATTTGTTTTGTACAAATATGACTCCATTTGTTTTGTACAAATGTGACTCCATTTGTACAAAGAATAATCTGAAATGCTGAGGTGGATATGTAAACAACATGAAAAAGCACATAGCTGTAAAGTCTGTAACCTAGTAGGAGATACAAGACATATATGCAAATTAGAATGCAGCAGACTGTGCTATCCACACTTCTGTGATCCAAAAGACCGAGAAATGATCATAGCACCATGGGAAAGTCACAAAGGGCTGTGGGAGGAAGCAATCAGCATTCCTGACAGCAGAGATTAGGAATGGTATAATGAACATCTGAAACAGCACCTGAGCTGAGCCCTGAAGCAGAATTTCAGTGAAGGCACAGAGGTAGAAAGATGCAGGGGATGTTCCAGAAACATTAAGTGGACAGTATGGCTGGCATATTAGCTGTGGGCATTAAAGGGAAGGAAATGCACAGGGCAGTGTTACTAGGGCGATAGATTGGGGTCAATCAAAAAGGACTTAAATGCCAAAGATGGAGACTGAATTCTGTTCCACAGCAACACTCACATCTGAATAGGGAGAAGTGAGAGTATCAAGCTATATCACAGGGAGAAAAGGCTCATACCAAACATCTCAATGCACGTGCTCAACAGTTCATCTAATGTTGCTGCTTTTCCAAGCCCGCTTGACCCCATGGTTATTTAGCCGTTGTCAAAAAACTAGATACATTTTCAGCATCAGGTAGACCATCTCCATAATCACACAACTTGGTGATGTCTGTGCTGCTACTGGTTTCTGTCCTTAGTCATACTTCAAGACTCTAAGGAAACAAGAAATGAAAGTTATCAGATTAGAGTTCAGACCTCATTAAGGCATTACTTTTCCACCTAAAAAGATAAGGACTTCCATTGACTGTATCTTTCCCCAAGAAAAGTCTCAGAGTGACAGAGATTATGTCAACCACCATGATGGTAAAATGCCTGCTAAAGTGCTCCTTAGCATATAGGGCACTCCAGAACCACAGAAATGTTCTGTGAGATACCATTCCATTTTGCAGCTGACATTTTTTTAATATAATATCTTATGTTTTCTTCATATTCTTAAGTGATAAGAGAGACATTCAAGAATATTATAAATGTTACTTGGTTTAATATTATTACAAGTATATAGAAGGAGGTAAATTTTGAAGTGCAAATATATTGATGAGCATCATCCTCAATGATCATATAAACATTCAACAACTGATTTAAAAAATCTTACTTGCCTGATTTCTCTAATAGTAACATTAATAGTAGTAGTGAAAGTATTAACAAAAACCTACTGAACACTCACATCACGTACCAGGCACTCTACCAAATGCTTTATATATTATCCAACTTAACCTTCATAATAATACTGTTATGATCAACACAATGATACTTCATAACAGTGCTTCCAAACGATAGTAATTATTACTCCCAGTTTACAGATGAGGTCATGGATTTGCAGAGATGCAGCAACTAGTCTAAAACCACACAATTAGTAAGGTCTAGAATCAGGACTCCACTGTAAAATAAAGCTTTTAGTTTCCTTTGCCCCCTTTCATTGCTCTCTCAAGTATGGATATCATAAACTGTCATAATTTTGTCCCCTAATCTAGTCAGAAAGAGAACCTAGCCAAATGATCTGTCACCTAGGTAGAAGAAATATGTGGGTATGACAGAGGTCCCATGTTACAGCACTGTCATGGGAAAAATGGGGATTAGAAACCTCTTAAAGTTCCTCATACTGGACGTACTGCTGTTGGAAACACCATCACTTTGTTTTACAGAGTCCTCGTGGCAGCTCCATATAGGGCCTAAAGAAGGTCAGAGGTCATCATGATGTAAGACAGTTATCTACTTTGGGCAGTTTAATAGGTAAATGTGGCCACTGGGCATGAATCTCTTAAGCTGTTTGAAATCAATGTCTATTTTACTTTCAAAATGTGATTATTCAACTGGTAAGCATTGAGGACCCGACAAATGCCAGGCACCGGGCTAAGCACTGAGGCTGCTAAGATGAACAAATCATTGTCCCACCCCTGCCTTCAGTAGGCTCAAAGTCAACTTCAGAAAGCAAACACATGAATGAATAGGGGAAAAAAGCTAATGTTCCTGTGTATGGTTGTGTTAGTGCAATCAGACCCCAAAGAGTGACAGTTGAGTGGGTCTGTGCAATAGGCATATAACTTTAAGGAAAATTTTTTACCATGTATTATTTCTGTGTAAAAACCATATTCTTGTGCTGAAGGTGCCATGCTCAAGGCATAAAAAGTTGGATTATTTCCCATGTGCGGTAAAAAATAACAGAAACACTGGATCAGGGCTCTCCCACTTCTGCTACTCAAATGATTTGTGAAAGGGAAATATTAAAGATGTCTGGAACCAACTCTTTTTACATCTCTTCACCAAGTTACCTAATCGGTGAGGCTTTTCCTGACCACCCTATTTAAAACAATAAGACCGGGGCACCTGGGTGGCTCAGTCGTTAAGCATCTGCCTTCGGCTCAGGTCATGATCCCAGGGTCCTGGGATCAAGCCCCGCATCGGGCTCCCTGCTCAGCGGGAAGCCTGCTTCTCCCTCTCCCTCTCCCCCTGCCTTGTGTTCCCTCTCTCTGTGTGTCAATTAAATAAATAAATAAAATCTTAAAAAAAAAAATCTAAAAATTTAAAAAAATAAAACAACAAGACCTCTCTCCCCATACTCACCTCCTACTTGGCATGCCCTACCTCACCTCCCGGATTTATTTTTCTTCATAACAGTTTTCCCCATATGACATACTATATATTTTACTTGTTTATTTGTTTTGAAATCTCTCTAGCACTATAAACATAAGCTCTATGAATGCAGGGATTTTTGTGTTTTCTTCTCTGGTGTACTCCCCAGCTCCAAAGATTTTGTCCCTCACAGAGAAGATACTAAGAAAAGCATTTGATGAATTAGTGAATTGATGAAGAAATGAATAAAATATAAAACTGTAAAAAGTTTGCCTTTGAGTAACTATATATTTGTATGCACGTGTACTATAAATGTTTTAGTTTGTTTTAGCAATTTAAATCAGCGTTTAGTAAACATGCTGGGACAGAAGTTCCTGCCAGCTTTCTAGACTTGATAGGATCTTTCTGCATTCATAATAAGAACTTGGTATCTCTTCCAGGACATTTTGGGGGCAGCACTTCTCTTATTTCCCTAATGTAAATTCTGTCAATCCCATTAAAAGTCAAGATTGGACAATTGACAAGTCTGATTCCCCTTCACGTCTATACAGACACTTTTTATCTTGTTAACACTTGTTACTGAAGAGTAAATATATTACTTAGAACCAAACAGCCTAGATTAACTAAACTAGAGTCTCAAGTCAATACCAAAATTATTCAGCTGTTCTACTTGAGGATGGTATTACCCTTCCATAAGGGGTTGGAAATAACCTGGTACCAAAGACCTGTCACCATGTTTGGAGTTATATTTGTGATCCGCAGTGAAGCCAGCATGTGAAAGCCAGGGGGGCCAGACTATCCAGTTACAATCTGTTTCTGCAATCAGGAGATGGGTCTGTGCCCCTGCTTAGCGTTCTGTCACCTACACATGTACCTGAGGTCTCATTTTATATGTATGGCTATTATTGTGTCTAGAACTGCTTTTTCAACAGTAAAGCTTCTTTATTATAAAAGCAATATAGGGTGATGGGTATTAAGGAGGGCACGTGCTATAATGAGCACTGGGTGTTATAAGTAACTAATGAATCACTGAACACTACATCAAAAACTAATGATGTACTATAAAGTGGCTAACTGAACATAATAATAAAAAAATAAACATAAAAATAAATTTAAAAAACAATATATATTCTCCATTTAAAATAAGACAGTAAGGAAAAAGGAAGGGAAAAAAAGTTACCCATCATCTCATCATCCAAAGACAACTCTTATTAATATCATAGCATGTTTCTTTTAGTTTTCTTAGGCATATTTATCTTGTCAAGCTTTTCACATAATCTACAATAGTTTAAAGAAATACTTACCCACTGGTTTCACCCTGAAAGATCTCCAGGTCTGAAAGAATTTTAAAGGCAGTTATCATCATTGGAAAAGGCGCTGGGGATGCAGTCTGCAGAACTAGTTTCTCCAATTTGAATAATAAGTACTTTGGAGAACCTGATAAAAGAACGTAAAGAAATCCCCAGAGTTAAAATAATAGAAACCCAAAAGAATGCTCATGGTGCTAAAGCATTTCCAAAACCCTTGAGTGATTTTTGTCTAAATTTCATCTACAAAGTCAATTAAAAAAAGAAAAATATTCAAAATAGTTATTTGGTAACATGATATTTTTCAAATCAAG
The DNA here is from genome assembly GCF_054177405.1 of Leptonychotes weddellii. Lineage (NCBI taxonomy): Eukaryota > Metazoa > Chordata > Mammalia > Carnivora > Phocidae > Leptonychotes > Leptonychotes weddellii. Next base: position 98,977,216 of record NC_138378.1, read on the forward strand.
TAGTTTTTTTTTTAATTCAGCCTATTAAAATCCTGCAAATGTGGCAAAATCAAAATTTATACACATAGTGTAAAATACTATTTTGGTCCAAATATACTTCTATTATTGGAGTACTCATTAAGAATTTCCAAACACTGACCTTGGAGTGTTAGTAAATCTCTAGAAGAGTTTGTTGTGGTGATCATCAAACTCTGACTCTAAATCACTCCTGACTGTCTCAACATGAATGTCAATGTTATTTTAGTCCAGGTTGTTCAGTCTCCCAGTGATTTGGGACTTGCTTTAGTGTTGATAGGTACTCTCTGGCTGCAATGAAGAATTATTGCTCCCCAGCACACACATTTTCTCACAAGTTTGAAAAGGACACAATAAGCCAAAATTTCCCCAGGGCTTGAATTACTTCTAAGAGAGAAGTTCTCACTTCAAAAGGGCAATAGAGTTCTACTGGGTGTGATTTCCAAAGGCTATGATGTATTCAGGCAGCAAAAAGGCTTTCATGTTAATGAAAGCCTCTATCTTCAAAAAATCCTCCTGAGGTTGCCTAGGACAATAAGGACTATACTCCCAGTTTTAGAAATAGTAAAAAGGAGCCAACTCCATGCAGCTGTCCATTAAGAGACATAAATTAGCACCCCAGTCTCTTGACTCAGAATCTTGGATTGGATTTCCATATTAGATAAGCAAATGGGGAAAGTTTTAGTTACCTCTGAGTAAAATGCCATTAATGCTCCTTACTTTACTAGATTGTTGAAGGAGTTTCAGAGGTAACGTAAAATCTACCCACTGTATGTCCTTTAAAACACTAGGTGTTCAGGGATGCCTGGGTGGCTCAGTCGGTTAAGCGTCTGCCTTCAGCTCAGGTCATGATTCCAGGGTCCTGGGATCAAGTCCCGCATCGGGCTCCCTGCTCAGCAGGGAGCCTGCTTCTCCCTCTCCCTCTGCCTGCAGCTCCCCCTGTTTGTGCTCTCGCTCTCTCATCTCTCTCTCTGACAAATAAAGTCTTAAAAAAAAATTAAAAACAAAAACAAAAACACTAGGTGTTCAGGAAAGGTATCTCCCTTTGCCCACACTATCTCTTCCCTTCCAGTATTTAAGGGTTTCTAAGTTGAGGACTTAGGTGAAGTAGAGGACATATGATTGAAGTGACAGGAAAGAGATGTTAAGTTAGAGAAGGAAGAGGAAACAGGAGAAAAAATATTGTGACATTAGAGCTTCTAGGAGTAGGGCAGGTGGCCTCATCAGCAATGCAATCTCATTCTCGAAAGTTCTCAAGCCAAAGTAAAGTAATGACTGTCAGAGATGTTGTAGGCTTAATTCCCAGATGGTGTCTAGGAAGCATGCCAGAATGACAGCAAAGGTTGCTCCTGGCTCCAGGACTGCACGATTTATAAGGTGAAATATTGTATCTAGTAAGTATTCAATAAATAGTTTTGAAATGATGTTGGCCATATTAGAACTTCCAAAGGTAGTCTTGTCTATAGCATTCTCTCTACTGCAAAAAAAACTAACAAAAACCCTTAAAGACTCTTCCCTCCTAATGGCAGATACTGTCTTTATGTATAAATGACCACAAACAGGTCTTTGCTTTTATATGACCTTCATACGGAGATAAGGGGGTGTCTCTAAATGCCTAAATCCTTAGTGAAAATGAGTGCTAATGATCACAAACCTTTAAGCCTTAAGGATTAACATAGCATTTGTTGTTCTGGCCACCTTCAAGCTTAATCTCCCTTTCTCACCACAGACATGAGATTTGAAAGGTGCTGTGATTATATTCTCTGAGACTCCATTGGAGAATCAAGACTATTAAGTTCAGTAAGAGAAATGAATCAAAACCCTGAAAAACAATGAAGTTATTTGACAAATACTGAGGATCTATTAGATACCAGATACTAAGCAAGATACTAGAGTAGGCTGGTAGAAGAGATTAGGAGCAAACAGAGAGGATAAATTGGTGAGCAAGAAAGACATAATTCTTATACTCTAGCAAAGAATTAAACAAGTAATTACAATAAAGTATCCCAGGAAGGGGAGGAGCACTACGTTAATTCGGAGCCAAAGGAGTTTTAGCGAAGCAAAGAGTGAATGAGAAAACGGCAATTATGAAAAGCTGAAAGACATTTAGAATGATTGAAGTATTGACAAGTGGCAAGACATGAGACTAAGAAGTCTGTATGAGTAGCTCATGAACAGTATTATAAGCTATATGAAGGAGTATGGGCTTTATCTGAAAGGCAATGGGAAACCATGATTTCAAAAATGAATAAGAGGGTGACATGATCCTATCTAGATTTTTTAAAGATCCCTCCAGCTGCAGTATGGAAAAGAGATTAGTAGAGACATATACAGATGATGCTGAAACCAGTTAGTAGTCAATTATGACCATCTAGGCAAGAGATGATTGTTATCTAAACCAGTGTGTGGCAATAGAGATGAAGAGGACTGGTTGGTTACAGAATATAATTTGAAGATAGATCCAACAAGATTTGCTGATCAAATGGCTTTGGGGATTGAGCAGAAAGGAGGACTCAGGGATAATTTCCACGTTTCTAGCTAGATATTTGGTTGGGTTATGAAGCCACTCCCCTGAGATTGAGAAATTGAGAGGAAGAGGAAGGAAGTTCATGTTGGACAAATGATGAGTTCATTTTTAGATGTGTTGAGTTAGAGATGTCTGAGACATCCAAAGGGAAATGTTGACTTAGTTTCTGGATACCTATTACAGTCTTCTGAATTGACACCTGACCATATTTAAGCTCTAAGAATCAGTGGAAAGGAAAATTTAAGGAACAGGAGAAAAAGAATTTAATATATATAACAAGGTCCCTGAGAGGACAGAAGTCATGGACCCATGCATAGCTGGAGGGATTTACCTTGCATAAGGTAGCAGGCCACCTTTTTCAATTTAACAGCAGGAAAGAGGGGGGAAATGGATAGAGGTATAGATAGATTTGTCCTTTTGATAGCGGAGAGTCAAGGAAGTTTCTGTCTAATGACTCATTTACTCTAAAAAGAAGGAGACAAGGTCATCTGCTGGAAGATCTGAGGTTTATCAAGAGAAAAAAATATACAACAGATGTTATAAAGCACAGAAGAAAGAAACCAGAATTACTGGGCTATTTCCCATTATTTCCATTGAAAAGGCTGATGTTTTTCTTCTGGAGTTTGTTTTGAGAGAAATTAATTTCGTGTTCCCTGTTCCCTGGGTGACATCATTCACTTGTGCCACGTTTCTGAAATTATTTAACTTTTCTGGAACAACTTATACAGCAAGTTCCTTCTTTATGGAGCAGGCGATTCTGAGTTAATGCCGTTATGGTCCAGTCACATGTGGTTTCCATAACTCAGAGCTAAAGCATGGTTGGCATTTGCTAGGTAGTTTCCTCACAAGGGCATGCGTCCCTCCCATTTCACCTAGCTTTGCTTCAAATAGTGAAGAAGACAGACACTATTGGAGAAATCATTTGTCTCCCACCCTTTGTCTTGATCCAGGATACTGCATTTGGGCATCTACAGCCTCAGCCACCATCCCCATATCCTGCACTTTCCTTGCCAGGATTTCTGTATCTCTGCCCCACCCCCCACGCACACTCACCAATGCCCTCATTATCCATTACCTCTAAAAAAGGTCATAAATCACAAGATACATTACTGTTTCTTCTCAGTTCACTCTTCGTATCTGGAATTCTTTGCTGATTTCTGTATTGGTCTTGTTTTAATTGTAATTTTCCTTCTCACTTCTTCCCACATCGCCTCTCAGTTATTTGAATTTCTCTTTCTACCTTATTTCCTCCAATCAGTTACTCTTCTTATCGTACTCTCACAGCCTCATGGTTGTCACTGTCAAAGCTGATTCTATCACAAACCAACTGGGACAGTACATACTGAGGAAATGAGTCCAATGCTTACAGCAAAGTTACAACATTTTAAGTGGGCCATCATGATGACCCAGAGAATCAAGTATCCCACATTTATAGAGTGGAGAAATATTCCCAAAGGTTATATAACAATGACATACGGAGTCGCCGTGGAAAATATTTTCTCAACTCTAGAGTAATTTTTTTCATTCTTGCCTTGGATGGATTTATTCAATGTGATAATGAGGTTTTCCTGGGTTTTAAAATTTTGTTGTTGTTTGTTTTTCTCCTGCATAGAGCTTTTCCTAAATCAATAGGGCATTAATAAACAATACTGTTATGGATTTTAGAAAACAAAGTAATAATATCTTCTTCAAATACTACTTGTTGGTGGCATGTAATGTGATACACATAATGTTGGGAAAATTACCTGTATTATGTTTAAATCTTATAACACCCCGAAAGCGAAATATTATTCTCCCCATTTCATAGATGAGGAAATTAAGGCCTACGGAGGTTAAGTTACTTGTCCTATCATGTTACTAGTTTAGTGGCAAAGCCAGCTTTGACTATGAAAATTTATATTTTTTCTACTACCCACACAAATCTTAGCTGTTGTTAAGGCTTGCCTATTAGATAAATTTCTGGGCATTGTCTAGAACAAATGTGTACTATGTCCTCTGCATAGCTTCTAAGCATTCTATCACTGGCTCCATTGTCTGAAGATGAATAACCATTATTATTAGAGCAAGCTTGGCATTTTAGGGACTCACTGGTACCAAATACTGAACGGAAGTCAATAACCAGCTCAGAGCTCATTCCACAAGGCCCCCTTGTAGTTTGGGCTAACAATTAAGTAACAAGGTTAAGATGCATTGTATTTATTTTTTCTTGGTTATTGATATATACTATTGGCAACCAAACAAACATATTTACAGCTATCTGACATGAGTTGAATGAGAAATGAGAATATTGAAGAAGCTCTAGTAATAAATATGAAATTCCAAAGTCCAACTGAGGAGGTATTTTCCTAGCATTTGGCTGAAGCTAAACACGGAAGAGAACCGATATATACACATATTAGACATTTGCAATCAGATGGTTTCCAGATGGACACATTCAACTCCATGGAAATGTTATGACCTACTATGGCAACTCTAGTGTTTAAATGGTAAATAATATCCCAAAATAAGATTCAGAACTAGAAAATATTTAGCTTAGAAGTTAAAATTTTAAGCCTTGGGAAAACAGTTTTTGTGAAGACCAGTGTTTTCTTCAGCATTATATTCATAAGAATCTTGTCTGTGGCACTAATGCTTGGGAAGGACCTGGTTCCAAATCCCTTGAAAAGAAGTCACGTCCCCTTGTTCATTTACTCCAGAGTGAGCGTGATGATGATGATGATGATGAGTGGAGGAGAAGAAGGAAGAAGTCATCGTTTTGAATGCTGTCTGTGCCATCACGGTGCTGAGTGCTTTACCCATTGAACTCTGGGAGGCCAGTATTCTCCCCAGAAATCTAGCAACAAATAAAACACAGCTAAAGCTTGTTATTTAATTGTTACCAAAAAAATGCAAGGAAGCCACATGGGATGAGCTCTGAGCTGGTTATTCACTTCTGTTCCGTACTTGGTACCAGCACTAACATGGTCATGCCTACATGTGCCCACCAGGAGCAAGAAGACATTTTCAGTAACTGGCATGAGTAAATAACTCTTAGGGATCCACCCACTGAGGCCAGAGGACAATCTCATGGGTTAGAATCTACACAAAGGAGGCTCCAAGAGAATGAAGATACTATACAGAAAGCCTCTAAGAAACAGCCTGCAGTATAATCTCTCTCTAACCTACCATCCTTCTGTGCTGGGGGTGGAAGCTGCTATCTTTGAGAACACTAGGAAAGCATTTTAAATTCTGAGTTCTAAGTTGTTTCATAGGAATGCAGCAAGAAGCACTAACATAATGAAGAACTGACTTCAAAAGTATCTCCATGCTCACAGAAAGGCATTTGTTTGGTTGAGAAAAAAAAAGAAAGGCCAATGATTATTAAATATCTACTAAATATTAAGTGCTATGATATGGGCTGGAGATGTAAAGAGCTCATTTAAGGAGCCTACATCCCATTTCAGTTTACAGATTATAAACCTATTATTATAAAACAACAAGCCCATTAAGTCCAGTCCTAGAGAAACATGCCCTGGGTGTTATGGGAGCACAAAAGTGGGATAAAATTTAACCGAAGAGAGCTGGGAAGGCTTCCTGAAAAGGAGACATCTGAGAATATTAAGTTTTATGGGTCACAAAACTAGAACAGAAAATACCAGCTAAATTCAGTGGTGTCGGACAGCAAAGCAACCAGAAATATCTGAGCTTGATTCTAGAATTGGGCAAGAGATTGATATCATCAAACTGTTATCAAGAAACTTACCCCCACAGGAGAAAAGAACACATATAAGACAATACTTAGAACAAGAACAGTAAAATGATTGGGATGCACTGAGTTCTGAACTGTCATTGGATTTTTTAAAAAGTGTAAGTAAATGGATACATTATGAAAAGCATGGAGACGGTACAACGCTGCTTTATTAGTATTAATGTTATTATCCAATTTTACTATTGACAGTGATAAGATTTATTTTTTAGATTTTATTTGTATTTTTTAATTTAAATTCAATTAACATATAGTGTATTATTAGTTTCAGAGGTAGAGTTCAGTGATTCATCAGTCTCATATACTACCCAGTGCTCACTACATCACATACCCTCCCCAATGTCCATCACCCAGTTACCCCCTTCCTTCACCCCCATCCCCTCCAGCAATCCTCAGTTTGTTTCCTCTGATTAAGAGTCTCTCATGGTTTTCTCCCTCTCTGATTTCATCTTGTTTTATTTTTCCCTCCCTTCCCCTATGATCCCCTGTTTTGTTTCTTAAATTCCACGTATCAGTAAGATCATATGATAATTGTCTTTCTCTGATTGACTTATTTCGCTTAACATCATATCCTTTAGTTTCATCCATGTCATTGCAAATGGCAAGATTTCATTTTTTGATGGCTGAGCAATATTCCATTGTATACATATATACACCATATCTTCTTTATCCATTCATCTGTTGATGGACATCTGGGCTCTTTCCATAGTTGGGCTATTGTGGACATTGCAGCTATAAACATTGGGGTGCAGGTGCCCCTTCAGATCACTACATTTGTATCTTTGGGGTAAATACCCGCTAGTGCAATTGCTGGGTCTTAGGATAGCTCTATTTTCAACTTTTTAAGGAATCTCCGTACTGTTTTCCAGAGTGGCTGCACCAGCTTGCATTCCCACCAACAGTGTAGGAGGGTTCCCCTGTCTCTGCATCCTCACCAATACCTGTCGTGTTCCTGACTTGCTAATTTTAGCCATTCTGACTGGTGTAAGGTAGTATCTCATTGTGGTTTTGATTTGGATTTCCCTGATGCTGAGTGATGTGGTGCATTTTTTCATGTGTCTGTTGGCCATTTGGATGTCTTCTTTGTAGAAATGTCCGTTCACGTCTTCTGCCCATTTCTTGATTCGATTATTTGTTCTTTGGGTGTTGAGTTTGATAAGTTCTTTATAGATTTTGCATACTAGCCTTTTATCCAATTATCTTCTCCCATTCTGTCAGATGCATTTTGTTTTGTTGAGACAGTGATAAGCTTTAAAAGCTAAATTTCTTACACTATTCTAATGCTAACTTTTGTATACATAAATAGACCCAGTTGGGAATGTAATATTCATTTCTCCTTTTTAAGTGAAACTGTGTGTGTTATCATCTAAATGAAAACTTTTGCTCCTATTTAGAAACCAGTATGTTCATGGTACTCTTTTGTGGGATGGTAAAGTCTCAGTTTTAAAACACGTCTCTATCAAGGATTTGGGGCTAGACCTTTTATTGAAAACAATTAAAAGTAAAGCATAGGGACCAAAAAAATGTTTTTGAAATTATTTCCGTACTGTCAATTAAATGTATATAGCCTGAAGGCTATAATTAGAAGACTCCACTTAATGACTTTGTCATTCTCTCTGATTTCACGTGTTTTTCCTACAGCAAATGTTTCTTCCTTTCTCTAAAAGGAAAACAAATCTCAAGAGGTGGTGATATCTCTCTTCTTATTTAAGGCATTAACTAAATTCACCTTACTGCTGAAAAGAAATCCCTGTATATACCAACGAAAGAGAAAATATTAGTGACTAATAAATGTCAGTAGTGGCTTAGGTCCCTATTTAACTTCTCTAAGGCTTGCTTTCATCATCCCTAACACGAGAGAAACAATATTACTCTGTCTTCCTCATCAGAACAAAAAACGCTCTCTTAAAGCTTTAAGAGCACAAAACCCAATGAAAAAAACAAAAAAAAGGAAGTCCTAAAATTACAAAATGTTTCCAACTATATTTGTAAAGTGGTTATTTGGAATTTAGAGTATATTTCCCCACTAGAACAACATTATACATGGATTAATAGCATATTACATACAGAGGATAAGGAGGTTGGTGGGCATCTGTCAAAATGCTGAAAAGAACTTTTGGAATTCTCATGGAGTTTAGAGGTTGATGGTACTAATTTTTAATATGCCGAATTACCCTTCGGAAATTGTGTAACTGCTAGAAACATGAATCAGATGGGTTTATTAGAGGATCTAGAGAGACACAGGAAGAGGAAAAAAAAAGGGAGAGGATGGTTCCTTTTCACAAAGTAACTATTAAAGAGTTGGAGGAGGCAAAGGATTGGAAATAAGGGTTTTGTTGATACAGCTATAAAAAAGGGAGAATTAATGAATTAGAGCTAAACTGTTAGCAGTTTAAGTAAACAGGAGGTATCTTTCCTGGCCGAAACCAGAAACAAACAAAAAACACCAGCTCCCCATTGGCCAACTCTCTTATCTCTCCCATCCTTGATGGCCAAGTAGAATTTGCTGGATTGGTTCCACCCCCTCTTCAGACCACCCAAATCAAGCTCTGTCCAGTTCTCCCCTCACTCCCCACTCCCACACTTCACTAAAACTACTCTGACGGAGTCACCACGTTTATGCTAAGGCTCAGCAGCCTTGTGTTACCTCTTAGCCACACTCCCCCTGAAATTCTTCCCTTGGATGGTTTTCCTGGCAACTTCTCTTCCCTGGTTCTCCTCCTGTGCCTCTGGTCACACCTTCTCAGTCACACACAGACTCCTCTCCTGCTGCTGGGGGTCCACAGGTATCTGTGCCTGGACTTTTCTTCTCACCTCAGATTCTCCATGAATTAACTCATCCACAACCATGGCTTCAACTACCACTTCCATGTCAGTAACTCCAAATCAGACTGAGGCCAGCTGCATGGTGTACCATAGAGAGCCAAGAGTGGGGGCTGCCACTTAATACTGGGGGCCTTTGGGAAAGTTTTATTTAACTTGAGGGTAGGTTTTCATACCTTACCATCATACATTGCTAGTGGAGATATGAAATGATGTGTCCACTTTGGAAAACAATTTGGAAGTTCCTCAAAAACTTAAACATAGAGTTACCATATGATTCAGCAAATTCACTCCTAGGTAGATAGATCCCTGAAAGAACTGAAAACTTATGTCCACACAAAAGCTTGTACACAACTGTACAGCAGTATTATTCATAATAGCCCCAAAGTTGAAACAACCCAAATGTCTATGAACTGATAAATAGACGGATAAAATAAAGTATATCTATATGATGGAATTTCATTCAGCCATAAAAATTAATATGGCACTGATACATCCTGCAACATGGGTACACCTTGAAAACCTGATGCTAAGTGAGAAAAGCCAGACCAAAAAAAAAAAAAAAAAAGCCATTTTCTATAATTCCATTTAGATGAAATGTCCAGAATAGACAAAGACTATACTCATGACCTAGACTCTACTCATAGAGACAAAAAGTAAATTAGTGGCTTCCAAGGGCTGAGGGAAGGGAGGCAAAGGAGTAACTACAATGAGTTGAGGGTTTCTTTTTGGGGTGATGAAGATGTTCTGAAGTTTCAGAGTGGCAGTTGTGGTACAACCTTGTGAATAAACTAAAATAATCACTAAGCTATACACTTTAAAGGGACATACAATAGCCTGTGAATTATTATTTCCACTAAAATTTTTTGATTACTTAAAAAATATGTCCTCTCCACTCTCCTAAACTTTTGTACCTGTATCTCCTTCCTTGATGCATGGCTCTGTCTACCTCCCAGTATTCCATGCCAGAAACGAGACCTCCCAGTGCCATCCCTCCATATCCAAGTCTGATCGTCTACCTCCCAAATGCTTCTCATATGGGTCCACCCCTCTTCCCCTCCACTGCCACTCCTGGGTATTTGGAGATGGGGCCTTTGGGAGATAATGAAGTCATGAAGGTACTTTGTTGCTTAAGCCACCCAGTCTACGGTATGTTTGTTACAGCCGCCTGAACTGACCAGGACATCATGCTTTGTACATGTTTTGTTTTGTTTTTAGAATGTTTTCCTTCCCCTCAATATGTCTGTTTGGCAATCACATACTCACTTCTTAAATGCCTACTTGAATTCTTCTCCCTCCCAGGTCCTCCAGGCAGATTTTTGGCACTCAATGTACTGACTTGCGTGAGGCTTTTATGATTTATGTTACCGAATGGATCTGTCTCCCCGGTGGTTTCTTAAGAACCAAACAGTGTCTTTTGTCTTTCTAGCTCTTAACGGAGAAGTACATCTGATATCTGCATATGGTTATCTTGCTCTGCCATCTTATTCTTCCCACATGATCTGCAGACTTTAAATTTGTTGCTCTTCCACTTTTTTCCTCCAATCTTATTTTTGTCTTGATTTTTTTAAATTTTATTGAATGAATTTACTCCTCTTATATTAACATGCCCCTGATGGAATATCAAGACATGCTTCCAGATTTTTATTACAGATTTATGTTATAGAGAATAAAATTACACTGAATACTTCTTCCAGTCATTTTATCATTTGTTTAATAAACAGTTATTTCTGTGCCAGACACTGTGATTAACACCATGGCAGAGGTACAAGATTATATCAGGCACAGATTGTGATCTCAGAGTCCTTAGAATCTAAAGAAGGGGGGGGGCACAAAATAAACAGAAATGACGATACAGGGCATTATGAAAGAGTCACGAGAGAAGTAAAAACTTCTGACTCATAGAGTTGAACTGTGGCCTTAAAGCATGAGTGGGGTTGCACTGAGTGGAGAAAAGGAGAAACCACATGCAAAGAAAAGGACACTGAAAAAGGCAGAGAGCTGTGGAGAAGCAGGAATGCTAACAGAATGGGGAGCTCTTAAAACTGGAATTAAAGAATCTATGTGATCATTCTTTCATTCAAGAAACATTGAGAGGGGGAGAGAGGGCTACCATGTTGTAAGGAGCAGAACTAAAAGCCACTGTGAAGGTCCGTGTGATATAATCCAACGCAGCCCTTTGCTGTGGGTTTGTGCAGGCTTCACGCATTTTAGTCACTTAATGAGTTCTGAGCACAGCTCGACTGATGGGTAAGAGTCTGGACTCTAGAGCCAGACCACTGGGACCAAACTGTACTCTTGTGCTTTCTAGTATGTGGCCTTGGGCACTTTATGTAGTCTTACTGTGTCTCTGTACCTGTATACCTCGATAGTAATAGGATCTATGTTGTAGGGTTGTTACAAGAATTAAATGAGTTAACACGAAATTAGAGAAGGAGACAAACCGTAAGAGACTCTTAACCTCAGGAAACAAACTGAGGGTTGCTGGAGTGGAGGGTGGTGGGAGGGATGGGGTGGCTGGGTGATGGACACTGGGGAGGGTATGTGCTATGCTGAGCACTGTGAATTGTGTAAGACTGATGAATCACAGACACGTACCCTGAAACAAATAATACATTATATGTTAATAAAGTTTCTAAAAATTAATTAAATATTAAAAAACAAAACATTGTTTTATAATTAAATAAAACATCTATAAAATCTACAAATAAAATACTTCAAAAAAAAGAATTAAATGAGTTAATAAAGGTTAAGGGCTTATTAACTGGAACATAGTATATTCTTGGTAAGTGTTAGCTACTATTATTTATTTTCTTCCTGGTAAATGACCAAAAAGTGCCTTCTACCTATGGAATAAAATGATTCGTATTTATATCATTTCTCTCAAAGTTATAAGCCCCATAAGTTGACCTACATATACTCATTTTGCAAAAGAAAGAAATAAGAGAGAAAGAAACAAAGAAACCAGGGGGAAAGGCAGCATAGGCTAGAAATTTGAGTTATGAAGTGAGAACTAGTTTAAATCCCATTTCTACTAACTGTGCTTTAGGCCCACATTTCCTTAAATAAAGATTCCATAATTAGCTTCTTACTATGTAGTATTCATTATTTTGGGAGGACAAAGTAGCTGCCTCTAGACATATAACTCAACCTATTCATATTCACCTATTTATATATATACATATACAATTAATATATATATAAAGTATATATATGTATGTATGTATTAAAGATTTTATTATTTTTTTATTTGCCAGAGAGAGAGAGGAAACACAAGCAGGGGGAAACACAAGAAGAGGGAGAAGCAGGCTCCCCACTGAGCAAGGAGCCCGACGCGGGACTCGATGCCAGGACCCGGGGATCATGACCTGAGCCGAAGGCAGACACTTAATGACTGAGCCACCCATGCGTCCCTCAACTATTCATATTTTTATCGATCGGTTACAATCTATTTTTTGAAGAAATATCTATCAAGCATATAAGTACTTAAGGGGATACACAGACAATACATGTCCCCAAAGAAGTTAAAGAGGAGGAGATTTTAGTAGACTCATATAGCAATCCCAGTAGTATTTCATGTGTACCAAAGAGTCATGAATAGGATCCAAGTCTTGACATTGCAATCATTTTTCTCCAGCATGGGAATAAATGCATATTAGGTTATTAATATCCATAAAAACAATTCTTAAGAGTAGAAATCACACAAAAACATTTCCACCAAAAGTTCTGCTGATGGATCTACTAGTCACAATAAGGATGTTGAAGAGTTGAAATAGTAAGTGAAACCGAGCTGGGCACTAAAATTAGAATGAGAACCTCATCAACTTCTGTGGTAATTTGTGGGGATTTCACAAGTCCCCATGTTCACATAGTTTTAAACCCTCACCAATATCTCGCCACAATATCTCATTTTCAGTGACTTTTTTTCAACACCTCTAATTTCTAGTCCAGGAACCAGGGAATGTATTTATTTATTTATTTAGCTGTCTTAGCACGCTTCAACTATTAATCACATAAA
>NC_138378.1:98990843-99000906 GCF_054177405.1 Leptonychotes weddellii
AATGGGGCTTTGTGCCTATCTAAAGTCTTTCTTCAAAAGACATTATAAAGCAATGATCTAACTTCACCCTACAAAACAATTCTGAAAAAAAGAGTTAATAGTATTATTTCTATATTATAAATAGGAACACAAAGAAATTAAGTAAATTTTCAATTAGCTACTCAATCAATTCATCAATCAACAAGCATATTAAAAATTAATTTTACTCTTTTTGGGGGGGGCAAGGGGCAGCAGGAGAGGGAGAGACAGAATCTTAAATAGGCTCAACGCCCAGCATGGAGCCCAACGTGGGGCTCAGTCTCACAACCCTGAGATCATGACCTGAGCTGAAATCAAGAGTCAGATGCTTAACCAACTGAGCCACCCAGGCACCCCTTCTCTCTTTTCTGAATGATGTTTAACTATTATCTTTTAATCTACTTAAGAGTATGATTCAAACAGCAAAAGGATCTGATTCTTATCTCATCAGGAAAAAAGTGTCTGTTTTAGGCTCAGTATCCAAATAGTCCTTGATTGACTAAACAAATACTGACTGAACACAATACCGCTACCTTCCAGACATTATGACAGGGCCTGGGCACTCAGCAGTGAACCAAAGAGACCAGATTCCTGCCCAATTGAGTGTACAGTTTAGTGAGGGAAACCAACATCAGACAAGTAGACAAGTTGATATACAATTACAAGTCGTTATAAGAGCAATGAATGAAAACCCACACAGGATGCTAAGATAGAGAATGACAAGAGGGACTGTTTTAGGTGAGTAGCAAGGAAAGATCTCTTTGAAGTGTCGGAACTTGGAGATTAATTTAATGAGAGATGTGAGAGAATGAAAGGCCTGAAGAATTGTCAGGATTACAATCTCATTTACTGAGTTAGGGAAGATTGACAGGACAGAGGGAGAGGTACACTGGGAGAAATCTATAGTTGTACTTAAGATGTGCTAAGGTTGAGTTGCCTGTGAACTCCCAAGTGCAGGTCTCAAGATGCAGTTAATTCATCCAAACGTGGAAAGATCAGAGATAGAATTTAATTTTGAGAATTATCCCTATGTAAACAGCATCTAAAGCTACAGAAATGAAATCACTTGGGAAGAAAGCATAAAGAGAAAGGACAAGAGAGCCCACCCTTACGCCTTGGGCATTCCAACATCTAGAGGTCAGAGAAAGGAGGTGAAGCAGCAGTGTTGTGAGGAGTTGCCAGAGAGGCAGAAGGAAAATGTAAAGCATGTTGTGCCATGAGGCCAAGAGAAGAACATGCTCATGGAAGCTGAAACTGTGTGTTGAATGCTACTAAGAGGGGTCAAACAAGAGAAGGATGGGAAGCTATCTGCTTTTTAAATTTTTGCTACAAGGAGGTCACTGGTAACCTTGACAAGAGCAGCTTTAATGGAGTGGTGGGCAGAAGCCAGGTTGGTGTGAGCTGACGAGTAAGTGGGAGATAAAGAAACAAAGGCAGCATGTGTAGAATAGGAGTTTAATGACTTTGTCTAGAATGGAAGAGAAATTGGCAGAGGATGTGGGGATCAAGGGATATTTTTTATAAGATGAGAGCTGCTGAAGCATTCCTGTACCCTGATGGCGATGATCTTCTAGAGAGGAAGAAGTTAAAGAATCAGAAGGAGGAAGGAGTAACCAAGGGGATGAACACCTGATGTAACATGGATGAAGAAAGGAGAACATGGTTGCAAACCCAGATAGAGTATATATAATTAGTAAGGGGAAGATGAAGGAGAAGAATCTAAATCAGAGACACAATTATCAGGTTGGCAGCCGGAGTTTATCTAATCCACCTGCTTCTGATACTCTCAGTTCTCCTTCCTGAGATTTTGAAGAGGAAAGAAGCAGGCAGAGAAACGAGCTCCCCAAGTCCCAGAGGGAGAAGTCAGAGGATGAACTGTCCTATATGACTTGGGATCTAATGATCCCTTTCCCTGCCTGTTCAACAGTATGGCGCTAATTCCCTTGAATATTTTTCTAGTCGTCAAGTATCTGTTTTCTTGCCTGCCAACATTTGATGCTCTTAGATACCAAAGAGTGCTGTCGACTTGTGTTGTAAACCACTCAGTTCGGCTTCCTGTGGACCTTATTCTGAAAGACTTGTCATTTTACGTCTTGCTTTTGCCCTGGTGCCCATGCAACAGTATTTCATTAAGGGTATTGGGTCATCACTAGTTACTACTGTTCAACAGCAACCATGAGATGAAATGGCTCGTGTAAATCACTTAGCGTTTTCAAGGCACATGAGAGTAAGATTTGTAACTGACGCATATTGATCAGGATTTCTCAACCTCAGTACTATAGATACTTCAACTGGATAACTCTTCATTGTGGGGGTCTGTTCCATGTACTGCAGGATGTTTGGCAGCATCCTTGGCCTCGATCTACTAGGTGCCGGTAGTACTCCACCCCCAACCCCAGTAGGAACAGCCCAAACTGTCTCCAGACTTTGCCAAATGTCCCTGGAGGGTAAAATTACTCCCCCTCCCCCCACCCCCGGTGAAAACCACTGAAACAGGCTGATGTCCTAACATCAAAATGGAAACTGAAAAAACCAATCAAACACCTAAATTTCTTTCTAGTATCAGAATGTCTCATTTTTGTGTAAGCAAACACCGGGCTATTTGACTGAATTTTTCAGTCTTCAAATGAATCCTAGATATCTTCATCAGCAATAAGCATTTGAAAAAAATGCATCTTCTAGACATCATCTCAGCTTGATTTTTAATTATTGAGCCAATCGGTGGGTTTTAACATGTCAGAATTTGACTTAATTTACAACATTTCAAAGCTTTCTATGTCTAAGCTTGTTTATCACTCTACTGACATATTTTGGCCCTTGTTTTATTCCTGTGCTAATCATTTTCAGTTTTATTTTATTTTTGCCGTTTATCATAAGCTGCATTTAATCTTTCTGGAGAATGTCAGAAGATTTATGAACATAGGCATTTTTTTCTCAATATGTGAATAAAGAGTTCTCTTTTGTGAGAATAGTTTACCTTCTTTCCTCTTGCCCACGTACTGGCTCCTCTTGAGTAATCTCAGGATGACTCTGTATAGAATGCATTGCCTCTCCTACAGTTTTTCCTTATAAACGATCCACTCTGTTATCCTGTTCCTCTTCAGAGTTGTTACAGGCAGGGAGTGATGCTCAGTGTGAAACTACTGGAGGTGATTTGTTCTCATACCTGCTCAGTCGCTTACTGGCAGAGAGCTTATGCTTCTGGGTGTCAGTTTCTTCACATTCAAACTCAATTAACCTTTACTGAGAAGCATTAGTTTTGCCAAGTCAATACTTGACATTGCCTCAAAGGCTGTTTTGTGGTAGGATATGGTTGCTCCATATGGCAACAACTTTTGAGGATCAAGAAATTCTCAAACAGCTTCTCATTTTCATAAATAACCCAGTAAGAATCAGCCATAAATTGTGTTAATCCCTCTTGAATCACAGCCTTTCCTTTTGGCAAAATAAATGTATAAATTTAATCTCTCTTGTGTAAAATACAAATTTTGCATAAACAAATATTGAACTCCAGTTAAAAATATGTCTGAAGAAGTATTTAGAAATGAAGTGCACTGCTGTCTGCAACTTATTTTTGGGGAAAAAAAGATGAACCAATGGATGGATAGAAGAATGGATATGTGAATAGATGTGAAAAAGCAAACATGGTAAATTGTTAATGATAAAGTTGAATTGGTGGTATATGGATATTCATTATAGAATTCTTTCAAGTTTTTTTGTTTGTTTGAACATTTTCATCATAAAGTGTGAAAAAATTCCTTACATTATTTTAAATTCACATCTTTAAAACCTTCAGTGTTTGGGGATTTGATGAAGAAGTCATGTTCATTAGCCTTTGTGATTTTATAACTATTATCAGATGTAAACTAAAGAGGTCTCAGTCATCAGTCTGTCCAAGTGGCTCCTCTATCCCCTTGAACATTTTAGATGTTACTCTGGATGTTTCCTAACTTTTGTTAATGACTTTCTTAAGATGGGACAATCTAAATTATTCCAAATGTTCCAAGTCTGAAAGTTTTATTTGAGGGTAATAGGAAGATATTTTTTGGATTTGTTTCCAAACATCTCTGGCTAATGAAAAAACAGGCTAAACTGCCTTTCAAAGAATCCCTACACTATATCAGTTATTGGCATATTTATATTCTGGTTATGCAGGTTAAAACCTCCAAATTTTCCTTAACTTCCTTCTCCCCTTCACCCCCATATCTAATTGATCTCCAGAATTACCAATTTACTTTTTAAGTATTCTGAAAATTCTTCCCTCTTCTCCATCACTATTGACTTGGTTCAAACCCATCTCTGGAATCTTCTATTGTTTGGTATTTTTTTCTATTCAACTTATTCCCCTCACTGCTTCCAGAGTTTTCTTTCCAGATTACAAATATATTATATCACTTCTTTACTTGACAAGCTATAAAAACAACAGTTGTGAATTATTAATTATTTTAGATGTATTAATGACATCATGGGTTTTTCAAAAGAGAACTTATCTTTTAGAAATACATACCAAAATATTTACAAGTGGAATGATTAAATGTCTGAGATTTGTGTCAAAACTAATATGGGAACAAGAGAACATTTGTGGGGATAGAAATGAAACAAGATTGGCCATTAAAAATTGTTAGAGTCAGGTAATGAATACATGGGGGTTCATTCTATTATTCTGTCTACTTTTGTATATGTTGGAAATTTTCTATAATAAAAAGATTTTTAAAAAACTTTCAGTGGTCCTCAAAAACATCTAAATGCTTCAGAAGGGCACACACTACCCTTAGCCATCATAACCACCTTATTTTTGAGCCTTTTCTCCAGTTCCTCCTCTAACATGTACCCTCTGATTCAGCTCTACCAAATTACATTTTCTTCATGGAAAGAAGACTTTCAAAATATAGTTTTTTCTCCTTGAACAATGATTACTTATCCTTTTATGCCTAATTCAAATGTCACCAGTTCTAGGGAACCTTCTTTGACTCACCCAGATATACAGTCCTCTCCTTTTCTCCAAAAAATTTCTTCCATAAAATTCTACACAAGCCTCTTTTATAGACCAAATATTTGTGTGTCATGATTGTCATAACAATTTTTTTAAATATTTATATGCTTAACTAGGTGGTAATATCCTGTAGGGTAAAGTCTGTGCCATTATTCATGTTAGTGTAATAAGCAACACAATGCATATGTTTAAAAACACTTGCCGAATGAATTGTATGAAAATATATTTTGGGCCTTTTTTTCTCTTATTTTTGTTACGTAAATGTAAATTCTGGCTTCCAACATAAGAAGTCTCATAAACTAGGCCATACTTACTGAAGTTTTGATGACTTTCGGTTGAGTAAAATTTCCGAATCTAAGGATTAAAACTCAAAACAGTTTTTCAAACACATTAGCATCTCTAATACGAGAGAATACTCCACATAGTTGCAGTTTTATGCATACACATTTCTCAGTCGTCCTTATAGCCAAAAAGATAAAACCTCAATTCTTACACAATAAAACCACCATGACTGGCTTAAGTCAACCAAAGTTCCTGCAGCTTCCAAGAGAGGGTGAAGGAAATATTTCTTCTAAAACCCAGAGAATTAAAATAGCATGAGATATGTTCTACTGGTCCTGCTTCAAGGTCTGCTTCACCCTTTTATCTATTTGTAATCATGGCCCCAAGAAACTATTTATTAAGTGAGTATGATTGCCCCTTTTGATGCCAATATTATGTCACTTCTTATAAAAACCAAATATAATTTAAAGCAAACTGTCATTGCTGGTTAATCAGTCAGATCCTTCAGTCATGATCTTTTTTATACCTGTCATCATCTGAGATAGTGTCATGATTTTCCGGCGTAGCCAGAGGCTTGGCTCTGCAAGAGGACCCTGCCCAAGGTGCAGAGCGCCAGACTTGAAAGAACCCCTCAACAATAGGAACAGGATAAGTGCATTCTGGGTAGAGGCTAAGAGGAGACTATAGGATGCACTCATGAATCCATAGAGTCTTAGAAGTTTCTTTGTCCTCTAGCAGCATCCGTCTAATGGAAATGGCTATGTATTGAGCATGATGTAACGTCAGTTGCATGGCAAAGCCAGCAGAATCCAGACTCCACAGAATGGCTGCCCTTTCCATAGTGAGCAGCAGTTTTTAACATAAATATAGTGAGAGACAAGTGAAGTTGAATAGAAAAGGTACATACCTTTTTTTTTTTTTTTAAGATTTTATTTATTTATTCATAAGAGACAGAGAAAGAGAGAGGCAGAGGGAGAAGCAGGCTCCCCGCTGAGCAGGGAGCCCGATGTGGGACTCAGATCCCAGGACTCTGGGATCATGACCTGAGCCGAAGGCAGACGCTTAACCATCTGAGCTACCCAGGCGCCCGAAAAGGTACATACTTTGTTTACGGGCAGACTAGGACCAGAATCCTGGTTTCACTACTCGCTGGCTTGTGACCTTAGGGAAGATACTCAATCTCTCTGAAATTTAGTTTTCTCTTCTGTAAGAGTGTCAATGATAATGTCTGCCTCTGGGAGTTGTGAAAAGAAACATCCATTTCTTTCCTCTCCCAGAAGCAGATTCTGTTTAAATGCCAACTACAGAAGGAAAAGAGAGGTAGATTCATCCTAGAACCTGAGTGAGTGGGGAGAGAAAGAGACAACAGAGAAATCTAGAGCACCACCATTCAGACTGAGCACTGTCCTTGCCATAAACAAATAATCTGCAAAACATCCTGTCAACTCATATGATGTTGAATGGCAGGCATTCCATGCATACGTGAAATACTTTCTACTTCTAAAAAGCAGAACCAAAAGTAAAGCAGAATCCCAAGTTTAGTCAAATTGAAGCCAGGGTATGATTCTTCCAGAGCCAAGTATGGAAATTATACTCAGTTCTTCTATTTTAAAAAGGTTTTAAATTCTTGTGTAGTTTTTGAGCTTCAGAATTCTATATTAACTTGAGATTTGAGAACACTCTTCCTTGATAGTCATAGGCAAGTTGATAGAGTGTGGCTGGAGAAGGCCATTTTTCTTCCTAGCTCCTTGATTCTATGTCCAGAGAGTTCTGTCAAACCAGTGTGCCAATTCCTAAAAAAGAACCCCTAGGTGGTACCTTCTTAAAGTGAACTTATATAAGAGTATCCAAGGAAAACTGGTTCAGCTCATTTTGAACTGTTAAAAGAAAAATATTACTTTTTCAAAACAGAACAGACGACTGACTAAACAGCCTTTTTTCCCCCTTTCTTTCTTTTTTTTTTTCAATCTGGAGTCTGATTCCTTGGCAGATTGATGGCCCCTTTGCCTGAATTCTTCTCCAACCCCTTAACTTCCTTTTGGCCAGTTCATCAATCACTAAGGTCTTAACCACAGTACAAAGACCTCGTCTGTGATTTTTGAAACAATGAACAGCAGCAAGGTAGTGACTAAAATGAAGTTCTGGAACTAGTGACGAACTTTTTTCCATGTCATTTTCCCCATCACTAGTTCTCTGTCAAAGATTGTACCCAGAACGCATTCACTTATAACACTTACAACACAAAAACAAATCAATGACATAATGATCTAGGCAAGCGTCTTGGAATATTTTGTGGGGTGGGGACGGGTCCTCTTAAAGCTGCACTAAGTTAAGTGTAAAGATAGGACAGCAGTTGGAATAGATGAGCCTTCAAAAAATTAAATGATTTGATCACATGGAAACTTACAAGATATTGGGGTATCTGCAGGTACATAAATCATTCATATATTGAGTTGAATTCTCTATTTACAATAGGGATATCAAGGTTTATATTATTTCCTATTCTACAGAATGGAATCAGGACACTAGCCTTTTTTTTTTTTTTTTTAAGATTTTTATTTATTTTAGAGAGAGAGACAGCAGAGGGAGAGGGGGAGAGAATCTCAAGCAGACTCTGTATTGAGCACAGAACCCCACGTGGAGCTTGATCCCATGACCCTGAGATCATGACCTGAGCTGAAACCAAGAGTCAGACACTTAACTGACTGAGCCACCCAGACGCCCCCAGAACACTAAACCTTGTTCATTTTCTTTCTTTCCTTCTTTTTAAAAAATTTTCTTTCCCCTTTTGTCCTCTTGAGAGGTGCAATAAGTTCTGATTATTACAGTAGTTACTAAGAAAAATACTCTTTGAGTCAACTCATGAATTAAATGTTGTTCAGAATTTTTTAAATTCAAAGAAGGCTACCTTTCACATTCATACTCAAAAAAAAAAGGGACTTTAGAAAGAAACACTGTAATAGCTATTATTGTCAAAGAGAGGTTCCCTTGCTTCCCCCCACCCCCACCTCTAAGTCACAGCCATTAAAATATGCAGCTACATTGTAAAACCATCAGGCATCGGGCGCTGTCATTTTTATGACCTTGCCAACACACAGATAATGCTGTTACACAATGAACTGGGTGACCATAACAGAAAACTGACTAGTAGTGAAGATTCTTGATTATTCTAGCAAGCTAGGAATCTCGCAGGTAACTTTGCAGAGGGAAATGGTCACAGTGGACACTGTTCCTAGTAGTCGGAGGATACTATTTCCCATGGGATTCAGGGTACTGAAACCAGGCGGAATTTCCAAGATAGCGGTTTTGTGGGATAATAGGAGTGCATGCTGAACAACAGACTGCATTTTTTATATCTAAAACAAACAACCAACCAACCCAGATCCCTTATAAAAGTTGACTATTACATCATGCCATAGTTAGCAGGACTCCAACTTAGCCACTTTGGGTGTGCAGGGGAGGAAAACGACCACTAAGATCATTTAGAAATACTGCACAAATACCCTCACTGACATGCACGAGACGGTACATCCTAATCAGTCTCCCATTTACCTTTTGCCCATCAGAAATAATACAAATTACAGCACTTTTGATCACAGATGACAATTCTATCGATACTACTATTCACAGTCAGAGGACGGAGGACTTCATTGAGCTCTGCCAGGTACTGGTTCCATGTCACTCACTTTCCCTCATTCTCAGTTTCCTCACTATAAACTGTGGTGAAGATGTCCTCCGTCTTTCATAGGATTGTGGCAAAGTGCAAGAGAGTGCCTTACCCCGGAAAATTCCCGTATAAATGCAGGAGTTTGTCTTCTTGATACTACAAATGGGCTCAAGATCAAACACAGCAAACCTACACAGACTCCAGAGATACCACTGTGATCATTTGCAACCACAAAAACAAACCAAAATACTTTCAAATCCATCAAACAAAGGAAATGGGACTTGCAAGTAGCAGAACAACTCTAGGGATTGTAAATGAGCAATCAATACAAAGGAGAAGTGGGACCCAAGGGAGTGAACTCTTTGGGAACAGGTTTTTCGGAACACACAATCTGGAAAAAACAAAGAAACAAAGCCAACGGACACGGCATCACAAAGTTTGTTTCCTCATCCTAAAAGCTCCCAAGAAGATAACCAAACACTTTATTTTGCTTTAAACCAGCTCTGGAGTATAATTTACAGACTCTGCGGTGATTTTGAATCTGTCTCTTGTGTCTCTGTAATAACCCACTGGACAGCACCGACTGCCACGGAAATAAGCCATTCCCAGCAAGAACTGGAGGTAATTTCCAATGGTTCTGGTTTAGCAGACTGTTTTTGCTGAATTCTCTGGCGTTGGGCTTAGCTTTAGAAGCATCAGTAGGTGACAAGTAGATTAAAAACTCCCCTTTCTTGCTTGATCTTCAGAATGTGTAATCTTGCCATTAACAGCCTTGAAAACACATTGATAACTTTCTCAAAGACATCCATGACTGGTCTCCACTCTTAATATTCCTTCTGATTAAGCACAGGACCCTTCTGCTATATATGTATCACTCAGTGCTCTTTCTCATTGCCAGCCCTAATTTTGACAATTAACCACATGGAGGAACCAAATAAAATTTTTAGTAGGGTTCAAGAACTACCTTCCTTTCTTTCTCTTCTTTCTTTTCTTTTCTTTCTTTCTTTAAGATTTTATTCATTTACTTGACAGAGAGAGAGCAAAAGCAGGGGGAATGGCAGGCAGAGGGAGAAGCAGGCTCCCTGCTGAGCAGGGAGCCCGAT
>NC_138378.1:99001006-99091672 GCF_054177405.1 Leptonychotes weddellii
GGCCTATGACCTCCCCTCAGGCTCAGAACAGCTGGAGAAAACAGATGGAAGGACTACATTGTTTCTATTCATGAATAACAACCACCTACTCAGACAACCAACCTTCCAGGTTGAACAACAATGAACAGGTCTGGTAACAGTGTTATCACCATGAAGCCAGCTATTTGGGGTGGGGCAGGGGTGGAGTGGCTGTCCTCCAAAGGAAAGGAGTGACAGGAAAAGCTGAGGAAAAGGCCAGAAAGGGCAGGGACAGTGGAGTGCTCCAGGCTAACGATAAAGCTCAAACTTGCTGTTCTTCCCAATGGGAGAGCCATCCCTGAACTACTCTCAACGAGAAAAACACGCCGCAGGTCAGTGATCCTGTGCAGCTTGGGCCTGGACTGTCACAAGGGGAAACCTCACCCTTCCTGCCCGGGAGCGTTCGCAAGAGCCTTCACACACGGTGCGCATCTGTGTGGCGCTGAAATATTCTCATTTGCATTCCGTTAAGCATTTCATTAAGCATTACGCTTTTAAGTTTAAACGTGTGGGATTAGTGTAGGGTCCCACGTTTTTTTTAATGTGTGCAGTTTCTGGAGTCAGATGCAGGAGCCACTTCCGTCTGGGCCATGTACCACCCAGCAGCTAAGGGGGGGTCCCTGAGCTTCAGTTTCTCCATCTATAAAACTGGAATAATGATATATAGTACATAGACGTATCGTGAAGATTATATGAAAATGAATACACTTACTTAGCACATCGTTTGGCAGAGTACGTGCACAGTAAATATAAGTTATAATTATTAGGATTAATGTTATAATATAATAATAGTAGCGGAAGGCTTGGGCCCTCTTTTCTGGCTCGGCAACAAACTAGCACTTTGGCCCAGATAGATGTGATACAATTTTCTCAACTTTGAAATGAATGTGCTAAATGGCACATTCTAGAACTCCTATCCAGATCTAAAAGTCTTTGATTCTATAGACATACTATTGGCATGTAAAATAATTATTCATTATGCTGTTAATATTCAAGATATCATCCGGTTTTTCCAAAATAATCTGTGGGCCTTGAAAAATTCAGCACCTGAATAATTCAAGGATAACTTGACTGCCAATGAGACCCCATCCCCCATTTTATTGTGGGTGTCTCTCTTATTCTAGAGACATAATTTCCCCTGATAGTTCTTTTCCACTATGCCTGCAGTAAAAGTGAAACTAAACCATGAGCAAACTCCTTAAAAAGTGGCCCAGTGGGCAGCCCTGTTGGCAAACAGGGAAGTCACTGAGCCACGTGGCCATGGGCTAAATCAAGGCCCTCACACAAATGGCATAAAAAGGAATGGAGGAGTTAGAAATATTTTTCTCTCATTGAACATTCCAGGTCCTGTAGCTTCTACATTTTAAGGAAAAGAAGAGGAGAAACTTCCCAGTGTCAGACTAGCCTTTTTTCCAGACTGGCATCTGAAAGTGCATCCACGCCAGACCTTTGACTGACGGGGTACTCAAGACCAACTGCGCCGAGGGAAACTGCAGCAGGCCCAGTGCGCTCCAGGTCATTTTCAGTCCATCCTCCACCTTCCCAGGATGGAGGGGGTGCAGGGAGAGCAGAGCTCCCTCCAGGCAGGGAGCAGAAACTGCAAGACAACTGGACAATCTGAGCATATCTGACCATCCATCAGTCACCCTGGGAAACAAATACACTTCGGAATACCCTGTGCTTGTCTCAAGCAAAATAACTGGTAAGAATTTGAATCAAAACAACCTGCCCACTCCCCTTCCTAATGTCCAGGCAATCCAGAAAAAGGAACTTGTTTGGTTATCTCCCCCAGGGCTCTGATTCAGAGGCCTGTCACTTCCAGAGGTTCATCTCATTGACTCCGGGTTCTGTCCTCTCCCTTTCCCCTTTTCCTTGCTGAAGCATTCTGGCTGGTGACTACCACAGAAGGACAAAAGTCCCTGAACAACAGCCCCATTCCAGCATGGGGCCTGCTGTCCTGCTCTCCTGAGAGCAAGCTCCAGTAAACTGAATAAACCTGAGGGAGAACAGGTCTATTACCTGGCTGGAAGCCAGCTATCAAGCCCCCAGAACCGATCATCAGCCACAGGCAACACTTTTATAATCCAGGTCATCAACAAGGAAGGACACTGAGCATCATCAAAACACTAACTTTCCCTTTCTAAAGTAAGGAAGACCGGGGGGACTAAAAAATTTAGCTTTAAAGTAATGAGGTGAATTAGCTCGTTCAAGAAAAGAGCTATGAAACATATCTCCACTGAGTTGGAAAGCATGCCTGAAATCTAAAAAATGCTTCCTCATCTAAATCTAAATATTATTTTGTTAGTTTCCTATATTGCAGACTGTTATACATCGTTAAATGAGATCGTTTCCAAAGCTGACTGGTCAAGTCAGACATACACATTTCTCAAAACACTATTTTTTTTCCAATTTCAACGGTAAAATCGATTAAAATCAAATCCAGTCATCAGTTCACTTTAATAAGCTCTCTACTTCATAACCTGAATCTTGGCTTTGAACCTAAACACCACAGACCATAAAAATCCCAGACACCAGGAAATCAACTCGCTGCTTCCTAGGAAGGAATTGAGCAACATGCCTCATTCACCCTTAAAGTTAGAATGCAACGTTGCTGCAAATGACAGATTCTAAAAAAAAAAAAAAAAAAATCAGTAAAAATACAAATCACTATTAACAACAGATAACATAAAATACCTCCTTGAATGCCAAATGGAAATCAAAATCAAAATTAAAAATTGTCAGTGCCTTGCAAATTCACACACACACACACACACACTCTCTCTCTCTCTCTCTCCTCTCTCTCTCTCTCAGAAGTTCTCCGGTTACTTACTGGGGCGGTTCTGCCGTCCTGCTCACATCAGCGCCCTGCCTGTCCGGCTGCCAAGTGCCGGAGCCTGCCTCGAGCAGCTGTTTCCTTCAAGCTGGGCTCTGTCTTACCCAGTCACATGCGCCTCCTGATAAATACGGCTGCCTGCTGCCGTGCCAGGAGGTCAGAACCTGAAGATCATTATTCTCCTAATTCGCAAGCCTCATAACCCCTGAGCTGGCTCAGCCGTTTCATTAGCACGCAGAGCAGTACGCTCCACAATTTGTTTTCTTTTAGTGGCAAACCCCAAACAGCTGATAAGTCACCCTGAAGGCCAGGTCACGGCAAGTGGAAGGTTGATGCGTGTGGGGGAGGGGGAGGGGGCGTGGGGGGAGGGGCTGGCCGCCCCTACGCTCCCTCAACTCCCTCGGGTTTTCACTGGGGCTCTTGACCAGCAAGAAGAAGGAAGCACAGCCCGGCGCGGCAGGTGGAAACCGTGCTGCGTGCCGGAGCCCCCGGAGGCCATCAGAGTGCTGCTCCGCCTCGGTTTCGTCTTCTCAGCATCCAGGCTCCGGGCTGCGGGAAGAGCTGTAAGACTGGGCAGCCCGTTCTGAGGAAGGCAGACTAACCAGCTCAGAATGTTTAGGTTTAATTTCAAAGGCCAGGGCTGCTGTGCCTAGCGGTGCTGAGGGGCAAATGGGTGAGGGGCTAAGGAAGAATATCAGATGCGGCTTCGTCTAGAGAGCCAATGGAGATGACTTTCAGGTAACTTAAGACCGAGCGTCCGCACACTGTAGTTATCTGTTGGATCGTATCCACATTTTGGGGGCACAGCAGAGCCGTTGAGATTATCAGCTAGGGAATCAGAGTGGAAACAGAAATGATCACAAGATTTACAAGCCACTTTACAGATGTGCTGCCTGCCCCCTTTGGTGCTAGGAAGTGGAACCAACCTGCTGTTTCCTGTGCTGCTCAGGAAGGTGGCAGACCATCTGGGTGCCTTGTTGAATTCATACTTCTCACCTTAGCTGATTGTCCCCCCGCTCTCCAAGGAAAGCCTGTGGCCGCTCTGACTTTGGATAGCACCTGACTTCTTGGTAGAGTAACACTGTGTAAAAGCAGAGCCCAAGCAGGGTAGAATGCAGATAGGACAGGCAGTCAGCTCATCTGGCAAACTGAACATCCAAAAAAGATTTTAAGAGGTTAAAATGCCCCGGGGGATTTCTGCACCATAATGAGCCTGTTAAACTGTCAACCTTGATTTTTAATAAGTGAGATCTTACTCAGGAGCTTCTGTGGGCAACCTTTCATATCTGGGTTTTGTCTCATAATTATTTACAGAATTAATCAAACCAGAAGTTTCCCTCCATACAAAGGATAAGAGTGTTTTTCCAGAATAAAAAAAAAAAAAAAAAAAAAAAGACCAAAACCCCTCATTCTTGCCATTCTTTCAGGGGACTAATTTGTTACCAACATGTGAGCGACCAAAGTGTAAATAGAAAATTTTTTTGCAAGCTTCAAAACCTATCCCTTTTGTTCAGAGTTAGTAATACAAAGAAACTACAGATATTAAAATACAATGTGCTAAAATATGTCACCTTCATAACCCTTTTTCCTCATGTGACAATCATTAATCAGAAACAGAAAAGGAGGCCTACTGAAGATTCAAAATGTTATTTTGATTTATTTATACTTTGCACTTACGGTAATGGAAACTTCTGTGATCTTATGGCATCCATCAATCCCTTTATTTGCAACTGGTGGTGTTAATTATTCTGATGATCCATTGCATACCGCAGAGGCTTCTGGAAACCCTTCGACGACCAATTAAAAAAACAGCCTCAGGAAAGGTAAGCATAGAAATTCTCTCATTCTGTTTGGAGAGAGGAAAGGATGGATCCAAACCATAAGTGAACTGTCAACACAGACCAAGATCCTGGACATTTCTGACAGCGTCCAGGAATGTCACTGAGGTTCCACAAAGGCACTCTTCTAGCCTTGCAAAGAAATGGGGAAATCCCCCCTTTCTGCCCCAGACACCTATAGGTACCAATTTTCGGCCTTCAACTCCAGAAGAAATACCCTTCTCCGGCCAAAGGCCATCCACCCCTGGGGGCTTTCTGTCTCACCTTGGGACTCCCACCTATTCAGGATTCTTTGCCAACAATCATGCCTTCTCTCCCTGTCTACTCATCCTCCTCATTATCTAAATATGCTCACATGATTTTTACGTCCTAAAAACAATCCTTTTTGATCCTTTGCTCCATTAATTACTGCCCTAACCTACTCATTCCCTTCACAGGTGAGCTTCTAGAGAAACACTTCTTGTGTCCATCATCTTCACATCCCATTTACATTGAGGCCTGCTTCCAGTCTGGCTCTTCCCCCAACTTCACTGAACCTACTTTCCCCAAGTCACCAAAGACCAATGCTATTGGACACGTTTTTGCTTTTATCTTACTTGACCTCTCGGCTGCACTTGACCTAACTAACCATGCACTCCTTAATGTGTTCTCTTTTGGCTTCTGTAAAATTTCATTCCTACCTCCTTCAGCCTCCTGTGTGGACTCTTCTAATACCTGCTGCTCTCACATGTAAAAATCCCCTCTGTTCTTCCTGTTTTCTAACAGCTCTCATGTATCTTAATTTATTACTGAATGACTACAGTAGTTTCCTGATTAGTTGTCCTGCCTCCAAAAGTCTGTCTCTGACCTCTATTTATTTTATTTTATTTTATTTTTATTTTTACACTTTTGTACTGAAGGCCTCTCAAAAACCATGGTAGAATCTTAGGCATCTTTGTATTCCCAGAACCTAGGACAGGGCTTAAATCCTTCTTTTGTACATTCTGTTACTGTTGCATTTCTTACTCTGTGTTATAATTAGGTCTTAATGTGTCTATGTCCCATCCAAACTTTTTCGACCTTAAAGAAAGCCTGTGACTTATTCATTTTATATCCTGCAGTGCCTAATACAATGTCTGACCTGTAGGAGACACACAGCGGAAACAATGCTGAATGAGTAAATGAATGATTAAAGAGAAAGATCTTCTGTTTATTCCTCACAGAAAAGATACAAGAAAAGTTTACAGAAACTGATTTTATATTAGGCCACCAAAAAATCTTAAGTAATGTCCCCCCCCAAAGAAATTATTTTCACCACATTCTATGACCATATTGTAATATAACTATAAAATAATTGCAAAAGTGTAAGTCAAAAAAGAGCCAAGCTCTTGGAAAATTTTTATGACTCTTCTTTAAGAAAATCATTGATTGGAAAGAAATCAAAAAAGCAATCACAGGATGCTTAGAAAGGCTCAGTAATGAGAATACCACATAACCAATACCATAGCTAGAGCCAAAAGAGTTAATTAGAAGCACTGACCTAAGAAGTTGAAAAACAACAGATCAATAATCATGGAAAAATGTCAGAGTTATTAAGAAATTGTTTCCAAAAAAGTTTTTAGTCCAAATTACTTACACAATCAAGTTCTCCCTGAGTTTCAAGGCACAGAGAATTCCCAGGCTGTATAAAATGTTCAAATGGACAAAAGTAACAGAAAGCTAACATAATACCCCAGACATAAAAACAAACTGATAAAGCATAATAATGGAAACCACAGACTAACCTCACATATAAACATAGTTTACCCAAGAGATGTAAAAAACTCTGAATATTAAGGAATGCATTAGTATGATGACATGATGGAAAAAAGCCTCTGAATTAGCACAAGAGGTACTCTTGAAAAGTCTTCCGATAAAATTCAATATCAATTTTTTAAATTAATAAAATGGAGTTAGGAGAATTTTTCTTGGCATGATAAAGATTATCCCAAACCAAACACAAGCATTATACCTAATGGTGGAGTAGTAGAGATATTAACATTAAAATGAGAAACAGAAAGGGTGCTCATCATCACTACCATCACACAGCGCTCTTCTGGACATTTGAGCCCTTGCAACCAGACAAGAGGAGAATAAAAAACAAACAAACAAAAAGTAAAGAAGAATTATGAGAAAGCAAGAGACAAAATTACCCAACTTGCATATATTATAATCATTTACTTAGTAGAAATAACTTTTAAAAAATGTTTTAAATAATTAGAAATGTCAGTGAACAATCACAAAATAAAATTAATTGGGTTTCCCAAATAACAGCCTAAAACTGTTAGAAAAATCATGGGAAAAAAAAATCTCATTCAGAATGGCAACAGCAATAACAAAATTTCTAGGAAAGACAAGAAAAGTGAAGAAAATATAAAGAAATTTATAAAACTCTACTGAGAAAATAGGAAATATTTCAATAAATGGAGCATTCTATGATTTTCCAGGACTGGAAGACTCAACATTGTCAGGATGTCCATTCTCCTCTATTTAATTTATAAATATAATTAAATTTTGATTAAAGTGCCAGAGATTTTAAAAAACAGGTCCAAAAAAAAAAAATTCTGAAGTTTATGTGAAAAAAAGAAACTGAGAATGGTAGAGAAAATTTTAGAAAACAACAAAGTGGGTGGGGGGGTACTAGGTATTAAATAGGCTGAAAACATCAAGAATTAAAAGTTCGATTCTGGTGCCAAAAGAGGCAGACCAATGGAGCAGAACAGAAAGCCAGAAATATAAAAACAAGTACTATATTAAAATGTTTATTTGTTAAATATGATATTTAAACCCAGTGGGAAAGGAATGGATTATTTAATGACTGGTTGAATAGTTAAGTATTAGGAAAAATAAAACAAATTATTACCAATTATTAAAATAAAAGAAAAATCAGAGCGCCTGGGTGGCTCAGTCATTAGGCGTCTGCCTTCGGCTCAAGTCATGATCCCAGGGTCCTGGGATCGAGCCCCGCATCGGGCCCCCTGCTCCACGGGAAGCCTGCTTCTCCCTCTCCCACTCCCCCTGCTTGTGTTCCCTCTCTCACTGCGTCTCTCTCTGTCAAATAAATAAAATCTTTAAAAAAGAAAAATCAATTATTACCTCACAAAAATAAAATCAATTACCTCATACCATACACAAAATAAATGCCTAGCGGACAAAAGAGCTGAATGTGAAAATAAGACCACACATGAACTTGAAGAAAATCATGTGATTGTTTTTATAATCTTAAGATTATTTTAATTTTAATTATTTTAATCATGATTAAATGATTTTATCATGAAAATTATTTTAATTATGATCACAAAAGCAGAAACCATTTAAGAATGTTTTAAATATTTAAATAAGTAAAAAGTAAAGTTTATGTATGTCAAAAATAACCCCACCATAAACAAAATTAAACCACAAATGACAGAATGAGATTAAAAAATGAAACCTGTAAGGTAAAAGGTTAATAGCCTTAACATACAAATAGTCTTTATCATTAACAACTAGGCAAAGAATATAATAAAGACCTTACAAGTAAAGAAATATAAATGACCACTTACACACATATGAAAAAAAATCCAGCTTCTTAAAAATGAGTACAAATTAAACAATGATAGGATACCATGTATTACCTCTAAACTTGACAAAGATAAAAATTGATAATCCCCAATGTTGTTGGCAGGAGGTTTTGGAAAATGGCACCTTTATACTCTGCTGGAAAGAGTATAAATTGGTATCACGTGTAAGAAAGATAATTCTGTGATATGTAGCAAAAGCTTTTTAAAATATGTAGACCCTTTAATTCTTCAGTTCCTCTCCTAGAAATATATCCCAAGGAAATAATATGGATTTTCATATGTGCAGGAATGTTTCTCACAGCACTGTGTATACTAGTGAAAAATTAGAAAAAGTCTATGTACCACAAGTAGTTGAATAATTTATTATACATTCATAAGACTTAGTACTACGCAATCACCATAATGTTGTTGAAGTATATTAACATGGGAAAATATTCAGCATAGATTAAGTGGAAAACACAAGTTATAAAACAGTTTATATACTATGATCTCATTTTTCTAGAAAGACATGTGAACATAAGTAAAAGTCAGAAACATTATATAGTTGACACTTGAAACACACAGGGGTTAGGGGCCCTGACCGCCCACACAACTAAAAATCCTTGTGTAACTTTTGACTCCCTAACCTTTAACGACTAAGAGCCTTCTGTTGACTGAGCCTTTTCCGTAACACAGACAATCAACACATATTTTGTACGTTATATGTATTATAGGCTGTAACCTTAAAGTAAGCCAGTGAAAAGAAAATATTAAGAAATTACATTTACAGTACTGTATTTATATATATAAAAAAAATCCACTTGTAAGTGCCCTGTGCAGTTCAAACCCATGTTGTTCAAGGGTCAACTGTGCATCAAATTTTTAATAGCAGTTATCTTTGGGAGTTGGGGTCAGTGTTTCCTTCCCTTTATGCTTATCACTTTTTTCCTACTGTTTCTATCATAAATGTGTATCAGTTGTTCATTTGTAAATGAGATCTTTTTTATATAAAGAGACCTACCAGCATACTTAAGTGCTCTAATCATCTACACAAAGAGGAGAAAACCATAAGAAATGTGATCAAGAAAAAAGGACCCCGAGCAGCAAAGCCTCACCATCCATTAATAAGGTCAGACACTTCTTCCCGACTAAGTCTCAGTTCTCTACCCTTCTGTTCCTGGACCCAATATTGGATAGCAAGCCACTGAAAGTGGTGGCATGACCAGGTTCAGAGGATGCAGGAAGAGGAAAGAAGTATGGTCTTGCTTGAGCACCTTGGGTTCAGAGATGCCCTGATGGGCCTTTATGCCTACCCCAGATATTCCCTTAAGTAGAATTTCCCAAATGGTTTCCATCCTATGCACACATGGTCAGAGAGCAGGAACCTAATCTGCCAACTGCCCCCTGGTGAAGCTGCCCGTCTATCATTCCACGTTGTGCCAAATTCCTCCTCCAAATTGGTGACACACCCCCTGCTGGTCAATTTGAGGTACTAACGCCATACTGCATCCTCACCCCCACCTCCCTTTCCTTTCAGCGGACCTTTCACACATTACTTTCTTACTTCTACTGGGTCATCTCTTTCTCAGATATACACTTCTTTCTTTTTTCTTCCAACATTTGTCTAAGTATCACGAGGGATTTTCTCTCCCGTTCTTTTTCTTCCCCTTGAGCCAAAATAACCCCCTAGACACAATCAGTTATCGTTAAGGGTTGTGCTAGCCACATGCCTGTAACAAAGAGAAAAAATTGTGAAAAAAATCAGAGTGGAGTTTTTAATCTCTAAAGCCCTTGAACAAAGCAAACCATTGTCAACAAATGAAAAAATACAGCGTCTGTGTTCAAAGTACATTGCATTTAAGGATTCACCAAAGCGCGTGACAAAACTCTCTGCTCTCAAAGTTTAGTCTCTCTTGGAGAAAATGGAACATGCAGAAAGCCATATATAAGGAACTATAATTATCATATATCATAACAATTAGCATCTATTAATATTGTAACATACTAATATAGTATTAATAATATATAACAAGCTAACATCTGTGCAAAATACTCATTTAATTCTCACCACAATGCCCTCAGGAGATGCTATTATTACTCTGATGATGACCTTTAATGAGATTAACTAGCCTGACCACAGCTAGTAAGCAGCAGAGAAAGAAAGAGAGAAATACAGATGCAAACAAACCCAGGTCTCTCTGCTCCAAACCTTCCACATTTACTGTTTCCACCCAGCCAAATGGTTTAGTATCCACAGAAGTTTTCATAGACTTGCTCGTCTTTTTCTAATTAAACCTGCTCACACTCATGCATAATAGCCAAGTCAACTGTATTGCACTTTAGGGTCTAATTATTGGCATTACAACAGCGGTTGTAACTTACTGATTTACAAGTGAACCTTTTGACACAAGCCACTCATAAACTGGAGATGGGCTGTGTAAAAATAAGGAGACTGAATCAGGAGGACAGCCTCTATCAGAGGATGCCTCTGCAGAAGCTGCTCCCACACCCTGTCTGGATGCCCTGCCCCCTTTCTTCAGCATCTCTGGAGAAACCCCCAAATTTCTGGGCAAATCAGTCCAGTTTAAAAATGGACTTCCTCTTTTGGTCTCTTTCTTATTCTTATATTTTATCTCTTTTCTTTTTTCCTTTTTGTCAAATTGCATTTGTTTTTTAAAAACACATTACATATTAGTGTCATTGCATTTACTTAATCTAATTCATTTAAATTTACCTTTATGGCAGATTTTTTTCCTCCATCTAATCAGCTTCTTAGACTAGGCTAGATTTCTAGCTGAAGCTGGATTCAGTAAACATGAGAAGGAAAAGTTAGTATCCATGACACAAATCACCTCACTTAGCATAATTACTTACATAATAAATTTTTCCAGTAGTTTTATTTCTAAACCCTGATTTGACAGCAACTTTCATTAATCTTTGAAGATCTTACCCCTATAAACTACAGACCAGTGGTCAAATTAATCTGAATCTAAATCTTCTAACATACCACTGCTGCTTTCAGAATTTAGTTCTTTTTTTCTTTTATTAGATTTATTTATTTATTTGAGAGAGAGTGCACACGTTGGGGGAGAGGCAAAGGGAGGGGGGGAGAGAGAATCTCAAGCACACTCCCTGCTGATCATAGAGCCTGATGCAGGCTAGATTCCAAGACCCTGAGACCATGACCTGAGCCGAAATCAAAAGCTGGCTGCTCAACCCAATGAGCCACCCAGGTGCCCCCTCAGAATTGTTTTAGTTCTTGAAGAAGTTGCTTAGAGGAAAAAAAAAAAAAACCAACTTCCTAAGGCTGCCTCTGTGCATTTTTCTGAGAATCATTTAGTGTGCAGAAAATAATAGGGCAATTTCAGATTTATAATTTCCTTTCTATTCAAGTTTCAGCATCATTGCTGTTTCAAAGGAGAAAATAGAAAGCTGATTCAGGGAAAATGAGGCAAAGAAAATATTAAAAAAATTTTTTTCTCAAAATGTATGATAGCTAAATGCATGAGATGGGCACAGTTTGATCTTTGCAGGAATCATAGGAAAAGTGCCGTTAGAAGCTCCAAATCCTCTTTTTCTCAGATGAGAATTTGAGCCCCTCCTGCCTTACGCTCCCCATCCTCCCACTGCGGCTCCACTCCCTGAGTCTTCTAAACTGTCCTGGGCTCATACCATAGCCCACTAGTCTTGGCTGGAAGATGATGCTCAGTGTACACTTTCTGAATGAAGGAAGGAATTTTTACACCACGGTTGTAATTATCAGATAGACATCTGATTTTGATACTAAATCCATCCGCTAAAACTGTACATGCAGAAAACCGGATTTCCTGCCTTTTGAAAGTTCAAGTTATGCTACTTCACTTTTACAATAAAAGAGCTGCATTAGCACCAGTTTTTGCTAACCAACAGAAATCCAAAGAAAGGTGAAAAGCGAAAACAGTGTTCAGCATTTGGCAGTGAGCCCTCGTAGAGGCAGGGCGCACCCCAGAGCCACGAGTGTGGCATCCCGGGCGGAGAGTGTGGCGCCACCAAGCTCCTTTCCGGGGAACTACACTCAGCATCTCAGTCTCAAGCCACCATTGCTTTGAACGGTGTAAGCATCTGTGCTTTTCGTCGATTTATTTTGTGCATCCATTAGTAAGATGTGATATCAGAAAAGCCCAAGAGGTTATTTTTGGAGTGTGGGCACGCTCAAAAAAATTTCCATATAAATTAATAATAAATTATTAATATAAATTAATTAATCGCTTCATTGCTTTACGCTATTTTGGCTTACAAAAGGTTTCATTTCATAGGAATGCTCTACTTTTGAATATCTGGGGAAACCTGTAATTCTAAACAATGTCAATGTTCTACATAATCACTTCGGCTCTTCACTTTAGCTATCACAATATCCAAAACCAGCTAGCTGACTGCAAGTCCTATCTTCCAGTCCTTTGTGCCAAACTACTTGCTTACATTTTAATCCAACCATCACCACCTCTAGGTTATAAATCTGTGAGGATTGAGCGTCTAACCTCATTTCCATATCCTTTCCTGAAGTATCATTACCTTTATCACACACTTCATTAAACATTGCCATGATTTATTTACACTGTGTTTGCTCAAGCTTTTGGCGGCAGTCTTGGGATTACTTAGAACATTTGTGTCTAGAAAGCCTTTGGATGAGATATTCTTCATCATGACTGCCTGGGAGAACACAAAGGTAACCACACACAGAGCAGGAACCCATTGAGTAATGAGGATCTAATATTACTGAGACCGGATTTTCTGATTTATAGATCAGAGGGGGTAAACTAAGAAAGCACTTTTAGAAGCACATAAAAATGTGGTAGGAAAATTTCCAGTTTTCCTTCATGTTTTAATTAAACAAGAAGTTTCTGTTCTCAGGGCTCGTTTTGTGTTGCCATTCCTTTTAGTGAAAAGCAGTGGATCAATGTATGCTGTGTTTAAACTCTCAAATTGGGCAGGTGGAGGGGAGGGGTCAGAACTGAGAGTGGATGTTGTTTCTTTAATATAACCATAGGAAGTGAGAACTCTGCAAAGCTTCTTGGCTAGTGGAGATAAACACATGGTCGTGAGAAATCAGTGCAGGGGAATGCGGACTAAAACAACTGAAAAATACCAGCCTACATGATGAGGCTTTGACAGGTATTTGAATGCCTATAAATTCTTTTTAAATTTATATCTAATGGTCAGAATAACTACATTATCACATGGAAGAATAGTCTTGTTGCCTTTTGCAAAATAGGGAAAGCAGGACTCCTACGTTTCTTTTTTACTTTATAAAATATTTAAGTTTAAAAAGCAATAATGTTCATTGTAGCAAATCAAATGATACAGAGATAGACATAAAGAAAAATTTAGTAACCTCTCTGTCCTATCCACACCCATCTTGCCAAGGTAACATACACCTATGAAAAATGTATCTCATACATACACATATATATGGGGTTCTATTTTTAGAAAAAATTAGAAAATTTTTTAAAAATTAAAAATTATTTTTAAAAATCTGTATTTGACTTTTCCCCTTAAAGTGTCATGTTCATGTATATTGGCTCCAATGACAATAATAGAGATTTAACTTATACTTTTTAATAGCTGCATCCTTCTCCACAGTGTAGTTATATCATACTTTATTCACCCTATTAATGAACATTCAACACGCTCTGAGTTCTGTGCTAGGTGTTTTTAGTTCTGTAGTATAGATATCCAAAACTGGGATTATTGGGTTTGCAGAATTACTCATTTTACTATACATTCTCAGTTATTTTCCCAAAACTAACTTAAAATCAATGCAAACATCTATGGCCTTAAAAAGACTGATAAATATCAACTTAGAGAATCAAGATTTTAATCTGAGAAGCATTAAAAATTCCTTTCAGAATTATGTTCCATCAGGTATATTAACTAAGTCAATTATATTGAAGATATTGGCAAGTAATAATAGTTTTTAAAACCAAAATGTTTTAATCAAATCGACTCAAAATGTGTCAAAGTTAAAAGTTGGAGCCTATTTCCCTCCAGCTAGTCTTTAGTATCTTCACACACCAAAAATTCCATAAACTTTAAAGGTCATTCCAGTTGTAGAATCAATGCTGATTAATTTTTAAAAATTACAAGTGAATGTGAACTGATATGTTATGAAGAACAAAAATGTTAATGTTGGACTAAAAATGATCCACGGCACTTTCAAAGAATGCAGTGGTGTTAGTGCGAAGAAGGGTCAGTCAAAAACTCACTTGTTTCGACTTTATTCCCTGGACTGTGGCCTTAGTAACTGAAGAGCCCACTCTTCCCCATGCCATCCCCGTGAGACAGGAATGGGGGCCCACAGTTCAAACACAAGGATAGGAGTACCCACTGTCTAGAGCTCCACTCCTCCTGGTGGGGGCTGGTTTTCTAAAACCACCTCTTCAAAATTATATGGTTTTGCCACGTCATTTGGTTTGGGACTTTGGAGTGAGAAGTTGGGCAACACTTTTCTATATTTTTCACAGCATATATATTCCAACTGATACGGCTAGAGCAACCAACACACTCTTAAGACACAAGTGACCAAGCATAAGATTCCCTGCTTTAAGAAAAAATAAGTTACGGGGCGCCTGGGTGGCTCAGTTGGTTAAGCGACTGCCTTCGGCTCAGGTCATGATCCTGGAGTCCCGGGATCGAGTCCCATGTCGGGCTCCTTGCTCAGCAGGGGGTCTGCTTCTCCCTCTGACCCTCCCCCCTCTCATGCTCTCTCTCTCTCATTCTCTCTCTCTCAAATAAATAAATAAAATCTTTAAAAAAAAAATAAGTTACAGTCAACATAAATTCAGGGAAATTTGTTCACATCACCAAAGCATTATTTGTTTTAGAAAGCCACTCATTGCAGGATTACAAGAAATGTGTGCACTGAAAAGGGCATTCAACCAACCAAAATTCAATTCATATTATTCAAGAGCACATTTATTAAGTAAAATAAACATGAGTCCGATTTTGGACCCAACTTACTGGCCCAGATGGTCTGTGTCCTTTCCTTCGGAACAAAAAAGTGGGTAAGCAATTCCTTGCTGCCTGTGATGGACAGGCTATTTCACAATGCCACCCCCGCCCCTGCCCCAGGGCTTAAAGTAACCTGCTAAAAATAGCCCCTCAGGGCTCACATTAGCGTCCTTAGCTGAAGGGCCAGGTGAAAATACAAATTGCTTGAAATACGTCCTGCATTCTAATTCCAGAGGACTACCATTAGCTGAAAATCCCCACTAATCCTCCTGACAATTCCAACATTAATAACCTTTTTCTCTTTTAACCATTTCTCCAAACTAGTAGGAGAGGCACTGTGTTGAGGGTTGAGATGCTGACACACTGGGGCATTGGGAAGTCAGGATTCTCATTCCCTCATCATCCACTCACCAGCTGAGTAAGCTTAACCCTTTAAGTAGAAAAGTCCTCAATTGTAAAAAGGAAATGATAATACCCAACTCAAAAGGTGGCCATATGGGCTGGGAATAATGGGCTGTATTTCAGGATTCTATCCTATAAAAATATTCAACAAGGGCACAAAAATAAATGTTAAGACAAGCTCAGTGAGACATGTGTAATCACAACAAAAAAGGGGAAAATAACCTAAGAAGAAAGGGAGATGGATCAAAATAATCACAGGGCATTAATTCAATGCCATATATATCATGCAGCCATGAATAGGATTAAATGGGAAGACAGCTTTGCCGTAAGAAGTGAAAAAAGCAAGCTACAAAAATCACTGTGTATCAATGAGTACTGTTTTAAGCCAAAAAAACTATGTATTTAGCTCCATTTTTATCACAATCATGTACGCTTTTGAAAGCATAGAAGATATCTACAGTGATAACAAGCAATAAACATATATCCACTCTGAAGAAAACAAGAGGGTTGCAAGAGTTGCGAGTCTTTCCTTTTTCACACTGTTCATTTTTGATATTGAGTACATTTATTTATAATAAACCTGTGCTGTTTTTATAATTAAAAATTGAAGACAATGAAGAATGCAATGAGAACTAATTACCGTAAAGCACTTGGCACAAGGCCTAGCGGGCTTTGATGAATGGTGATTATCTCAGTTAATTCTGTCCAGAAACTACAGAACTTCTTACGTAAAACGAGGTTACAGAAAGCAAGTGGACCTTGGTAACATGCAACCAGTTATGCTCGAGTGTGACCCTGATCCGTTTTATTTTTTAAGTGACTGTTTATGATCTTGATGGTGGTGATAGCTTCCTGGGTATCTACATAAGTCAAGACATCAAACTGGATACTTGCAATATGCACCTTTTATTATACATCAATTATACCTCGACAAAATTGTTTAAGAGAGAAAAAAGGTGGAGCTAAAATTTTCAGCAGTAATAAGATGACAGATGGGAGAATGAGCTCGGAATGAAAGTTTCTAAGGTCTTTGTGTTATTCAGAAGAAGATGTCAATATGAAAACATTAGGATTAGACTTTGTTATATCAAATAATGTCTTTTATGTGCAAACACTTACAAGAAAAGAAACAGAGGACATAACTTCCAAAACACTAGAGGGGAGAAACTAGAATAAGGAAAACTTGAAAAATCCAAAAGAAGCAGGAGAGGAGACAAAAAGAACCTTAAAGAGAAAATAATGCTATTGACTCTTCATAGCATTATAGACTGTCTGAACTCACCATTAAAATGCAAAGACTATTATTAAATAAGAAGCAAAAGGATGGACCCATTTTTTAATCAGTTCAGCTCCACAGGTGTAGGGTGTGTGTGTGTGTGTGAGCGTGTGCGTGTGTGTACAGAAAAGAGGATCAGATATGTTCCCTCAACTCAACCTTCTTTATTTTTCTGAAGCCTTGAAATTAATGGAATTAATAACAAAGGGAATGGACTTGGTCAGGAGGGGCGAGGGTGAGGGAAGCATAAGGGAGGCAAAGACAACTGGCAAACAGCGCGTTTGCCTGCCAGGACCTCAGCAGACGGTAAATGCAAGGCGCAGAGAGCTGTCTAGTGGAGACCACATGAGGCCACCCTTCCCACCTACAGTGGGGCCCTCCAGCCAGCGTGGGGCTCGCCTCTGGGCCCTCGAGCTCCTCTTCTCGGGAGGAGGTCTGAAGATAAAGAGGCCTGCCCTGCCTGGCGGAGCCAGAACTCTTCTGAGAAATGTGAACCCAACACAGCCACACCAGACGGGACAATTCATCCATGCTTTCATGGAATCTGCGAAACTGGGTAGATGGTTCTAATCAATCTTATCTGGAAAACAGATGGAAAATTCTTCCCAGAAGTTAATTCTTTAGTCTTATTCCAAAAAGAGGCCATGTGGCTCCTTTGGCCACGTGTGCTTGGCAGCACTCTCCTGGCCTCTGCTGAGGGGACACGTGTTGGGGCTGCCATGCGGGCGGTTGTGGGGGAAACCCTCGGTGACTAGGAACAGTCAGTCCTACCGTCCACTGCCCAGGGAGGGCAGGCACCTCCACACGTCCTTCCCTGCCCAGTTACCTAGGAACCTGCCCACTGGGGTGCTAACATAGAAATCGAATCAGACAAAGAGTCAAAAGACAGACAAACCATAAAAGACTATGATAGAGAACAAACTGAGAGTTGATGGAGGGGAGGTGGGCAGGGGGATGGGTTAAATGGGTGATGGGGTGTTAAGGAGGGCACTTGTGTTGAGCACTGCGTGTTATATGTAAGTGATGGAAACAGAACACAACAAAACCCAAAAGACAGGATTTCTCCTACCAGCTCTGCCTTAATCTAGTTGAGCGATAGTAAGTCAGTCCACCCCATTACCATTAGGAGTCCCCCTAATCATCAATAAAGTGGGAATGACGGTATCTGTCTCGCAGGTGTTTCTGGAAAGCTAATGAAACGAAGTACTTTGAAACCCATCATATATTGTGGAAATGCAAAGTGTACTCATTTCTTACATTGGTAAGACAGCTTTTAGGCTTCATAGTACCTTTGCCGACATAAGATCCTTGCCTCCAGAGGAGGTTAAGGAGTTTCAGCTGACATTTATGACATGCCTAACATGCCCATTCTTAGTGACAACCTCATCTGCCCCTCCTACCTTTGGAACTTCTTTGGTATTTTGGGCTAAGTTTATTGGTCCAGGGATGGGCATGAGACCCAAAGTGGAGTAGTCTTAATCCTTCTCTTGCTTTGGCCACATTTGAGCGTTTCAGGGATGAACATCTGATTTGATTCAGGCAGATGATTCCCTAACCTATGATGAGTCACTGCCCCATGCTTTTCAGACCTGGAGCCAGAACATCCATTTTCCTGCGGCCAAATCTTAAGACACAAAACCTAGAACCTATTAGCAGTCACATTTTCTGCTTTGCCTATACAATTCTAGGAGCTGGGAGTAGAGGGCTGGTGTCAACCTTCAATTAATTCTCTAGTTTTAGGTATAAAATGCCTTACTTCATCTGGGCCCTATCCAAAGACCAGGCTCCCCAGTCTACACACCCCATGTTTTAACTTCTTGAGAGAACAAACTGCCAGAATCCTGCTATGGTGAGAGAGGAGCAGTCTCCCAACTGTGTGAAGCTGGGGAGGGGATCTGGAAAGCTAACTGCTTTTTTTTTTTAAGATTTTATTTATTTATTTGTCAGAGAGAGAGAGAGAGAGTGTGCACACACAAGCCGGGGGAGCTGCAGAGGGAGAGGGAGAAGCAGGCTTCCCGCTGAGCAGGGAGCCCGACACGGTGTTTGGGGCTCGATCCCAGGACCCCAGGATCATGAGCCGAAGGCCAACACTTAACTCACTGAGCCACCCAGGCAACCCAAGCTAACTGCTTTTTCAGAAGATTTCAAACCGGTCCTCCTCAAATTGGCCTCATCTTCACCAATTTGAAACTACAGTTTCAAGGGTACCTGGTGTCACTAATTCCTGGGTCTTGGAAAGGTTCTCCAGTGCAAATTGGATTAATTTTCTCATTTCTATTGTTGAATTAGTAGCCAACTGTTTCCCAGTTTTCCAAATATTGTCACTGTGTATTTGTGACTTTAAAAACACACACACATACACCAAACCCCGTGATCTCATTTGAATGGGATCACAGAAAGCAGAAGAGGAGTTAAATGTTTGTGCTACACCCTTCTTTCACTATACAATACAATCATCACTCTTCAAAATACTCAACCCTCTGTGGTGGTCCTTGTGGGCCCGGCCTCTCCCAGGCTCTCTACCATGGCCACCTTTCCCAGTCTTGTGCTCCAGATTTCAAAATTATCCCTCTTCCCATATGACTTTCCTAAGTTATAAGGTTATATACATAACAGAACTTAGAAAAGCACAGATAACCCAACTTTATGTAGAGGTATCAGGGATCAACTTGCTCCTATTTGGAATAGTTACGGTTTTTGAAAAGTGACTTGTGTTTCTTTGTATGTGTGTGATTTCAAAACTCATGTATGTTCACCACAAGCGATCTGAAAAGTATAGAAAAGCACAAAGAAGAAAAATAAGATCAACGCTAATCACACCACTCTTAAAATTTTATTTTCTCTTTATATGTATGATAACCAGCAGATAGATGGTCCCAGTGATCCTCCTATGGCTTATACCTCAAGGAATTTATAGTTCAGTTGATGAGAGAAGAAAGTCCTGGAAAATGAACCATCCAGGCATCTAATGACTGAATTAAAGAAATATCACCAAAC
The DNA here is from genome assembly GCF_054177405.1 of Leptonychotes weddellii. NCBI lineage: Eukaryota > Metazoa > Chordata > Mammalia > Carnivora > Phocidae > Leptonychotes > Leptonychotes weddellii. The sequence goes on from NC_138378.1 coordinate 99,020,915, forward strand.
ATCATGTGATAGCGTGTCATAGCACGTCAGAAGAGGGCAATGTCCCTGAAGACTGATGATGGCTTCATCAAACGGGGCAGATGTGTGCTGGGTCTGGAAGCCTATAGGATTTGATTGAGAGAAAGAAGGGGGAGTGGCAGAATTCTAGTCTCCTAGATCAGCACAGGAAAATCCACAGAGAGAACAATATGTTCAGGCACATTTAGGAGACATGTTGTTGGCTAGGGTCTGGCAGAGAGAAGTAAAAAAATAAAATAAAATGCTCTATTACACCTGACGGACAGGTGTGTAAGACATAGCTTCACAAGCATGAGCCTCTTCTAAAAACTGCCCCCATCCTCTGGATTTATCCTGTGATTCCTCTCTCAAGGTCATAAATGCCTAGACAAGGAATGGATACCTGAGGCAAGTTTAGGCCAGTCTGATAATCAGATTCTTTCTCAAGGGAATTTGGAATGGACAGCAAGAGATGTATCCATTTCGATCAGTGCTTGAATAAAAAGAACCTTCAAACTGGGGCGCCTGGGTGGCTCAGATGGTTAAGCATCTGCCTTCGGCTCAGGTCATGATCTCAGGGTCCTGGGATCGAGTCCCGCATCGGGCTCCCTGCTCCTTGGGAGCCTGCTTCTCCCTCTGCCTCTCTCTCTCTCTCTCTCTGTCATGAATAAATAAATAAAATCTTTAAAAAAAAAAAAGAACCTTCAAACTGAGGAGCTGATGGACATCCTATATGCTGTGCTTGCTGAGGTAGAGGCAGGAAGAGCAGCTGGGGTTGGGGGAGGTGAGCAGAGCCTCTGAGGAATGGAGGTAGAAACCATCATGTTCCAGAATTCATGGCCTCAGAACCTGATCACCGAGTTTCTGGAGGCCCCTGCCGTTCTCCACTTCATTTCTTGTGCTTCCATGACATACACGTTTTCTTATAACCAATGTAGCTACGCTGAATGTATTTCCATTTCCTCAACCTTGGCTAAGATCCCAGGCTGTCTGCAGCCTTGTGTCAAGAGTTTAGCTAACGGACACCAGCCCCTCACGCAAAGGCCTGCCCTGGATAACAACCTGCAGAGTGACAGGTTAATGTAAGTTCCTGATAGGACCTCCCTAAAGACCCTTGTGATAAATAGTCTCCCCAGCCTCCCAAGGCCTTCCCTCATGCTACCCTGGTAAGACCACGTAAGACCTGGTGGGACTTACAAAAAGCCACACTTTTTGGTTTGAATTGACCAATCTGGCCTTAACCCAGGAACCCCAAAGCATGCCACCCACAGCCTCTAACAAAGGCATGTGCTCAGGTCCTGTGCCTGCACCCCACCTTGACCTCCTTGTGTAGCCCCTCAAGGTATGCGGTGTGCTTCCTCCAGGACCTGTAAGTAGTAAATCTCTCTCTTTCAGTTTCTGTTGCGGTCTTCTGTTTTGCTCACCATCCAGCAACTCTACAGGGCTCTACTCAACAAATGTTAACTTCACAAAGTATAACACCCTCCAAGACAGATTATTCTCTCAGAAGTGTGGAGAGGTGAGTGTGAGGGAAGGGGAGAGCCTGAGGGAAGGAAATCAGCTGGACGGCTACTGATAGAGTCCCGGATTTAGGTAAAAAGGACAAGAAGGGAAGCAGTAGTGACAGGAAGGGAGGAACGGAATGTGAGACACATTTAACAGGAAGGATGACCTACTGGGTTACCAGGAGGTGAAGAAGAAGATGGAGGAAAGATGGCTCTAACACAGATGGGATGATGTCACCATCAAAGGAAAGAACACAGGGAGGCTGCATAGCTAAGGGAAGAAGGGTAGGATTTTCAGTTTGGACGTGCTAAGTTTGAAGTGAGGACAGAACATCGAGTAGAAGCATACGGACAGACACCTGGTCCTAGAATGCAGGCTACAATCCCCTCAGAGCTAGAGAAGCAAGGGTAGAGTTCTTTACATATGGAAGCCATGAACGAGCTCTCTGAGGGACAAAGGATTTAGAGAGAAATGGAAGACAAGGACCTCTAGTAAATGGCTGCAATTGAGGGCAAAGAAAAAGAAAACACTCATCAAGATTGAAAGAAAACAGGAACAATGGGGCATCTCAGATTTCAATAGAGGACAATTTTAGGATAGTAAATGGTGCAGGGATCAAGAGGAATAAAAGTGGAAAGAGGTTATTTCCTGCATCATTTAGAAAGTTTCTGACATTATACTTTCAGTAGGGTCGAGGACAGAGCGGCTGATTTTATGTGTTTAAAATCTTGAAAGAGAAATGAGAAAACAAAGGCATTATGTGCCAGAAGACACACTGAGAATTTCAGCGGTGGAATTCGACAAATCAAATGGGTAACTCATATGGGCAGCGGATTTAGGTAGTCTGGGTCGTAGTTTCCACAGCAAAGAAAAAATGTGAAGGTTTTAAAGGAAACGTCCTAGAAGCCAAAGAAATTGAGAGAGAGGATCCTGAAGAAGGATGGGATCATCAGTCAAGAGGGATAGGGGTCACTTCGGATACAGAAAACGCAGATGTGCATGCTCCAGACGTGGCCTGCCCCTTTGAGCAGCACGCAGCACAGCACCCACCCTTGATCTGTTGGCGGACCTCCCTGACCAGAGAGACAGCCCCAGTTCCCAGCCAGAAGGAAGGACAGGAAGGTGTTCCAGAAGAGAGAAGTCACAGGAATACTTTATTCTCCTGGCCTAGGCGCCTGTTCTTGAGCTACATACATGATCTCCACCCCACCTATACGGTCTTGAATTCTCTTGCTGATTTGTGAAACCAACCAGTGGCCCTTGACCTTGCCCAAAGGGCAGTTAATGCCTTACTTTGCCACCCGCTCTTCATTTACTAGTGATGAGAAAAAGCCATGGTCCTTTCCGTAGGATCCAAGAGTTCATGGCACTCACGAAGATAGAAGAAACAGAGTCAGAAAGTGTTCTCTACATGCAGAGACCAGCTGCACACACCTTGCTCCCCTCCTCTCTCCCACCCTGGAGGCTGCAGGAAAAAAACCCAGATCCAAAGCAGAGTCCCTGGTGCTCTGGGTTCCTTTCTCCTTTGGAGAACTGAGCAACTGTGCATGAATCTCTGTCTCATGGGCCCACATAGTCTCCTTCACTGCAACCTTTCTCTCCGCCTTCCTCTCGGCCAAATGTTACTTAGGAAAACCTCACCCTACTTGGGAACAAAAAAAAGATCCTAATTATGGCTACACTCTAAGGGCAGTGCTAGATGTACTTCATCCTTAAGGAAAAGGCAAATCCAAGGTTCAGACATCCAAATGAAAAGCTGTCTCCACCGACAGGTCACAGAGAGGTAAGGCAGCCTCCTTAGGAAAGAATTCCACCTGTTGCCTCATTTTGCAGTGAATCTGCTTTCCTACTGACATTAAGGGACAAAATAAGTATGATATCTATTTTATACTTGTTCCCGTGCCTGGTGTGACTCGCTTCCCTACCAGCGCTTGTTGCTTTGGATATAAGGTGACGTGTGCCTTGATTCAGCATATTCTTTTTTTGTTTTAATTATTCATAGATGATTAATGTATTAATGTAATTACTAACATATTATTAATGTATGATATACTAATGTAGAAGTGATACATTAATAACTATAGTTCATTATAAATGCATTGTAGTAATTTAACAGATTTATAAAAATTATAAATGTATAATTTATATGATATATAAATATATAATATAAATATGTATATAAAAGATTATTTATATTAATCATGATTTAATAAAGAATAAAAATTTAATGTAATATATTGTGAATATAAAGTAAATACATTGTAATAATTTCATTGTAAGTACACAGTATTTTATTTTACTTAATTTTATTTATTTAGTTATTGTTTTAGATTTTGTTTATTTGTCAGAGAGAGAGAGAGAGAGAGAGAGAGCACAAGCAGGGGGAGTTGCAGGCACAGGGAGAAGCAGGCTCCCCGCCGAGCAGGGGCTCGATCCCAGGACCCTGAGATCATGACCCGAGCCCAAGGCAGACGCTTACCTGACTGAGCCCCCCAGGTGTCCCAGTACACAGTATTTTAGGTGCGCATACCCCATCACTATTTATGACTTTGTTTCTTTTTTTTTTTATGACTTTGTTTCTATGGGAAAAATGGAAAGTGAATTCAGAGGGCCAAGAAAATTCTTACAAACAGGCTTTTGGAGCACTACCAATTTGTAAATCATGCGATGGATGGTCATTATTTACATTTTAAATGTCTTTAACTTTTATTTTGACCTTCGAGTTTTCTGACTGCTTTAAATCTAGCTTTTATAAACAGACCCTCATGGAATAAGAAGTGAACCCAGACTACGATGGGTCCAGGGGCCTGAGACTCATTGCCAGGACTTCGGGGCCCTTGTCTCCAGCTCTCTGCCACTGGGGGGGCCACAAGAACCCACAGTCTTTTAGTTGGACCCACTTCCACCGGTTCTATTTTTGTATTCCCATCTTTAGCGCACAGAGCTATCTTTATCGCTCCAGCTGACTGGCATGAGAGTCCCCAGGGCATAGGAGTTATACAAGATTATTAAAGCATACTTCCTACTCTTCACAGAAGACAATGCAGAATGCCGAAAAGACATCAGCAAGCGATCACAATGCTAGAAGGAGTGTGCGTGCGTGTGTGTGTGTGTGTGAATTACTAAATATTTCTTTCTTTGTAATAAGTTGTATGCATTATTAAAACACAATGTTCATAATGCTTTCTGAAAGTTAGTTTTAGGCTGTGTAATGAAATCATTCCTATGCCTAAATTCACTTGAAAACATCATTAGGTTACATAAGGTTTCTTACCATCATGTAACCCAGATTTCAAAAATGTGGAGTTTTTCAAAACCTCCATTACCCTCTTCTGTATTAAAGCATCCATTAGTTACACGGTCTAAATGAACAACTGCATTGCTCTAATGGGCAGAAATTCGAAAACTGCCAATCTTTTTCTTGCTTTTCAGCCATTCAGTTTTAGTCACTACCTGTGAGAGTGGCCACAGCTGCATTAATCACAAGTGTCACCGAGTCCCGAACAGAGAGTAGGATGCCGCAAGCCGAACTTCACATGCTCTTTATGTAACTATAGCTTTTCTGTTCAGATCTGCACTGTCTAATACAGCAACCACCAGGCCCCTGAATCTGATCAGCACGTAAAAATGAGCCTTGTCCTAGAGGAATGTGTGTTAAGAGTAAAATATACACTGGATATCAAAGACTTGCCCCCCACCCCCAAAAAAGGTAGACTATCTCACTAACAATCTTTTATATTGATTACTTGTCAAAATTATGATGTTTTGACATATTGGGTTAAATAACTACATTTTAAAGACTAATTCTATTTGGGTGCACCTGGGTGGCTCCGTCAGTTAAGCAGACAACTCTTGATTTCGGCTCAGGTCATGATCTCAGGGTTCTGGGATTGAGTGGCTCAGTGGGGCGTCTGCTTGAGAGTCTTTCTCTCCCTGCTCATGCCTTCTCTCTCTCATCCTAAGAAATAAACTCTTCAAAAATTAATTCTGTTTCTTTTTATTTATTTTTGAAAAACTCCCCATTTTTGAAATCTGGGTTACATGATGGTAAGAAACCTTATTTTCTAATGATGTTTTCAAGTGTATTTAGGCATAGGAATGATTTCATTACACAGTCTAAAACTAACTTTTGGGTGCCTGGGTGGCTCAGGTGGTTAAGCGTCTGCCTTCGGCTCAGGTCATGATCCCAGGGTCCTGGGATCGAGTCCCGCATCGGGCTTCCCGCTCCTTGGGAGCCTGCTTCTCCCTCTGTTTCTCTCTGTCTCTCATGAATAAATAAATAAAATCTTTAAAAAAAAAATAAATAAAACTAACTTTCAGAAAGCATTATGAACATTGTGTTTCTAATAATGCATACAACTTAGTACAAAGAAAGAAATCTTTAGTAATACACACACACATACACACACACACACACATACACACAACTAGAAAATACAAAAAGACATTTGTGGCTCAGGTTATATTTCTACTGGACAGCACTGGTCTAGAGGCCTCCACAGCAAACAGCATGACCTGTAAGTGGTCTTTAAGATTGGAAGCAAGAGCTACTGTGGAATTGTGCTCCATATCAGGCTAATCAGAGAAGAATCTGACTTGGAGTAAAGGTTAAAACACGCCCTGCATGTTTAGTTTCTCCACCCAAAGAATTTCAAGAGTACCCAACCTGACAGTGAAGTTATGCTTATAGACACAAGCCACTAGGGAAGAGAAATGTTTCTACAGCGTACGGAATACCTGCCTCACTTCGCTCTTTCCTAGTTGATGATACAGCCTTCACTTGAGCTCTCTGGTTGCTAATTGTGCTCATTCCACTACAGAGTGAATCATGAATTCACTTGCTTTGAGTTTTTGTTGTTTGTTCCCCCAACCATTGCTGCTAAAATGAAGACCAGGGATCATTTCATGGAAGACAGAACTATGAATTTGGTATTTTTCCATTTAATAGAAAATAAAACTTTTAGAATTTTATGTATGGGCAACCAACCAATGGCTAGTTTATTATTAGAGGAGACACACACACACAGGGAAAAGTTCACACTGACCCCGAGTATTGATATACATAAAAAGTTTAGTACCAAACCCCTGATGTGGGATTACCAGATTCCTGAATCAAAAACATACTGGGGGTCACTGCTCCCTTTGGCATTGCCCAGTCTGATCTGCTGACCAGCTTGTCTGCCCATAATTGTTTTCTGCCATTCATTTCCTCCAATTGTCAATTATTACTAAAACAATTATGAAAAAAAAAAGTGTGTGTCTTTGTTTCCTGTTGCTGATGAATATAGTGAAGTCACAGACCAGGCTAGTGCATCATAATCTTTTCCATTACAATGAATTATGCTGTCACAAACAGGATACAGCTCTTTACTGGGCAAAGAGGCTGTAAATGGGGTTGAGTTAGCTCAGACATTATTGTCAGCCATGACAGCAAGAAATCAACCCTGGGACTTGGCTCTCCACTTTTTTTTAAACACACTGGTTTTTGTTCCTGATTATAAGAGTAGTACATACTTATCTTGGAGAAAATGCTTATCCCAGAGACAAAGTAGAAAATAAAAATCCCCATTATCTCACCAAGGAGAGATTCCTATTGTTAATATTTTGATATGTAAATTTTTAATTAACTCTTCTTCATATAAACATATATAATTGTTAAGCAAATGAGTTCACACCGTGTATATAATTTTTTGCCTTGTTTTTCACTTAACATTTACTAAAAACATTAAATATTTTAATTAATGGCTATATAAAATTCCACATTGTGGAACATTACTTGACGATTTCCTCATTTTGTATATTTGTCCAAAATTTGTCCATTACAAATAGACACACATTCTTTCACATATATTTTGGTCTCAATCTATGAATATTTTCCTTAAGATATATTCCTAAAAGATACATTACTCACTTCTGACTAAAAACTATACTGTGTATCTTGAAGTAAACATTTAGAATAAAAGGCCTAGGAAACTCTCTTAACAATAAAAGCAGATATGTGCATTAAAAGCTTAATAACCAAACTTGCTAGTATGTACCCTCCTAACAAGATAAGAAAGTGACGTATTTTTCATGCTTACAAAGTTTAAGATAAATCTGAAACTAGTCTATTCAAAATGTCCTTCAGGCCAACCAACTGTAAGGGGGTATGTAACTCCACAAAGTCCTTTTCCAGGATCTCCAAGCACAACTTGCCTCCAAACCATTTAGGAGCCCGCAGATGATTCTGCAGTGATTCGGTGAACTCTTGGTTTCCTAAAGACCTTGCTTCCAGCAGCTGCCTGCTCTGTCCCTGCCTGGCCTGGGCATCATTACCTGGGACGGCCACTAGAGGGAAGCCGGGGACAGAGAAAAGAGTTTAACATTCATGGGCCAGTTTTCGGCATCATCTTTAATTCACCAGATAAGCAAGGAAAAGTAAAACACGAGGCACTGAAGGGAAAACCAATTTCGGAAATAAATAACCATGCAAGTAAAGAAATACGAAATTCTCTGAGTATACACTCTTCCCTTTTCCTCAGGGAGATTAACCAAAAGGTGCAGAATTCTGAGAGCTACCCATTAGAAAAAATTAAATACCAGGAATCCAATTAAAAATCACAGACCTGTACCTCTGAAACAAATAATACATTATATGTTAAAAAAAAAAAAAAAGAAGATAGTAGGAAGGGAAAAATGAAGGGGGGAAATCGGAGGGGGAGACGAACCATGAGAGACTATGGACTCTGAGAAACAAACTGAGGGTTCTAGAGGGGAGGGGGGTGGAGAATGGGTTAGCCCGGTGATGGGTATTAAAGAGGGCACGTTCTGCATGGAGCACTGGGTGTTATGCACAAACAATGAATCATGGAACACTACATCAAAAACTAATGATGTAATGTATGGTGATTAACATAACATAATAAAATATAATTTTTAAAAAAATTGGGTGACAGCATGAACAACTGGTGCCTTTAGATCTTTGCAGATGCAGAAGGGGAATTCAGAGCAGATCTCGGGCTTCGGCCTCCTAAACACCTGCGTTCCACTCTCTGTCTCTCGCTAGCTAGGTAGTTGTGGACAGATTACTTAACCTCTCCGAGCCTCCGTTTCCTCTTTTATAAAGTGTGGCTAGCGAGGCAGCCTGCCTACGGGCGGTTGTGAGCATCAAACAAGAGACTGGACATAACAGGCTTGGCACGTAGGAAATGCCCAATCAGTGCTGGCCCATTGTGATCTCTTCTGCTTCTCTCCTCCCTCCTAAACTGTTTCCCATTTCCAGCTGGTCGCTTCCGATTTCTACCCGCTGTCCATCATGGCATCAAAGTTAAGATGACTAAAACCAAAGTCCTCATCTCCCTCACTCACTCCCTGACCTGCTGCTATCGCTCTGATTGGCTCTTTCTCAGAACAGACCATGAAACATAACATCCTCTCTAACACTTCCTCTCCTATAACCAAAGCCAATTAGTTTACAAAACAGGTCGATTTGTTCTCTAATGTGTCTCCATCTGGTTCCCTTCTCTCTGTTGGCAACCTGTTCTCTTTGCCCCACTGGGTCCTGTCTTAACTGGGCAAATTTTATTGATGTCATTTCCCTTTCCAAAGCCCCTCAGTGGCTTCCCAGTGGCTTTAAATTAGATTCTAAACTCCTCTGTCTGGCATTACTGTCCCACCCCAGTCTGACCCCAACCTCCTCCAGACGCTTCTCTCTGGCCCCATATGCTCACTGCCCCGGCCCCTGTCAAGCTGTTGACTCATAGCTCCCTGCTACGGTTGCCAGATTTAGGAAATTAAAACAGGGGACACCCAGTTACATGTGAATTTCAGATAAACAACAAATAATATTTCTGAATACGTATGTCCCATGCAGGTGGCTTCAAACACACTGGTGCAATGGGCCCATGTTACACTAAAAACAATCTGTCGTCTCTCTGAAATTCCCATTTAACTGGGAATCCTGTTTTCCATCGGACACTCCTATTCCTTGGGCACACCGAGAATATTGCTATCTCATAGGAATGTGCAGAGGCCCACACACACAGCTCCCATCCTGTTCTGGACACTCTTATCGCTTGCTATACCCATCAGCTCTTCCGCCCTGCGAGTCAGCTCACCCTCATAACTCCACGAAGCCTGCCTGGATCAGGACTTCCATTACCTGGTACCCACTATCGACCCCGTTCATTTAGTTAATAATGAATGTGGTGTCGGATGCTTTGTGTCTTACGTAATTCCCTTTCTCAGAGTAAATGCTGAGTTAGCAAAGGTAAAGATTGCTGTATAAGTAGGAAAACTTAATAAATATGCTTTAGTGGTGTCGTGCTGCTATTAACCTGTAATATAGGGAGTGCGGGGATGAGGCATCGGAGAAAGAAAACCTCTAGAGGCCACTTATCAGAGACACACTAAAACCAATATGTGACTTCCCCCCCGCATCCCCACAGCCAGGTGGGCGCAGCCGCCTGACCTTGGCATGCTTCTCCCCACACTCCACTTCAACATATCCTACAAGTTATGGACCACATGTGCTGACTTTTCCATTTCTCACCGCTTCACACTATCTCTAGAGTCATCTGATTTCACTTGTATTTAAATGTGAGAGCCAGAGGTGGCTCTATCATATAACCTACAAACACAGAGCAATTACAAGAGTCATGCTGGAAATCAAGCAATACATTTCTACTTAATTAATAAAAAAGCTAAAATTAGCTAACTCTAACATCAGATAGCCTCAGGAGCTTGAAAGTACATCAAGAAACTGGTGAAACGATTAAATAATCCCCCCCAAATCTATTTTAAATAACTGGGATTTCATGAATATATTTATAAGCATCTGTGGGGCCTCCAGAAACCAATGACCAACCGTAAGATTTCTAAAAGTGAAAAAAAAAATACATTCTTAGAACAAAAGGCATAACGCCTAATTTTCTCTATTATTTAAACCTTCGACAGTGTTTAAACCATTTTTATTCTCATAAATATGTCAGATGAGAGAGTTGTTTTGAAACCGTAAGGGCAGGGAACTCAACATTCCCGAAATCAAGATCACGGTCAGCACTGTGTCTATCACTAGACCCACATGGGGGACAATTAATGAGATGACCTTGGGTTTCACCTTGGGGAAATAAGAAAACAGATTCAGAATTAACTTGGCAGCACTGGGGTGTCTTGGAAATGCGTGCTAAGAGTTTATTTGTTTCTTCAGATCCATCATATTTATCCAGATTAACTTTATTTACCTTTTTCTTTGTACGGATGAAGTTCAACGAAGAAAACTTGTTCTCCCTATTCGAGAATACTACACTTTACTACAGTTTCCAAGGATGAATTCTAATTTTCTAATCAGAAAAAAAATAACCCTTAAATTCTCCTAGGAAAGAGAGCAGCCAACGAGCTCCACGTGGAGACAGAACCATGGCTTGGCGTCCTCATGCCATTGGAAATCTGGCTGGCTCAGCCTCTCTGGCTCCCGGCTTTGCTATCTCCTTGTGACAGATTCTCAACATACCAATCTCAAACTGGGATAAGCCGGAATAAGAGCAACACGTTTCCTTCTGCTCTTTCTTTTCAACAGACCGCTAGAAATGTATTCCTTTGTTGTCACTGCGACAACATTAATCAAGTTCCTCCAGGACACTAATGTGGGTATTCTCAGCGGTGGATGCAAATACGGTGCATCACTTAAACAAACGTACTTGTTTGATGGCAAGGAATGTTAAAAGAATTTGGAATGTTCCTAGGAGCTTTCCAAGTTTTTGTGGGCAGCATCAACTGTTCCTGGATTTAACCCATTCCCTTTTGACCTTTCCACTTCCAAACCCGGGGGCAATTTTCAGGCCACTCAGAAAATGTACGTGACACAGATGTTTCGAAATCCTAACTTAAATGTAAATAATTATCGTCAACACTTTCTATCACTGGAGCTGGTCAGTGCTGTTTTTGGTGCTTCTGGAAGGTTCTCCTTTGTCTGAAAATGAATGTCCAGGAAAAGAAGCTTTGTATTAAAAACAACAAACAACAACTTTCTCTTCACTTACTTTTCTACGAAATTTAACTTTCAGTTAAAGCAACTTTTCTAAAGTTGACTATTTTTGCTTGAGAGCCAATTTAAATGTATTCTAAACCGGCAGTGATCGAAGAAATGGTACATGGATTATTAATCAGCAATTTGAAAGGGCTGGACAGACAAACTCAAGAAATTATTTTTCAAAAATGATCTTCAGTAAAATCATTTATACTATTTAATCCCTGGCGATGATGAAACAGAAGAAAACTTAATGGACATAAAGCTATCTTAAGGAAACAACTACTATTTCAAGAGCAATATTTATCACTGTTACAAACTGAAGATGTCCTGATGGAGACAGGTTTCTACATTTCTTCAGAAATATAAGCAAGCTTACAAGCTTTTCATGAGGCCCTGCCCTCACAGCATGCACACTGTCTCTGGCTAATGCCCACTGCTCACCATATGCTTGTAGACAAAACAATGGACAGTCTTAAAAATGACACTTACCTGAACTCACAGTTGTGGAATCATTTCCAACTCGTCCCTCTGTTGAACTGTCTTCTTTCCGCTTCGCCAGCCCCTCACAAGTTTCTCTTCATGCATGAAAACACCTAGAGATTTCTGTTCTGTCTCCTGCCATCACCTCCACAGTCCCAACGCTGGTCAAAAGTGGGGAGAGAAAAAAAGTCTCAAATTCGCAAGCTGTTTACTCCTCACGACGACAGTGAAGCTGCTAAGCTTTGAGCTCAATGAATTAAAGGTTGTTTGGCTAAATGGCAGGCACACTTCCTCCTATTCTTTCTGAACTTAGTTTTCCTGCCTCCAGTGGAGCTTTTTCCTTTCCTGGGCTATAAATAGGCTGGTCGTAAGAGCACGGAGGAAAGAAGAAGGCAGGAAATGTATGTGATTTCAAAAAGCAGTCTGAGGTGTGTGTGTGTGTGTGTGTGTGTGTGTGTGTGTGTGTGTGTTCCCTTCAAGTGAATACCAATAAACAAGCTAAGGGAAATTCAGCTTTGGTCATGGTACCATAGTCAAAGTTTAACTTCCTATCATCTTGGTTGTGCTAAATTGACATTTACCACAAGCAAAGCTTGGGGTTGGAGATGTACCATTTTCTATATAAAATACCATCCACAAACCTACATCACCTCCTTCATTTCCCAAGGGAATGACCTACAAAGTGAATTTCCTGGGGGAAATGAGGTAGGGGGCAGACCACGGGGATCACCACACTGATTTCATTTGAAAGGAACTGAAGTGCTTTCGGAGGCAAGGTTCAACAACAGGAAGATATCAACAGGTGGACGAGAAAAGCAGATACTTTGGCTTAAAAGAAATGATGAAGCTAAGTTTATAGACCAGTCAGCCATTGGCATTAAACTAAAGACTGTCCACGGTTTCACTACTCAAATTTGTTTAACTTCTCTCATAATTATAGACAACATAAAATAAAAATTAGATCTCATTTTTCACATATCAGATGGACAGAGGCAAATGTTGATATTGTCTGATACCATTTGAGTGCGGAGGAGTAAGAATTCCCATAACAGTCGATGAAAGTACCAACTGGCATCAACTGTGTGGAGGGCAATTCTCAACTTCTTTCTAAATGTGGTGTTCACATACTCTAACAAAATATTTAAACCTGGTTGGTTTGGCAAAGTGGGAGTACAGATCTGGAATGCGGGGACAGTTTGGTTTGTGATAGACATATTTAGTGCTCTTTTGTTTTTTATAGTATGCATCCCATGCTTTAAAAACTTACTAATTTTCAGGATGCCCGGGTGGCTCAGTTGGTTGGACATCTGCCTTCGGCTCAGGTCATGATCCCAGGGTCCTGGGATCGAGCCCTGCATCGGGCTCCCTGCTCAGCGCGGAGCCTGCTTCTCCCTCTCCCTCTGCCCCTCCCTCTGCTTGTTCCCTCTCTCTCTCTCTCTCTCTGACAAATAAATAAATAAAATTTTTAAAAACGTACTAATTTTAAAGAAAAAATGTTATTATTTAAGGTCCTTCCTATGATTTTATTAGTTATCTATTGATCATCTATCATTTTCTGTCGGTCATCCCACATTTACCATCTGTTAACAAGCTGCTCTTTACATGGGGGGAACACTTTGAGAAGCAACACAGGGGAAGCCAGAGAATCTCTTGATAGGAGGGGCTACTCAGTGTGCTGTCCGCTCTCTGTGGACCAGTAGCCTCAGTAGCTGTTGGATCAGAATCTCACGGGGTGGCGGGGGGGTGGGCAGCAATCTGTGTGAACTCCAGGTGACTCCAATGCTCACTACAGTATGAGGAACAGTGGTCTATAAAATTATTTTATTAATATCCCACCTCTGAAAAGGATTTGGTGACTATAGTGAATAACACTGTAATGTGTATTTGCGAGCTGCTAGAAGAGTGGAACTTAAAAGTCCTTATCACAAGAAAAAAATGTAACTATGTTCGGTGGCAGATGTTAACTCGACTTACTGTGGTGATCATTTCATAATATATACAAACAGCGAGTCATGATGTTGTACACCTGAACCTAATACAATGTTATATGTCAATTATACCCTGATTAAAGAAAATAAAACTGAACAGGATTTAAGAGAATTGATTTTGTTTTAGAGAAGAATAAGGAAAACTTCTAAATGCTCTTTATGCTGGTGACTCCTATTTAGAAGACCAGAAGAGTATTTACATATAATGTTAGGAAGACACACTAATTTCCCCGTTACTGTGGAAGTGCCACCTGAAGCAAAGCAAAAGCAGTGGCAAGAACAAGCTGATGGTATTTAAGGGAGAGACAAAAGCTCTCTCTTACTTGGGGTAGTCATAATAAAAATGGATAAAGTCAAAGCCACCTTTACTAATATGTATATTTGAAAATGATACGTGGCCTGAAGTAAGATGAAACCAAAGAAAACAGGAAGAAATTAAGTCTCTGGAGGAAAACAAAATGTCCCATTTCCCTATTTTTGGTTTAGTGATTTGATTATTGTTTTCGGATCCAGCCATCTCTTGCTGTCCATTTGTAGCCTTCATGGTAAGACCTGTATATTAGAAAGAATAGGTTAAACAATGAGCTCAGCCAGAGCTGGTGGGGGAAAAGCAAGAGTATGTACATTCCCAGGCACAGATGGGGAGGAAAAGATTTCTTTAAAAAACAGAGAGAGAGAAAGGAGTGAATGACCCCGTTGTAACAGCAGAAAGGAAGAAGGAAGTCCAAGGTGGTCAGGATATAACAGCTGTAATGTACTGAAATGATTAAAGGGACACAAGTTGACATTGGCCAGTAAATGTCCAGCCACAGGGTAGGATGTTTCTGGGAGCAAAGCATGAACTCCGCAAAGAAACTCCAAGTCCATTTACCAGGCTTTCATTGTTCACTGGAAACGTCCCTTCTCTTTTTGTGGGGAAGTGTTTTCCTTCTCACAAAGAACAGCTTCACAGAGCTCCTTATATAGGCCATCTCTAAAAATGAAGCATTAAAACCTGTATGGGAACAGAAAGGTTCTGTGTTCTTAATCTAAAATTAATGATAGACTCTCCAAAAGGCATTAGGGGAAAAAGTCAAAAGACCTCGTGGGGAAAGGTAATGTGGGACTTTCTTCCACTATTTTGGTTTTGCAAGTGGAGGAAAATACACTTTTTTACTGTAGTCACCTACAAATTTCAATGTATATAATAGAGAGGAAACCCAAGCAAAACTTGTCAAAGAAAATGCAAAAAAATCTGCATATTTTTGTTCCAGTGGAATACACTGTACCTGAAGGCCTTATAGATATTTTTAATAAAAGCCTATCTTTGTTCACAATGTGCAGAAGTGCTAGGTGATTACACGTTGTGGGGAACCGTGCTCCTTTGACTTGAATTGTATCATTCTAATGAAAATAAATCAGAACTCCTGGAATGACTAACTGAAAGAATGCAGGTAAGGGATGGACCTCTAAATTGTAGTAGGAACTCTGAAAAGATGGTTGAAGGTTAGGAAGGAGACCTACATTACAGAAATAAAATATAAAAGCTAACAACTCTTTGAAGGAACGAGAACACTTAATGGGATGGTAATAAAACTTACCCATTAATTTCACTAAAATTGAGTTGTGTTCGTCAGTAGTTTATTTTTACTTAGTCTAATTGTCAGTAAACAATAATGTTAAAGTTACCTTGCAAAATTCCAAGAATCCCGGCACAAATGAAACAGTTCAGGATATCTCCCAGGAGAGGCCTAGCCTTGGTAAAGTTCAGTGGGAAAATCTAAACCAGACTGCCTGCCTTCACTGGCTTGGGCTTTGGCCTCTCTTGGTATTCTGTCACTGCCAAGCACCTAAAATAAAACAGCACTAGTTTCCATGTAATAAAGGAAAAAAAAAAAAAAAAGGATCCTGAGACTCTCTAATAATAAATGCCTAGAGCAGTATCAATTTTGTCATGACTAAAATCTGATGTCATCATAACTAAGGAAATAATAATTGGTGTTGTGGTAAAAGTTTTTCTATTGATTTTGAAACAAGGACACTTTCTTTTTGCTGTTTCTGCCAGTTGTGTGTCCCTTTGGGAAAAGCCTTTGAACTCAACCGTAAGCTGGTTTGTGAAAGCCACTGCTGGGAAGAAATATGCAGAAAAGAAAGCAGATCGCTGTAGGGACAGGGCATGACACACTTCTGAAGGCAGAGGGAGATTACCATGGGCTCCAAGAGCATTGGTGCCCAAATATTACCTTATTTTTGTGCAACATTTGGAAGGAAGAAAGGAAGGAGGGGAAAGAACGTGGCAGCGAAATTGGTTTGCTGAGCAAAAATTAAAATTTATTGCTTTGAAAGTCGCTCTGGTCTAGTAAAGGCCAAGTGGTAGGTTGGTTGCTAATTTAATAGTGCATACAGTTTCCTTACTTAAAAAACTGCATTTGTTTGAATTCACAATAGAGTCAATATACTCCATAATCCCCTGAACCATATAATTATGTAACTAATGAAAGCAATTCAAAATGGGTTTATATTGATATTGTCAAGGTGAACATGAACACAAGTTTTAGAATTCTAACACAAATTATGGTGTGCAAAATCTCCCCCAAATAGATGCAGCAAGTTAAAATAAGTGAGTCTTCTGGTCATATTCAATATGACCAAGAGATTCTCTCTTCCTTGCTGGCTTTGAAAAAGCAAGCTGCCATGTGGTGAGCTGCTTCTGGAGACCACTACATGGCAAGAACCTGGGGGTAGCCTCCTTCCAACAGCCAGCAAAAAACTGAGGCCCTCAATCAGAAAGCATGCAAGGAACGGACGTTGCCAACAATCACATGAGCTTGGAAGCAGCTCCTTCCCCAGTTGAGCCTCAGATAAAACCAAAGCTCGAGCCAATACCTTGACTGAAGCTTAATAAGACTCTAAAGAAGTAGACCCGGGTAAGCCATATCTGGCCAGGCAAGCTATAGAAGAGTCTCCTATCAGGATGGTTTACGTCTAGCCATATGTAAGGTAATCATATACACATAACCTTGTATATCCCATTACCTTTGCTGCATTTTATTGGTTAGAAGCAAATCACAGGTCCTGCCCATACTCTGGGGGAGGGGGTCAAAGGGCATGGATACCAAGAGGCAGGGGATCATGGCATCTGCCCTACAGTCTATCTGCCTCGGTGGATAAAAGACTCAGAAAGAAGAAACAAATACATGTAATATCTGGTAGATTACTGAATAGTTAGGACGACTATATTACCCAAAGACAGAATAGACAAAACTACTTCTTAATTGTTCCTCCTTCAAAGCAGAGGGAAGCTCACTGCCTTGAGAGAGAAGCCGGATGTCTCTTTACCATCGTGCACTCTTGAGCAACTCTGTTACCTGAATGTCCTCAGGCTCCATCTCTGAGGTCCTTTCAGTTCTAAGTTTCTGTGACTTTCAACCTGACCTTCCAAGCCTCTGAAGACGTTTCAGAACGCCACAAATTCCTGGTTGTATTCATACCAAGCATTTGGTGACCTCTGGGTTACTGTCGACATCTTAATAAAACAATACAGGGGAGAAAGAGAATATGTAATACATTAGTCTCTTAGAAAAGTTAAAGACCTAATCTATCGGGGTGTTACTATCTGATCCAACTTTTGATTTTCCATTTGAATGTTTATATTTCTACAGCATGATGTCATTCTAAAAAATACACGGAGATAGAACCATTATGAAATTCACTTTGTATAGGCAAATTTTGAGCAAAAAACTATGTTCTCTGTGGGGAACAAATTACACTTCACATTACATCCAAGTAATACTGAGTGCATCGAGAAATTACTCTGGCACTGTAAATTCACAGACTCGGGGTTAGAAATCCTTCACAGACCACCGCCCATCTGATGGGCAAAATTCCTCCAGAGCATGAAAAACAAATTATCTTATTAATTTCTCAGTAAAAAGCTGCCATGGCACATTTTTGTGATATCATAAATATAAATGATTCTATTAGAAATAAAATTATGAATTTAATCTAAATGAAGCAACTCCAAATTGCTTTGCTCACTAGATAAATGAACTTTTCTTTTTCTTCAGGCAAAAACTTAAATTCTGAAGTACGTGGAACTTTAAACATACATTCACAGTTATTCTTGTGCGGACAGACTACACAATGAAATACATCAAATGCTGTCTAATACTTCATTACGAACCCAGATTAAAAGCTGTAAGTCAGGCTGAAACCAGGAATGCCTCATTTCCATTTAAAAGCTGAAGAGGGATAAAAAGTTCAAGAAAGCAATGACTTTTAGAGTTATATGAGATCAGAGGATCTGAGAGTCTGGATTTCAAAACACTAACACTACAGCCACATATTTGGAGCTTGCATCACATTATAGCTCCTAATTATATGGCTTGCTCAAATACCAAGTATTAATGCACAATTAATTCTGAAAGAAACCACATGCTACAGATTATGTTTTATTTGGACAAGTCTAGCAAAATACTTTTTTTTACTGTATTTTTTTCAACCACATGTTAAGTCCCTACTAAGTACAAAGCCCTGAGCTTGAACCATGGAAGAAAAATAAAATTACACATTTGACCTTTGCCCTAAAAGCAGCATACCTTCTGAAGTAGAATTTCTCAAATCGTGGTTCAAGGACAGCCTGTATCAGAGGAACATAGAGTTTATTGAACATGCAGATTGCTGGGCCTCAGCCGCAGAGGATTTCTAATTCAGTTAAGTCTGGGGTAAGCCTTGGAATATGCATTTATAATAAGCCTGTGATTGTTACTATGCACTGAGGTTTGAGAACCAGTGATCCAGGGGTCAAAACATACATTTTCCTAAAAAAAAAAAAAAAAGATTTATTTATTTGAGAGAGAAAGTGAGAGAGAGCACAAGTGGTGGGGAGGGGGGGCAGAGGGAGGAGGAGAAGCAGACTCCCTGCTGAGCAGGGAGCCTGAAGGGAAGCAGGACTCGATCCCAGAACCCTGGGATCATGACCTGAGCCAAAGGCAGACGCTCAACCCACTGAGCCACACAGGTGCCCCTCAAAACATACGTTTTTAACTAGTACAAGAGAGTGACCCAAGGGGGACAGGTTATGCAAGTACTGAGTAAATTCTGATTATAGCTTTAGCCGACATCAAGGTTCCATACTGGAACACACGTTAACATGTAAACGTCCTTTAAAGTCAGTTCCAATTTGTGCATAACGTAGCATTATAGCATCAGTTTGCGGCTCTTAGGAAAGATCTGGATGGAGGGAAATTTTTCCCCCTGGGTATTAAAAAAATTGGTTTTGGCATTTTTTTTTTATTATGGTAAAAATACTTAACATAAAACTTACCATCTTCACAATTTTTTAAGCGGACAGTGCAGTAATGTTAACTATATTCCCACTGTTGTGAATCAGATCTCCAGAACTTCTTCTTACAAAACTGAAACTCTACACCGCTAAAACAGCAACTCTCCCTTTTCACCCTCCCCCAAACCCTTGGTAACCACCATTCTACTTTCTCGTTCTATGATGGGAAGACCATTTTTAAAAACCAATCCGAAAACAAAGTACCAGTTCTGAGTAAGGAGAGTCCAAACATCAAAACCAGGGAGTAGATTTAAGAAATGAAATCTTAAAGCAGAAGGAAGGAGCAAAGCAAAGACAGATTGATGTGGAAGCAGAGACATTTTCCAGAACTGAGTTGATCCAGTTTGGCCATCTGGCTATGGGTGTTGGGTGCCATGGAGACATGCTCTTTGAAGCCAGAATGTGAACTGTAAGTCACTGTCAACTCTCAGATACTCCCCCTACATTTGGTGAACAAATGACTATGACTCAAGTAGATGGGAGGGAGGTCAGAGGATGAATACTGGCAATTATAAAGAGTATTTTCTACTTTCAAAATTTGCTGCAGACTTGGGAGATGGGCAGCTCTGTGACAAAATCCATTGTGGTGGTTTGCTAGGATTGCAGTGGTTGAGGTAGTCCTTGGAGCAGTGGGTCTCTCTGATCCAGGTACAATTGTCGTTAAGTATTGTGTCAAAAGGCACCATTCCAAATGTAGAGCCATCCGAAGCTCTGGAGGGCCATGGTTCATGCTTTGAATAGGCCATGATGATCTAACACAGAGATGGCCTAAGGGAAGTTGAGAACTTAGAGGAAGGTATCCCCCAAGGCATTAATCTGGGGGACTAGACACCTCTTTTTCTGTGCATGCTGGGTAGCTGTGACTCTCATCCAAGTCCTGCTATAGGGAAGGAGGCAGAGAAAAGGCAGAAAGAACCTATCCTCTGGAGTCAGGCACACCTTGCTTCAAATTTGACTGGATGACCTTTAAACCGTGTAAATATCCATTTCCTCGTCTATACCTCAAATCGGAACAATACCTTTCAGAATTAAGGGTAATCAGGTAACGTACTAGCGCAATACCTGGCCCAAGAGCAGTCAGTAAATGGTTATAATACTTACTGCTACTAACAATAGTGACAGATTGCGTCCTCGCCTTTGTTATCAGAAGAGCCTGCAAAGCGGTCCCTGCCACGCCCTGTGATTCAAATGTGCAGGACAGGAGATTTTTCTTATCTCTTTTGGCTGTCTGGCCCATAATGTATGTGGAATTCAAATAAGAAAGAAAGAGGGGGGAGGAAGAGGGAGAGAGGAAGAGGGGGAGGGAGAGACGGAGAGAGGGAGGGAGAATGGAAGGAAGGGAGGGAGGGAGGGAGGCTCATTTTCACTTTGTCTTAAATGATGCAGACTCCAATCATCAGAGTTTTCATCACAGGGAGTCTGGTCCTTAGAGGTGACATATTCATACCTTAAACATGGTTTTTAAAGTATTAGAATACTGCATTAAATCTGTTTTATTATCTTTTGTGCCCTTGCAAATGAAAAAAAAAATCCAGGGGTGGCTCAATTACAGTGAGTCCAATGATGAAATTCCTGGGGGTACCACCTGGACCGAGGCAAGCCCCCACAGACATTTCCCATTTTGGAGCCAATGTTGTAGCTGGACTGGCCCATGTGGTTCTCATTAAGTGATTGCAAGGCACACCTTAGCAACAGCCATTAGGGAACTCTGGAAAAAAACAAACAAGCAAGGTTTATTACCCACAAGTTCTAGAGGGCATATGTCATACCCGGGGCCACAGGGCAAGTTTGTGGATAGAGAGAGAGCATGCAAAGACCTGGGGTTGAGGGTTCTAAGAACAAAAGGAAACTTCATGGGCAGGGTGGCCTGACTCTTTATCCATTGTACTGCTAGCGACATGTTTACTGGAGATGGCTGTCTTGGAAGTAGGTGCTTCTGCAATCAGAAGCTAATGTCAGGCATGTACATTACATCAGAACTGTCAGACGTCAACAATACAAGGGGCCTGAGGATGCCTGGAAACCAACACTGGAACATCATCATGGCTCTTTCTTTGGCTAAAATCTTTACTTAAAACTGTCAGACTGGATTCTCCTTGAGACTAGAAATGTAGCGCCCTGGGCTCATATCTTCACAGTGACTAGCAAGGAAAGGGACTCCTTCTCCCTCCTCCCATAAGAAAGGTCCTGTGGCAGGACTTTGATTGGCTTGGGCAACATGTCCACTTCTTGTAAAAATCACTGTAACCACAAAGGACTGGCCCAGGCCGAGTTTCATGCCCATCCCCAGAGTCAGAGAGGAGGTGGGGAGGGTCTTGACAGACAGAAAAATGGGGATCCAGAGCATGCCTCCCATTCCCACTCAGTACCAAAGGTACTGGCCCCAAGGGTTGGGGGAAATTCTAGATCGAGATAAGCCAAAATAAAGAAGAAGACTTTGCAGTTCTCAGAATTCAGGCCTGGTGCCTGGTATCTAAGCAAAGATAACTCTTTTCCTTCTTGTGTTGGTTAACAGGACATGAAGAGTGGGAAAACTCAGGAGTGAAGTTCTGGGCCTGGAAAAATTTCTGGGAATTAGCTGATGGCATGAACAGGGAGCTATCACCAAGGACAGAATCATGAACTGCATTAGCTACACAGAAATTAGCTCAGGAATTCCATTTCCGGTCTACTGAAATGTTAATTCTGAGTCTGGAGACAATGCTACTGCGGACTGGATAGAAAGCACCTATATCTAGAGTTCATATCATTTAGGGCCAAATATCAGTATTTCCAAAAATGGAGTCCATGTGTAGATACCTACATTCTCTATAAAAATATTCGATTTTGGACTTAACTGAAATAATGATAACCTTTAAAGAATACAAATATTTTGGATCATCTGATCACTACCTTTTAGCTAAGTATTACAGTGTGTTATCAAAGAATTTGCATAAATAAACAAGTAAAGGACACATTTGTCATAGAGAGTAAATCAGTGGGGAGCTACATGAACCAAAATTCATAACAGTTCGAAGAGAGAAAGGTGATTAAAGAAATAAATGCTCATTTTGGCCAGACTTCAAAGAATATACAACATAGCAGACAGTATAACTCATCTAAGTGACAGACAATTTAATCTTAGAAAATATCATTAGTCATATTAAATTAATACTATTAATTTTAAATATATTCATTTTACTGTTTTGCTGGCTTGTAATCGGAAAATGTGTTTTGACTTTGTACCTGTAAAGGAACCATAAGCACAGGAAGTCTATGTTTTATACTTGTATGTGTAAGTAACATGATTAAAAGGAATTATTCAACACTGGGAAGGCACAAGAAGGAATTTGCTGGCTGTACATTTGAGTTGAATTCATGTTCACCCAGAACCTCAGAATGAGACCTTATTTAGAAGTAGGATCTTTGTGGATATACTTTTTGGGGATCAGAAGATGAAATCATCCTGGATTTAAGACTGGACCTAAATCCAATGATTTAGTGGTGTCCTTTTACGGGGAGGAGAGGACACAAAGAGACAAAGTCCCTACGAAGATGAAGGCAGAGATTGGTGTGAAGTGGCAACAACTCAGTGAACATCAAGGAATGTCTGGAGAAGGTAGGAAGAGGTAAGGAAGGAGTCTCCCGTAGAAACTTCAGAGGGAGCGCGGCCTGGCCAGCACCTTGATTTCAGACTTCTAGCCCCCAGAACTGAGAGAATAAACTTCTGTTGCATTCAGGTACCTCAGGTTTGTGGTAATTTGTTATAGCTGGCCCAGCCCTTTGCCAGCTCCTACCAAGGGCACCAAGAACGGCTTCCAGGCTACCGAGCAAGGGATGCCCTCAGTCCTCTGGACATCAGGCTGGGTGCTGCTCATGCCAGACCCCATAAACAATGTGACATGCCTGACTCAATACATGCATATCTCTGTGCCCACCTGGAGGCGCCAGCAAAGAATGCTGGCTCTCACCAGCTGCCCTGGCTTGCACTCGGCCCCTGGAGCTCTATGGGCTCAACAAGGAAACTAACTCTCCGGGTAGCCGTTCTCAGAGGCCTTCCTGGGACCAGGAAGAAGCACTGATGATTCCATGTCTGGTCCTAGGGGACTCTCCAGTGTCCAGGCTGAATGCCCTTCCCTTCAGTTCTTTGCTCTTCTCCTGTGCAGGCAATAAAACATGCCACACAGTATGGTTCGAAATCTTGCCGCTCAGAAGAATCCATTTCTAGATATGAGAAAAACAACTGTTTGAAATTTCCCCCAAATCCTAACATGTAGGTGCCTAGTGAGGTTTTTAAAATAGTTGCAAATTCTTTGACATTCCTTCTATCAAATGGCGGAGCTCATGTTCCCTCCCCTTGAACCTGGGTGGTCTTTTAGGATTGCCTTCATGAAACAAAATGTGGCAGAAGTGATAACGCATGACTTCCCAGGTGAAATTAGAAAAAGAAAAGACTTCCTGCGGCTTCTTTGGGGACATTTGCTCTGGGAACCATCAGCTACTATATAATAAATCTAGATACTCTGAGATCATCATGTGGAAGAACCCATGGAGACAGAGAGAAGGAGAGACACAGAGACAGAGACAGACAGAGAAAGACCTAAAGAGCCTAGCTGTTCCTGCCCCCAACTATTTGAATCTCTCCAGCCCAGGTGCCAGAACCTTTCGAGATGATACCAGCCTCAGCCACCACCTGATGACAGTGTCATAAGAGACCCCAATCCAGAACGCTCAGCCAAGCTGCTTCCTACTTCTTGACCCACTAAAGCCATAAGGGGCAATAAGTGCTTATTATTATTTTTTTCTTTTCTTTTTTTTTTTTTTGTAGAGAGAGAGAGAGAGAGCGTGCATGCACATGAGAGGGGCAGAGGGTGTGAGGAAGAGAGAGAATCCCAAGCAGGCTCCATGCTTAGCACAGAGCTGGGCACAGGGCTCGATCCCACAACCTGCTCAACTGACTGAGCCACCTAGGGACCCACAAGCGCTTCTTGTTTTAAGCCACTAAGTTTTGGGGTGACTTATTACACAGCATTCAATAACCAGACCAGAGCCTGAGAATAACAAACTGCTTAAGAAAACCCCAGAGATTCCTGGAATAACCACACTTCTCCAAAGAAAGGAGCGGAGGTGGGTCAAAGATCCGGGAGCAGTGCAAGCCAGTGTCGGGGTGCTGGTAAGGCGGCCGCTCTGCCCCCACTGCGCTGAACCGAGCCAGGCGGCTCCTGCCTGGAGCCCCAAGGTCCTCATGCAGCATCACTGCACCAGGAATGGGGGTGAGGATAACAATTTTCTCACTGCTGCCAGAGCAAGGGCGGTGTCTCTGAGAACTGAAGCGGAAAATGTGAAAAGTATCCTTCTCCGCTGGGGGGAGTGGTGGGGAGTGGTTGGTGGAGGAGAGTTGGAGCTGGCCAAGTGATCGGGGTCTGGGTTAGGGCTCCGGAATAAGAGTGAGGCACTGCCCTTTTCAGTTATTATCTTTCTGTACCCTGCTTTGTGCTGCTGACATTGTTTTTCCAGCTGGATACCGTTGAAGGTCTGTAGGGGGCACTGGAGGAAACCTGGAAGAAGTGATGACTTCCTGCTTCCTGTCCCTACTCCTGTGATGTCACCTCAACAAAGCTTCTCAGCCCGCCAGAGGCACCACCTTCCACAGCAACAAGTGAATCCACTTTCCAATTATGTCCCACTTATGTAAGCAGCTCCTTGTACCCCTTCAGAGACACCAGCGCCCCCCACCCCCCACCCTGCCAGTACTACCTCCTCAGAGATTGTTTCAGCTCTATAGGCAATTCTTTTTTTATCGTTTAAGTGTTTGTTTTAATTCCAGTTACTTAACACAGCGTAATATTACTTTCATGTGGACAATATAGTGATTCAACACTTGCATACAACACCCACGTTTCCTCAGAGCAAGTGCCCTCCTGAATCCCCATCACCTCTTTCACCCATCCCACCCACCTCCCCTCTGGTGACCATAAGTGTGTTCTCCATAGTTAAGAGTCTGTTTCTTGATTTGTCTCTCTCTCTTTTCTCCTTTCCTTGTTTGTTTTCTTAAATTCCACATACGAGTGAAATCATATGGTATTTGTCTTTCTTTGACTTATTTCAAGTTATATTACAAAGCTGTAGGGATCAAAACAGCATGGTATGGGCTCAAACATAGACAAATAGATCAAGAGAACAGAATAGAAACCCCAGAAATAACCCACAGCTATATGGTCAATTCATCTTTGACAAAGCAGGAAAGAATATCCAACAGGAAAAAGTTGGTGCTGGGAAATGGCTGACAAATGGTTCTGGGAAAAACTGGACAGCCACATGTAAAAGGATGAAACCGGACCACTTTCTTACACCAAACCCAAAAATAAATTCAAAGTGGATTAAAGACCTAAATGTGAGCCTTGAAACCATAAAAATCCTAGAAGAAAACAAAGGCAGTAATGTCTTTGACATCAGTCACAGCAAGTTTTTTCTAGATATGTCTCCTGAGGCAAGGGACACAAAGGCAAAAATAAACTATTGGAACTACATCAAAATAAAAAAACTTCTGCACAACAAAGGAAACAATAAACAAAACTAAAGGGCAGCCTACAGAATAAGAGAAGATGTTTGTAAATGTCATATCCGATAAAGGGTTAGTATACAAAATATATAAAGAACTTAATAAAACTTGACACCCAAAAAACAAATAATCCAATTAAAAGATGGGCAGAAGACATGAACAGACATGTCTCCAAAGAAGGCACATGAAAAGATGCTCATCATCACTCATCATCAGGGAAATACAAATCAAAACCACGAGATATCACCTCACACCTGTCAGAATGGCTAAAATAAAACACACAATAAACAACAGGTGTTGGCAAGAATGTAGAAAAAAAGGAACTCTTGTGGACTGTTGGTGGGAATGCAAACTGGTGCAGCCCCTGTGGAAAACAGTATGGAGGTTTTTCAAAAAGTTAAAAATAGAACTACCCTACAATCCAGCAATTGCACTACTGGGCATTTACCCAAAGAATTGCAAAACACGAATTCAAAGGGATACATGCCCCCCGATGTTTATAGCAGCATTCTTTCCAATAGCCAAAATATGGAAGCAGACAATTCTTTATATTAAAACTCTCCTGTTCATATATCTGGTGTGGTTTCTGCCTCCTCAGTGGATCCTGACTGATACAGACGTGTTCCTTTCAAAAATAATCTGTAGTCGTGACTTAACTGAGATTTAAATACCAGGGAGAACAAGCTCAAATACCAAATGTAAGGACCAGAGGCAGGATTTAAAGTAGAAATCACAAAAATCAGAAGGTTGAAGCTGGGCAGAGACAGAATCAAAATAACAGTAGGGCAGGAACAAGGTAGAAGGTTTAGGGCAACTGCTATGATGATGGTTCATGATCAACCCACTCCACCCCCAAAGGGTTCTGCTGCTGGGATGCGTAATTTAGTATCCAGGGGCGGGAGGTAGAGCTGGCTTAAAAATCCCAGGCAGGGGCGCCTGGGTGGCTCAGTCGTTAAGCGTCTGCCTCTGCCTTCAGCTCAGGTCATGATCCCAGGGTCCTGGGATCGAGCCCCGCATCAGGCTCCCTGCTCTGCGGGAAGCCTGCTTCTCCCTCTCCCTCTCCCCCTGCTTGTGTTCCCTCTCTCGCTGTGTCTCTCTCTGTCAAATAAATAAATAAAATCTAAAAAAAAAAAAAAAATCCCAGGCAAAGTGGACATAAGTTGTCTAGATTTGGACTTGGTGACTTCCAAGGGCAGCGTGCAAAATGATTCCTATTGTGTAGTTGGTGTAGTTGTCTATGGTCATAGCATCAGATAGACATGGAAAACAGGCCCTTTTGCTTCATGGCTTTTTCTGGCCTATCATGTCTACTCCAAGGACCAAAACTGCCTTGAGACCAAAGTTGTGAGAGTACTTGCTCAATGTGTACTCAAAATCACGATCTGAACCTTGTCAAAGTACTAATCCCAGAGGCTTCTCAGCTCCAGACTGATCCAGACCATGGACTCTCCACATCTCCATTGTGAATGCTCTCAGGCATCTCAAACTCACCATGTTCCAGATGAGATTCAATCTCTTTTTCATTCAACTTTCCCCATGGGAAGTAGGTATGAAGCACTAGCTTCCTTCGAAGCAGCCACCAAAACCAGAAACATAACATCCTTCTGGACTCTTTCCTTCTTCCTTTTCTCTTACTGGCTTCAGACCATTTGGATAATTTGTTTGGCATATCAGTGAAAAAGATGAATTCTTGTTGCCTAGTTGGGGAAATAAAGAAAATCAGTAAAAGGTAAATGTGAGCAAGACTTTTTATTCAAATGTCTCTTACGGGGGGAGTCATGAGCAACTGGTGCAATGTGGGCAGTGCTGGTGATAAGGAATATGGGGAGGGAATTCCGAAGATCTCTAGCCCTGATCTGCAGGAGGCATATGAGAACAAAGTACTCTATGAGCTGTTTGACTCTTGCCTGATTCTGAAATGTAGAAGTCCACTGGCAGGAAACCCTGTGGAGACTAGAGACTAACCCATCCTGCCATTGTCAGCCCCTCGTGGGGCTGAGCAACTGGAGCAAAAGGAAGCTGTTTTATTGTTTTGTTTTGTTTTGTTTTTGTCTTAAAGAGATAGCCTTCTTAAAAATTTGTATTAATGTCTTGGGTAAAGATGTAAGGGTATGCAAACTTGAAAAAGACAGCAACCATATTGGAGGATGGAAGCAGAATCTCAAAAGATCTTGACAGGCTAAGGTAAAGGGACAAATGACAGAGGTGAAATTAATTGGAGCAAAGGTAAAATTCTGCATTGAGGTCCAAAACTACCACTTGCCCAAGTTCAGAATGGAACTTAACAGGAACGCGTACTCTTCAAACTTGTTATTGATGTTATGTCAATCTGGATAAGCTAATTGCTATAATTAAAATTCCCAAGCCTCCGTGTTCTTAAAATAGTCCATGGGGAGAAAGAGCCAAAGGGATGTCCATGCTGGCTCAGTCAACTGATTGCTTCTAGCACGTCTTCAGACATTTCCATTAATGTATGCCCTTACTGGGCATACATTAGATATTATCTCATTTACCTCATGTATCTCATTTATTATCTCATTTTACCTAATTAAATTCATATTGGGAAAAATGGTTTAATAAGATTTCTGCAAAAAAGTAGCATGTGAAAGAAAGATAAAAGCAAAATAAAAAGAAAATGGCAGAGCAAACCTTATTTGGAGTACAAACTCTTCACCAGCTGCATTATGGTTAATTAATCCCTCCAAATCTAAAATTATCAAGAAGGCCATTTGAAATATGGATTTACATCCCGTGCCATTAATGGTAAAACTCTCCCTTAACTGGCTAGCATATTATGTCTTGAGATATTGAGTAATTAATAATACAACGTTCATGATTAGCAAGACATTTAAAAACTAAGCATCCAGAACAGGAAGACAAACTTTAATTTTTTAGAGCTTTTGAAAGCAATGTGGAACTCCTATTTATGCACATTTGTATATCATTGTGTATTTGAACACACAATAATTGAATATTTGAAATCATTACAGCTTTTCACAGAATTGCAAAATGTAAAAGATGAAAGATAAATAAAGTAATGTGGAACAAACCCAGGTCTTGACAAAGCTCATGAAACTTACAGATAATCGCTTAGAAGCTTTTTTTGAGATTTTTCACTTTATAACGAAGGAACAAAAGCCACAAACCCTCAAGGTCTCTGGTTCTTTGTCCTGCCATTGGAAAACAAAAATGGTTGAAATAATTGTAGAACAAAAGACCAACAAACTAAAAGGCATTCCTTTGTCAGCAAATGTTTTGGAAAGTCACAGAGAAAACATTGCTGAAGATCCGAAGAAACAGATATTAGAACAGATTCGTCAGTACTGGCCATGCATTTGGGTGAAGGTACAAATGTCTGTTAACATGTCTCAGCTTATGGTATTTGTTAGCTTCTATTT
Source organism: Leptonychotes weddellii (assembly GCF_054177405.1). Lineage (NCBI taxonomy): Eukaryota > Metazoa > Chordata > Mammalia > Carnivora > Phocidae > Leptonychotes > Leptonychotes weddellii. Next base: position 99,050,157 of record NC_138378.1, read on the forward strand.
TGACGGTTACATTCCTGAAGAACTGTTTTTTCTTGAAGCATTTTAAAGAAAAATCTTGCCAAAGACTATCCCAATGATAAATGATTTCATAAATAAAAACAGTATTTTCTGGGAAAACTGTGGAAGTGTAACCACTGAATTCAGACAAATGAAAGGTAGTCCTAGAAAGGAAAGAGAGGAAGTCTTCGCGAAACCTTGATGGGGATGCTCCGTGGTGTTCATCCGATGCTTCATTCTGCAGGGAGGCAGTGGGGCCAAGAAACTGATGTGGCAAGTGCCAATGATGTCTCCTGATGTCACTGTTAGTTTTCATGAAAACCTTCAAAAACAGAACTTTACAAGATCGTAACGAGATAGCGAGTCTGTTGAAACTGCATCATGACTCACTTTCTTCTTCTGCCCAATACTGCTTCCTTCCGTTCCCTTCCACAGGCACCGTTTCCAAGAACACTCCCTAATTCAGTTTCTGTCTGCTGAACTAAATCTCAGAGTCGGCTTCCTGGGAAACTCAACTTGCAACATGGGCAGGTCTGAGAAGACAGACGCTCACACAGGATTCTGAATCTGTCACCCACAGGCCAGCCCACAGTGAGGATCCAGATCATCAGAAGGAGGAAGGCTGCTGTTACATGACGGGACAAAGAAGAGTGCAATCGCGTCCTGGTGATCCACTGGGATGCCTCTTGAGATTTCCTTGCTCATCTTGATGATAAATGGACAGATCAGGAGCTCAGAGGACTCAGCAATGAGGATCTGAATTATGCCAACAGGTAAGCAAGCCATCTAGTCAGCAAAGATGGTAGCTGAGAATGAAGCAATCTAGAATGGGTGGTAGATGATGGATAACGATTGTGGCACCAACTGCTTGGGATCCAACTACTTGTATCTGGGGCTGCAATTTACCCTGCTAACCTTCTTATCTGTTTCCTCTAGGAAAAGAGGTCCAATAGGATCCTGGAGGAAGTCTTTCCAGAATTGATAGGGAGAACTGAATCAGAGGAGCACAAATGGTAGATTACAGCAACAGCTCTGATGTGCCACTCTGACTCCTTTAAGACTGAAGGAAGAACTTATTCCTCCACCTACTGAGGGTGTTATTGGCCGACAGTCTCCAGAAATTACCCCAGGTTGGAGAGTTCTGCCTTGCACAAAGACATGCCTCCTTCCCCAGAGCAGCCCGGATCCAATAACTGGTCAATGTACGGTATAAAGGGTCACACCCCTCATCTTATCTCAGAACAATGAAAGCTCATCACAGCTTCAGGGTTCCCCAAAGTTGGCCTAGTCTTTTTTGAGACTGAATCAATTTCTTCTTCTGTCCAATACTGACTGCCTCCTTCTCTTCCCTTCTACAGCATTGATCCTAAGAGCGCTCCTTATAAAATTCCTGCACACTAATCTCCTTCCCAGAGTCTGCTTCCTGGGAAACCCATCCTTCAACAAGAACATTATTGGGACACCTGGTGAAATTTGAATATGAACTCTTGGTTAGATTATAGGACTGTATCAATGTTAAATTTCCTGATTTCTGACTATATGCTGTGTTTATATAAGATAATGTCCTTGTTCTTAGGAAACACAGTGAAGCCAGTAGGGGTAAAGGCACAAGATATCTACAACTTAATTTGAAATGATTTAGAAAGAATTGTACATGAAGAGGTGGAAGGTCAGAGAGAGAAAGGTAAAAGAAAATAGTGTAAAATGTAAACATTGGTGAATCTGGGTAGAAGATATAAGAGAGTTATTCATATTCTTCTTGCAACTTTTCCATAAGTTTGTTTTATATCAAAATGAAAAGTTACAAAAATAGAATGATCAGACCTTATCCCATTCCCAGTAATTCTGACTTGCTTGGTAGGGTACTGGCATCAGGGGGTTGTTTTTTTGTTTGTTTGTTTTTTAAACTCCCCAGGGTCTAGAGCCATTACTAGCATGAGAAAGGTCAAGATTAAACAAGTAATTTCAATCAAGTGTGATGAGTATTATGAGGGAGGAAGTACAGAGTACCAAGAGAAAACATACAAAGAAGGACTAACCTAGTTCACTGGGTCAAGGAAGATATCCTTGGAAAAGTGACATGTGACACCTGAGGGAGAACTTAGACAAAGAAATATTGATTAGAAGAAGAACAGGCTATGGGAAAGTCCCAAAGGAAGAAAGAGGGAGTTATCATCATAGAATCAAAAGAAGTTGAGGGTGGGGCAAAAGAAGTGAGGTCAGCAGGGGACACATGGAAATTTAGCTTCAAGACAATGGCAGGCCAATGAATGGTTTTATTTATTTATTTTATTTTTTATTTTATTTTTTTAAAAGATTTATTTATTTGTGAGAAAAAGAGCACAAGCAGGGGAAGTGGCAGGCAGAGGGAGAGGGAGAAGCAGGCTTCCCGCTGAGCAGGGAGCCCGATGCAGGGCTCGATCCCAGGACCCTGGGATCACGACCTGAGCGGAAGGTAGGCACTTAATGACTGAGCCACCCAGGTGCCCCACCCTGAATGGTTTTAAGCAGGGACTGACTTGATCAGTTTTATATTTTTGAAACCTCTCTCGGGCTACTAGGTGGAGAACGACTGCAGAGTGGCAAGAATAGGAGCAGGCAGACCCGTGAGGATGGACTCTGGCAACAGGAAGATGGCTTAGGCCAGAGTAGTGCATATGAGAAAGATGAAATGTGGATGGGGTCCAGGGAGATGTATGCTGCAGAGTCAATAATACCTGCTATTGATTGGCTGTGGGAGATGGGGTGCAGGGAGGGAAGGGTGACTTTCAGATTATGGGTCAGACAACTGGATAAGGCAGGGGACATCTAAGCTCCGTGGAAGCAGGGGCCTTGTCTGTATTGGGTACTGTCATATTCCCAACGCTCAGCCCTCCTCTGCAGGTGTTCCATAAATAGTTGTTGAATAAATAAATAATCTTGGAAGTGAAGAGTACTTCTGAGTCCTCTTTTGAAAGCAGACTCTGGGGACTGTATAACCTTTCATCAGATTCTGAAGGTAACCAGTGGAAATTTAACTCCTGTGTTCTTATTTTGAGACCATCGTTCTCCCTAGTATTTAGAAGTCTAAAGTCCCCAGGAGACCTTGTATAATCAGTATCTCATCACTGTGGACTTAATTTGATTTTAAAATGACACAGTGACTAAATATTGACCTTAACTAATGGGGGGAAATTGCCTGCCTTTGTGGTCATCCAAATTTCTTTATCCTGTTTTGACCACAATACACATAATTGTTTTTCCCTTTTTTTTTTCACTTTTGGAAGGTGAGCACAACATGTCTTAGGCATGTCATATTAAGATGTTCTGGTAAAAGTTAATTGTAAAAGCACGGTGTTTTTAAGTGGACAAGCAGGATTAGGTAATGAGTAGAAGAAAGAAAGAGAGAGAAAAAGAAAGAAAGAAGAGAAAGAAAGAAAGAAAGAAAAAGAAAGAAAGAAAGAAAGAGAGAGAGGGAAAAAAATAGAGAGAGAAAAAAAAAAAAAAAGAATAGAGGGCACTCCAAGGATTTTTACTGCCATCCAGTGGTGGTACTCTCAAATACAGTACTAAACCCATGGTTAATCTGTTTTCCACAGTAAAGTCCCAAATGCCATTCATTCAAGCGTAGTGATTAACCTGCAGTGCTAACTTGCCATGAGAATTGTATTATGTTTTCCTGATTTTCAAGTATTAACTTCAATTGGTCCTCTTGTGGTCTTAAAGGAGACCGTAGGCTTCCTTAACAACCAGTTTATTTTGAGAGTATGCTCAATGTGGGGAGAATCTGGTTCATGAAAGCCCTTGTCTTGACTACACCAAGCCCCTGCTCTGTTCTCCCCTAGTCCACCCTATATACACACCCTTATGGAGAGTGGTCATCACTGATTCACTACTGAATCAGTCCCTGATTCCAGTAGGGAGACATTTCCAAGTCATTTTTTATCTGTGCTCTTATAACTGTGAGCTTCTGGACTGACTGACTGTTTAGAGCCCGTAGAAACAAAAGAAGGAATTGGCCAAACCCCAACCATTGATTTTAACCAAGCAAGAACCTTTGCCAACCCACTGAGTAAAAAAAAAAAAGAGAATACTGTTATCATAAGATTTAGAATAAAAGAAAAAATTGGCCCTAACACATCATGTAAATTTTATATGAAGCACACTTTTTGGCCTTCACATACACTGCCCAGGTTACATGAAGCTCATAAAAGTGTTAATATTTCCTACTTTTAAAATGTACATAGAGCGTTCTCTGTGCGCTAAAGATGTGGCCTGTTAACCAGAGTTTGACCTGGTAAATCCAAGCCCACCCACCCACTTGTCCAATAATCTTGTCATAATCTCTGGCAGTGATGTTATTCCTTGACACTGAAAATGAACACTACCCTGAGTTCTGTTTCCTTGCCCCTGCAGGTTTATGGTCCATTGTAGAGGGGCCAACGGGCAGGGGATTGTGAGATCACAGGGTTTTGCTTGTGCCCACTGGCTTGAGCAACTGGCTTCCAGGGACGGGCCTGGACCAAAAAAAAAACCCACTTCCAGAGAATGCTGTACAAGCTCAATTTATATAATTCACAAGGGTGTGAAGACCAAAGCACACAGTTGGCATCCAGTGAAATGTCAATATATATATATTGTAGTCACTGGTAGATAAGACACCAATTTTACAAGGAAATTTGGGAGGGAAATGTGGAGGAAAAAACTGAAATTGTTTTCATCTCACTTGTTTTAAAGATATTTTTAAGTAATTCTGTAGATACAATATACTATATATAGGAGTCCAGATGAAAACCATTGGTTATGGTTATACAATAATATTCTACTACACCTGAATAAAAAACCAAAGTCATATGTTTAAGAAGAAATATATCAGTGACTTTTGGTACTGAGTAGGCTACAAAATAAAATAAATTTGCTGGTAAATGAAATCCCACATCCCACATGGAATACTATAATAAATAGCAATATAATCTTCCAACAAATACTGAAAACCAAAAGTAAAGCGCAACATGAAATCATGCCAAATAAGTTTCACAGGAACGAATGCAAATCAACCAGTAAAACAAAATACAAAAGAACAATTTCCTATAGAGTAGCCAAAGGAGTCAGTAAAAACTTGGTACAAAACAGAGCAAGAAAACAGATGTGAAGGAATACACACTTTACACTCATATGGACAGTGAAGTAACTATTTCACTGAATTTAGCGTACAGTCAACAGCAGAAAGAAAATGCATCAATTCTGATACAAACAAGTTGACCCTAAGTTTATAGCAAAGCTTCCACTGGTTCACAAATTGATAACATCCACTTCGCTCTGATGTTTGGTGAACCACTATTGCTCTGCCACTGTCTTCCTGTTTTCTGCTCCTTCCCCCCTTCTCCACATTGTTGGGCCTTGCATCTTTTTTTTTTTAAAGATTTTTTATTTATTTATTTGACAGAGAGAGACACAGCGAGAGAGGGAACACAAACAGGGGGAGCGGGAGAGAGAGAAGCAGGCTTCCTGCTTGAGCAGGGAGAGCCCGATGCGGGGCTCGATCCCAGGACGCTGGGATCATGACCTGAGCCGAAGGCAGACGCTTAACGGCTGAGCCACCCAGCCGCCCCATGGGCCTTGCCTCTTTAATACGAGTACGCCGGGGGGTGGGATAGGAGGGATATATGCTGCCAGAACAGATAGCATAACTCTGCGCTTCCTAGATCCGAGGGGACTGCATTTGGCTGTTCTATGCGCTTGAACGAAGTATTTCCTAGACAAACCTCCTGAAAATACAATATACCTGTGGTTTTGATTTTGTACTATGATATACACTTGAGGTTGTATACTGTTTAAGAGAAGTCAATTTATGAGTTCCGGTAATTGGCTAACGTAATTGCTATCTAGAGGGGGAAGGGATAATAAAAGATTTTATCTCAATCAATCAATGAACTTTTTTTTTTTTTTTTTTAATAATCCCGAGTGACCTGGGTTTCTTGGACGATGCATTGGATATTCATCCCCCTCAGAGGCCAGGTCAGGCATGTTTCAGCTTAGAGGCTTACACTTGAGTTGCATGAGGTTTCTGTAAGCAGCAAAACTAAAAGGAAATTTCTCTTTAGCTGCAAATAATTCAATAAAATTCCATATTTATTTTCATATTAAGCCCACTAGCAAATTAGGAATAGGAAGATTCTTCACCAGATAACAGCATACATAGAAAGAGTTAAGCATCATAAGTGTCATATTTAAGAGGGTAACAGTGAAAAGATTTTCCTTAAAATCAGGATGGCTGCTATCACTATTCAACAATTCAGTACTGTTCTGGAACTCTCAATTAGTTCAGAAGATAAGAAAATTAAAAATAAAGGACTGGGAAGGAAGAAACAAAACTGTTGTTATTCATAGAAGATTTGATAAAATCCCCAAATCATCTAAGGATCAACTGCTTGAATTAAGAAGAGAGTTTAGCAAGGTTATGATCAATATATAAAAGTCAACTGTATTTCTAGATATCAGAAACAAGCTATTAAACATAAACTTTTAAAATGTATAACATTTCCAGAAAAATAACAACAAAAAATAAGACACTTAAGAATGAATCTACTACAATGTTTATAAAGCCTGTGTGAAGGGAATTATACAATTTCACTGAGAGACATTAAAATAAATCTAAATAAATGTCGTGGACCAGAGGACTCAGTACTGTGAAGCTGTTATTTCTCCCCAAACTGATCTATAGAATCAATGTCATTCTAATCAAAATCCTAACAGGGTGGTTTGTTATTTTTTTTAACTTGAAAAATGATTTTAAAATGTATATATAAAAGCAAAGAGTTTAAGAGAATGAAAAGAAAGCCACAGACCGGGAGCAGATCTTTGACAACACATACCCAAAATATACAAAGAATTATTTAAAACCAACAATAAGAACACAACCAATCCAATTAAAAATGGACAAAAGATCTAAAGAGGAATATATAAGAAGATATACAGATGACAAATAAGCATGGGAAAATGTTCAATATCATATGTCATCAGAGAATTGCAAATTAAAACAACAAAATGCTACTATCCACCTATTAGAATTTGGAAAATCCCAACACTGACAATAACAAGGATGTGGAGCAACAGGAACTCTCATTCATTGCTGGTGGGAATACAAAATAGTGCAGCCGCTTTGGAAGACAATTGGGCAGTTTCTTACAAAACTCAGCATATTCTTAACTATATGATCCCGCAATTGCTCTTCTTAAGAGGGATCAAGTAATTGTTCACCCCGATGAGCTGAACACTCCTATCGACCCCAAAACCTTTACATGAATGTTTCTAGAAATTTTATTCATAACTATCAAAACCTGGAAGCAACCAAGATGTCCTTCACTAAGGGAATGGATAAACAAACTGTGGTATATCTCTAAAATGGAATATTACTCAGCACTAAAAAGAAATGAGCTGCCAAGCCATGAAACTTAAATGCATGCTGCTAAGTGAAAGAAGCCAATCTGAAAAGTCTACACGCTCTCTGATTCCAATGATATGACATTCTGGAAAAGGCAAACTATGGAGACAGTAAAAAGATCAGAGGTTGCCAAGGGTTTGGGGTGGGGGGAGGGAAGGAGAGAGGGCTGAATATGTGGAGCACTGTGGGGAGTTAGGGCAGTGAAACTATTCTGTATGATACTTTAATAGGGGACGCATGTCATCATACATTTGTCAAAACTCAAAGAATACATAACACAAAGGGTGTGCTACAATGCCAGCTGTAGACTTGACTTAATAATAATGTATCAAGAGTGGCTCATCAGTTATAACAAATGTATTACACTGATGCTAGGCATTAATGGGGGGAAGGGGCAGAAATCGGGGAACTCTCCATCCTTTCCATCAATTTTTCAATAAATGTAAAGCAGCTCAAATAAAAAGGGTTTTAATTAAAAAAAAAAAAAAAGGTGAATATATTCCCCAAAAAGAAATGTGGAAGAAATTATCTGACATCAGAAATGAAGGATTAAAAAGGCAAATAATAATGATAGCACTATGATATTGAGGCAGAGAGAGATCAAAAGTGATGGAATTGAACAGAGTGAGAAATAGACCCATGCCTGACTGGAAACTTGATCTATGACAGAACTGTCCCTGTAGATCAGCGGGGGAAAGGATGACTATTAAATAAAATAATCAGTTACACCCATAGGGCTATACCCTGAAATAATGCTTCCCAGTATTTTTCCAAATGATGGCAAAAAGCCTATTTCACAGGATATTCATTTGGCATACTGGAGTAAAAAGGAGGGGATTTGAGACTTCTGGATAGAGCTTGATGGAAAAAAATTAACCAAAATTTCTATATATTACATAATCATTTTAAGAAAAATAAAATATGGGAACACGTGGGTGGCTCAGTTGGTTAAGCAACTGACTCTGGATTTCAGCTCAGGTCATGATCTCAGGGTCCTGGGATCAAGCCCCATATCAGCTCCACGCTCAGCACGGAGTTGGCTTGAAGATTCTCTCCTTCTACCCCTCCCCCCATTCACGCACTCATGCTCTGTCTCTCAAATAAATAAATAAATCTTCTTTTTAAGAGAAGAAAAAGAAAATATGTAGTAGGTATAATATTAAATATTGAAGAATTTTCCTAACACTTCCTAATAAAATATTTTTTGAAGTTTTACTGAGAAACTTGAGCTTGTAGCTGCAAACATCAGTGAAACATTTGCACAAATACATGTTAAAACTTTAAATCTAAAAATCATTCAGAAATTTAAAGCATTTAAAATTATATTCAAAGCAGCTCTTCTTTTTTCACACTAGCGAATGTAATTTGAAATACCTTGTAATGCCAGTTAGAATCTAACTGATCCTTATCACATGAAGTCTATTCAGGTGTTGAGGCTCTAACTTGCAGAAAGCCCATATATTGTTAGACCACTTGCCACCTGTTCTTATGCATCTAGGGTACATAGAAACACCCAGCTTTCCAGAGATTTTTCCAGACATTGTCTATGCTCCCAAATGGCTTTGTTAAACCATTCTAAAGGTGAATCATTTATGTAATCATAGTTAACAGGATTAAGAAATGAGGCTGAGGGATGCCTGGGTGGCTCAGTCCGTTAAGCGGCTGCCTTCGGCTCAGGTCATGATCCCAGGGTTCCAGGATCGAGTCCCGCTTCTCCCTCTCTCTGCTGCTCCCCCTGCTTGTGCTCTCTCTCTCTGTCTCTCTGACAAATAAATAAATAAAATCTTTAAAAGAAAAAGAAATAAGGCTGAGAAAGAGAAGACATTTTGACAAAATGGAAATCAAAGAATTAGACAATTTTTGTAAAGATTTATTTATTTCAGAGAGAGAGAGCATGTGTGCGCATGAGCAGGGGGAGGGGCAGAGGGGAAAGGAGAGAATCCTTAAGCAGACTCCTTGCTAAGAGCAGAGCCTCGCAGGGCTCTGATCCCAGAACCCTGAGATCATGACCTGAGCCGAAATCAGGAGTTGGACGCTTTACAGACTAAGCTACCTAGGTGTCCCGAAAAATTAGACAATTTTTGACATAGTAGGGACCTCAGAGTTCACTTTACTGATGACAAAACAAAGTTACAAGAGAAAAAGACTGGCCGTGGAAGGGCCAGGAATTAGGACCCAGGTAGGTGTTCTAAGACACCAAGTCTAGTGTTCTTTCTGTAAGACTAGATGCAGGTTCTGTGACAAACAGGAAGAGGCAGGTGCAGTGGCTAAATTGCTGCTTTCTTTTCTGTTTTCTAGTAAAATTTAAGACCCATAAAATTCCATTTATTTCATCTTCTCCCTAGGGCTTCTATCCCAGTTCTTCTCGCACCCACCACACATCCCAGCCAGGCAGAGTTAACTAGTATCTCCTTGTTCCCATAACACTGAGTGCTAGCCTCCTCTGGATTACTTACCTGATTGGAGTATGGTTAGCTGAGCTCACATCTGTCTTCTGAGCCAGGTGTGGTGTCGAACACTCTAAGCTATTCTTCTCCATATTCCCAGGGTCAAGCACAATGCCTGGTACAAAATAAGCATTTAGCAAATATTCACTGAATGAGCAAAATAACAGCAACTCCCTTTGGCCACTAAAAATCTTAGCACAGGCTAATTAGTGCCTATCAAGTTTTCTTACATGGGAGAGTTCTTAACAAACCATTTCCCTTTTCCAAATGCTTTCCCCTCTGCTCTCTGCGAATCCCTGGGAGCAAGGTGCACCTTGATTAGCACACCGCACCCCCAGGATTCCACCTGTTAGGAAATTCTTCATTTTCTAGAAGAGGAGCTGAAATGGGCAGTTCTCAACCCCCGCCTCTTCACTATTTCTGTAGGAGGGTCTCATTATCCTTCTTGCTTCTGCTCTTTGGGCTTCCCAGTGGTGAGAGTAGAGAACTGTTTCTCTTCCAGGAGCAGGATGTTCCACCTGGGGCTGAGGAGCAACATGACATCCTGTTTTGTATGTGCCCTAGGAGGCTCTGGGAATTTTAGAGCTCAGAATAACCTTTAAAGCCACAAGGGAAGGAACCAGGGAGGATGATCCCTATGGAGAGGAAGAGAGAAGTTTGCTTACAAACAGAAAGACTATTCGTCATTCAATATTTGCATCTGGGAATGGACTGAAAAGTTGAGATGCCTAAGGGTTAAAAGAGAACCTTTCAACAATCTTAGGAGGTAGAAAAACTTTTTCTTTTTTCTTTTTTTTAAGATTTTATTTATTTGCGAGAGAGAGAATGAGAGACAGAGAGCATGAGAGGGAGGAGGGTCAGAGGGAGAAGCAGACTCCCTGCCGAGCAGGGAGCCCAATGCGGGACCCGATCCCGGGACTCCAGGATCATGACCTGAGCCGAAGGCAGTCGCCCAACCAACTGAGCCACCCAGGCGCCCCGGTAGAAAAACTTTCTTACTCTGGCCAATAATCCTCATAGGATCAGGCCTCCTTTTGACTCTCTGAAGGCATCACCTACTCTCTCCCAGGCGTTCCATCCATTGCAGCCACACTGGCCTTCCTGGTCCGAAAGTTCCCCACATGCTCCCATCTCAGGGGTCTTGGTACTTCCTCTACAACAGAGGACCTCCTGCCCCAGACATCTGCAGGCCTTTCATACCCTCACTTTGCTGAGGCCTTTGCTCAAATACAATCCCAAGAGACGCTTCGCTGATGTCACGCGTTAGCCTCCCTCCATCGTCCTCGTCTATCTTCAGAGTTTTTATTCAAGTAACACTAGAGTTGCTATTATTGTCCCCCCCACTAGAATGGAGGGTCCATGAGGACAGGAATGTTGTCCAGCACCCAGCAGTACTCATCTTCATTCAGTGAGTGAGGGAATGAAAGGGATGAGGTTCAGCACCAGAGCCTGACATTCTGCTTCTGCCTCTGTGACCTGGGTCTCATGGATGCTAACCAGGAGCCTGATAAAGGGTTTGCCCTGAGAGACTCTACTGGAGAATCTCCTCTATACTCATTTTTATTTTCTGTTGTAAACTGAGAAGTGTGTGTTTTCTTCCTAAGCAATGGGAAGTTCAGGCATAGTGTGTGGAAGTATGGGCTGGAAACTCAGGTGAAGCTCTGAGTATTACTCCTTGCAGGACCCTGAACAAGGTCCTTAACCTCCCAACCTCTGTAACACGAAGGACAGTTCTCGTGAGCATTAGAGGACAGGCTTGCCACAGAAGACATCAGTGAATAGTAGCTTTCATGTTTGAAAAAGAAGACCAGGAAGAGATGGCACAGAAAGTGGTGGTTAATGCAGGGGTAGCTAAAAGCACCCTGCTGGGGGCAGGGCCAGGCACATCCCAGTCCCAGTGCTGTGGGGCGCTGGCCAGGGTGGGTGAACAGCCTCTTGTGGGAAAAGTTCTCACCTGTAAAATGAGGGCAGAACTCCAGGGCCTCTTACAAACATATACGTGAACCTAGCATTTCCCATAAACATGCCAGGAGAGCAAGGGGATGAAAGCTAAAAGAAAAGCAGAAAAGCTTACAATGGAGGAGGTGAATCAGCTTTCAGAGTGGATTCGATGAGAGTGGTGAAAATAGGAGGGCCTCCCAGGGGAACGCACTGCTGTGTGGGTTGGCCTGGAGAAAACCATCTGGTGTTGTTGAGTGTACAAAGTCCAGGAGGACAATGCAGGCCAGGTAACGAGGGTGATTCCAATGGGAGAGACAGCCAAGAGGAGAACTGAGCTGAGGCTGCATCCCTGTATGCCCATTAGGGCAGGAATGAAGGGTAGAAAGCTCCAGAGCCAAGTCACCCTGGGCAGAGTACCCAAAGGAAGCCAGATCTACTGTCACCTATAGTTGAGAGGGGGGCAACGGAGGGATCTAGCAGGTGTATTTGAGGCCCTGCCTGGTCCTTCCCAGGTCTCAGGTCTATCTTCCCTAGCTCGTAAGGACACTAGTGATGAGCTAGATTTGGCTGTTGGGGTTGTGCATCCAAGGTGAGTACATACCAGCTCGAGGAAAGGTCTTCTCTTTTTTAAAAGCTAGATGAACCCATAACAAGTAAAGAGATTGAATTAGTTATCAAAAACCTTCCCCCAGAGAAAATCCCATGACCAATTTCTGAATTCTATCAAACATGTAAGGAAGAATTAAAATCGATTCTTCACAAACTCTTTTAAAAATAAAAGAGAAGGAAATACTTCCCAACTTTCTCTCTGAAGCCAGGACTATTCTGATACCAAGAGTAGGCAAAGACATCAAAAGAAAACTACAGATCAGTATTTCTCATGAACATAGACACAAAAATCCCCCCCAAAATACTAGCAAATTGAATCCAGCAACATATGAGAAAGGATGACATACCATGACCAAAAGGAATTTGTCTTAGGAATGCAAGATTGGTTTAACATCTGAGAATCAATTAATGTAATACTCCACATTAACAGAAGACAAAAACCACACAATCATCTCAATAGACACAGAAGAAGCATTTCACAAAATTTAACAGGCCTTTATAATAAAAACCTTAACAAACTAGGACTAGAAGGGAACTTCTGCAACCCGATCTATGACATCCATGAAAGACATCTATGAAAATCTTCAGTTAAATCAGACTTAACATTGAAAAAATCAATCAATCAGACTTAATGGTGAAAGACTGAATCCTTTTCCTCTAAGAATCAGGAATAGCACAAAGATGTATGTCTCAGAATTTCTATTTAACATTGTAAAGGAGGTCCTAACCAGGGAAATTAAGGAAGAAAATGGGACACAAAGTATCCAAATTGGAAAGGAAGAAGTAAAATTATTTTTGTGGATGGCAAAATCTTCCATGTACAAAATCCTGGGGCACCTGGGTGGCTTAGTCAGTGAGGTGGCTAAACTTGGTTTTGGCTCAGGTCATGATCTCAGGGTACTGGGATTGAGCCCCACATCTCTGGGGCTCAGTGGAGAGTCTGCTTGAGAATTCTCTCTCCTTCTCCCTCTGCCCCTCCCACCCCCACTCTCTTTCTTAAATAAATAAAATAAATAAATCTTTAAAGAAATTAAAAAATGAAAAGAAATGCAGCTGCACTGCTTTAAAAGAAAAGAAAACCCTAAGGAATTTACTAAAAATTATTAGAACTTACGAGTTCAGCAAGATGGTAGGATATAAGATCAATATACAAAACACAATTGTATTTCTACACACTAGCAATAAGTAAACTGAAATTGCAATTAAGAAAACACTTCCATTTATAATAGCATCAAAAAGAAGAAAATACTTCTAAGTTTAACAACATAATGTAACATTTATATTCTGAAAACTATACTACATTGTTAAAAGAAATTGAAGGCCTAAATAGATGGAAAGACATCTCATGTTCATGGGCTTAGTACTGTTAAGATGACATTGCTCTTGGGCACCTGGGTGGCTCAGTGGGTTAAGTGCCTGCCTTCGGCTTAGGTCATTGATCCTGGGGTCCTGGGATCCTGGGATCCAGCCCCACATCGGGCTCCCTGCTCAGCGGGGAGTCTGCTTGTCCCTTTCCCTCTGTCTCTCCCCCTTGCTCATTCTGTCAAATAAATAAAATCTTTTTAAAAAAGAAAGATGACATTGCTCCCTAAGTTGATCTACATGTTCAATGCAATCCCTATCAAAATCCGTGTGTATCTCAAGATCCTGGTCAGGGTGGGAGAGTAAATCCCCAGTTAAACTTGAGATTTAAACTTGTGGGTCAGTGTGGCCAAGTTTTCCAAGAAAACTTTAAACATGAAAGCCTTTCTTAAAGGGGAATGATCTGAAAAATTGTTAAGCCTGTCCTGGAAGGTGTAGCTTTGTTACATGATAAATACATCTTCCCTCATAGGAATCCCATCCACCTGTTTGAGACTATAAAGCCTTCTCTGCTCTATAGAATGGTACTGTGAGCCTGGTGCCTTCTAGGCATGGCATCTGTTTCTCCTATTTAGATTCTGGATGCCCCCAGTTAAGTGAAACTCAAGTATCATGAGGAGAGCCCTGTAACAAAAGCAGGCTGGTTTTAGAGTTCACAAGATCTGGGTTAAAATTCATACATAGGCAATCTTGGCCAACTCAACTTCACTGATCCTGTTTCCTTCCTTTCATAAGAAAGGATGATTCAGTGGTACACTGGTAAACATGTAATCAGCAGCTGTTTGCCAATTTCTGTGGTGTAAATACTCTCACCATGGCCAATTTCCAGCCACCAATGTGGCTGGGACTAGACATGCACAGTTAGCTCTCATGAGCTGGTGACAGCCACCTCCAGCAACACGTCTCAATACTCAGGTTAAAGGTTGTTGGTTAAATGTGCAACGTACAAAAAATAATTAGTGTTGTGGTCTAGTAGACCTTCAGTAAATAGACATACCTACTGGATTACGTGCTCAGAAAGTCAGTATTTCTTTGGGGCCCCTCCAGTGGAGGGCACTGAGGGGGGGTTGGCCTTCCTAAAAAAAAGTATGATTCCGGGAGCCCAGTGAGCACCTGTTGCCTAGTGAATAGGTGGTTATTTAGGGCAGCAATCTCCAACTTTATCATGTATCAGGATTTTCTGGAGGGCTTATTAAAACACAGATTGCTGTATGGCACCCACGGAGTTTCTGGTCCAGTGAGTCTGAGGTAGAGCTGGGAATCTGCATTTCTGACAAGTTTCCAGGTGATGCTGATGTTCCTGGTTGGTGACCACACTTGGAGAAACCCGGAGTTATGATAAAGAAGGCCAGAGAGGCTAAAGAGGAGTTCTCTCTCTCTCTCTCGGCATCTATCTCTGGCCCTTCTCAGAGTTCAGGGCTCTGTGGTCTTCTTCATGCCATTCTCTGCTGCTATAGCAAAAGTGGTTATATGTCACAAAAATGAAGCGTGTGGGCTATCTCTGAAGATGAGACAAGATAAGTCATGTGATTTCATTTGTTGCTTTTTTTAAACACTGACTGCAGATTTGCTTTGGAGGGCACTTGTAGTAATAAAGACATTGTTTTCTTTACCACAAACAGCTTTCTGCCTAGTAATGCACTAGGGACCACAGGTTGGGAGAAAGGATTGGGAGAGAATGGGTCCTGGTGAAGGGCCAGTGAAAGGCCAGATCCCCAGGCTGTGCTGACCAATATGGTAGTCACTAGCCACATGTGGCTATTTAAATTTAAAGAAAAGTAAAATTAGAAACTTGGGTCCTTAGTTACACTAGCTACACTTCAAGTGTTCAATACCCGCTTGCGGCTACTGGCTATCACATTGGACCACTCAGATACAGAACCTTTCCATCATCACGGAAAGTTCTGTTGGACAGTGCTGATCTAGAGCACTGATGAAGAGAAGCATAGAAGGCTTTGATGATGAGGGAAGGAGTGATACTCTGCAGGAAGTGAGTTTCTGCCCCATCCATACCAGGCTGGGGAGACTTTAGAGAGTATTTCATTACTCTCCAAATTTTTTGATCCAATGTCCATAGATGCAAGGAGTCCCCAGGTTCCTGTCTCAGCCCCCAGCCCCCGCTCCCAGCCAAGTCATTTTGAAGCTAGAGGCTGAAAATCATGAATGGCAGTTGGACAGAAGGATTTGGCTGCTTTTTTTTTTTTTTTAAGATTTTTTAAATTTATTTGATAGAGACAGAGAGAGAGGGCGCAGAAGTAGGCAGAGCGGCAGGCAGAGGGAGAGGGAGAGGGAGAAGCAGGTTCTCCGCTTTGAGCAGAGGGCTCAATCCCAGGGCTCGATCCCAGGACCCTGGGATCATGACCTGAGCTGAAGGTAGATGCTTAACCCACTGAGCCACCCATATACCCTGGATTTGGCTGCTCTTATGGTCAACTCCTTATTTACCCTACAGCTTCTTAATCTTCAAGCTAAATGTCATGGTCTTTGCTAGGAAAAGCAGGTTGAGTGCTCCCAGACTGAGGCTACCACTCTGTCCAGGAACGGCCTGCCCATCAGCTGAGCATGGCCGGATGGTGGTGGCTCCTGGCCTCTTCTCACTGAGTCACCATGGCTGAAGTACTCTGATGTCAGGACCTCCTTTCTAGGTCCCTGTCTGTGCCTCAGGATCCTGTTCGAGGTTGGAGAATGAAATCTCAGGTACACTCCAGACTATGTGGGTCAGTGTGGCCATTTTTCTCCAAAAATGAGAGGATCCAAGAAAACCTTGAACAGTAAAGACTTAACCTGTGAGTCTTGAATGACACTTAACTACCTGGTGTAGGTGAGGTCATTTTGTTCTCATACCAATCTTCTCTCCCATCTACGTTCTAATACTTCTTACTCTGATTTTGTCTCCAAAATCCCCTGCCTTATTTTTCCCCAGAAGGTTTAGATGACTCCTGAATTTACAAATACGTTTCCTAGTCAGTCCCTCCAAGATCTTTTGTTTCTGATGCTCCATTGCAGCAACTTCCTCCAGAAAATTATCTCAACAAACGGGCAAGAGTCGAGTCTTCAGATTGTGGGGATATGAGGAGTTTAAATCAAAGTGTATCAAGGGAACCCTCAGGTTTGGAGGTAAGCAGCTGGGAAGGGAATCAAGAAGGAGTCCAGACTAATTCTTCATCGTGGCCAAAGGAGCATGTACAAGAGTCAAGGTTTTAAAGTGAGGTTAGTGACACAGAGCAACGAATAATCATTCCTCAGCTGCACACGATGAATTCTGGCTTATAAATATGATCTTATTTTGATCCCTTCTACACTCCTATGAGGTAATAAGGGCAAGTGTCACTGTCCCTATCTTACAGATAAGGAACATTGCACAGAGGGTAAGAATTCACTAAGAATTCCTCTACACCCAGAACATTAAACTAGAATTTCTGGGGATAGGGTCATCAACTTTTCAAGCTCCCCAAATCATATGCAGCCAAACAAACCAACCCGCTTGTTCAGAAAAGTGTGTCTGAAAATTTAATATGCGCAGAAACCATCCATAAGGTCTTGGTACACCAGCCTGAGATTCTGCATTTCTCAATCTCTCTCAAAAATACAACTGGTCTGAGGACCACACTCTGAGTGTGTCTGACTCCAGAAGATTTTCTCCAGAAAAATCCAGATACTTATACAGATTTCAGGGAATCCTTTTTTTAATAAGATTTTATTTATTTATTTGTCAGAGAGAGAGAGAGAGAGAGCACAAGCGGGGGGAGCTGCAGGCAGACAGAGAAGCAGACTTCCTGCTGAGCAAGGAGCCCGACGCAGGACTTGATCCCAAGACCCTGGGATCATGACCTGAGCCGAAGGCAGATGCTTAACCGACTGAGCCACCCAGGTATCCCAGATTTCAGTGAATTCTTATGTATGTGTATGTGTTGGGAGCATGGGACATCAAGACAGATTATCAGTGTCCTATTGAATATTCTGTGTCTCGTCACGAAATAGCAAAGCCTGCTGTAGTTATACTCAGAGTCACGATAAAAAGAAAAATCCTCTTCATACATGACTTGGAAGATAATTTCTTCCTCCAGTGGTGGCCATCCCACACTCTCAAAGAGAGGGAAAAGTTGGTTAGAGGAATCTCATATTCCTGTGATGATTATGTTTGATCCGAAATGAAGGGACTCTTTCCCTGAGGTGTCTTTTGTCTTATCGGACTGTGGTTTATTCCTGCACTTTGCAGATGATGCCTCCCCTTAGAGTTTTCTCCTAATTATGATTCCGCATCCCTGTGACACTGATCAATGACAGCCAATGTTCTCTTCTTACCAAAGATTTGATCAATCACAGATGTGCCAGTACAAACTTAAGTCATTCCTATTTGAAAGGTGAAGAGTGTGTTAGAATCATAATATTTTAATGCTGGTATTAGAACAACTCCTAAATCCATGGTTCTGGCTTGTCTGCATAAGGAGGAACGTAGAACACTGACATGC
Organism: Leptonychotes weddellii; assembly: GCF_054177405.1. Taxonomy (NCBI): domain Eukaryota; kingdom Metazoa; phylum Chordata; class Mammalia; order Carnivora; family Phocidae; genus Leptonychotes; species Leptonychotes weddellii. The sequence goes on from NC_138378.1 coordinate 99,068,408, forward strand.
ATGTTGTTTTCTTGCACTGTTGACCCAAATGAAATGTTCATGAACCTCATTTTTAAGCATATCGGATTTGTCGTTTCTGCCAATATGATGACATTAAGATCTCCCAGGAAAATTCAAGTACATTTTAGAGTAAGAAAGTCCTTTGTGTGTAAAAATACTAAAGCTAAATTATGGTATTCTTTCTAACATAAAAGCATTTTTTTAGAGGACTGTGGATGAAATTGTATAAAACACCTTTGATATGTTTAAGGGCTTGGTTTGCTAGGTTTGTATTTAGTGCTCATTTTGAAACAGGGCAGATTTCAAGAACATAACTTCAAATTACGTAAGTTTCCATCAGATAGCCAGGTCTAGTGTTTCTGGAGCAGAGTTTGATTTTTATGACAAAAGAAGAGAATGTTATTGTTGGCCTTTTAAGGTAAGCAGACTCATTCTATGGCTGGGCTCTGACTCAGGCAGCTGGAAAATACATGTATTAGCGTAAGAGATTATATAACCAGTATAATGATCAGAATGCACTGCATTATGCGCCTATGTCTTCATGGCCAACGAATTAGAACCGTTGGCACAGAATCCTAAACCTGTGGTTTCGAGGACAATAGGTATTGAAAGTAAAATTGCAGTAACTACTGGAAGGAGCTAAAAAGAACAGTACATTATTACAAAAGACAAAATGTTTTCGGGGGGATGTGTACAAAACTAGGTAAAAATAATGGGTAGACAGACATGGAAAGCACTGTGGAAATGCATTGAAAACAAGCACGTCAGCTGGTCAGCAACATCCAAGTGCACATCCACTTCGTTGATAGTCTTGGTGCTTTTCAAACATCGTGATGATTCCAACTATGCTAACATTTGGAATATAATTCAAGACCTGCGCCAACAAGTCATTTTATTTAAAATGCTTGTGCTGAGTTTTGGGGATATCAATGTAAGTTTCTCCTATATATAAACGTTGGTTGAAAATGTTGAGAGATCCATTTTATGATGTTTGGGTATTGTTTTAGATTTCTGTCCCTGCTACAACCAATTATTGCAAGTTTAATGGCTTGCAATAACACACACTTGTCATCGTACAGTTCAACAGTTAGAAGTGGATCCATGTTACTGGCTGGAAATCAAGGTGTCAAGAGAGTCGTGCTTTCTGGAGGCTCTAGGGGAGAATGGTACCTTCCCTCTTCCAGCTTCTAGAAGCTAGCCACATTCTGTGGCTCATACCCTCTTGCCTCTTCTTCTGCCTTTAAAGCCAGCACAGCAGAGACATCTTTCTCACCTGCATCTCACACCTCCTCCCAGACTCTCCTTTTCTATCTCCCTCTTCCACGCTTGTGATTACACTGGGCCTACCTGGATAATCTCCCTATTAAGGGAGCTGATTAGCAACCTTAATTCCATTTGTGATCTTAATTTCCATTTGTCACATACAGCAACATATTCACAGGCTCTAGGGAAGATGACATGGACATCTTTGATATCCCATTATTCTTCCTTCTACAGGTATTAGAAACCAAAGTCCTGTATTTCAGGAAAATGTTACATGAGATTATCTTCTGGGTATCCCTATACATAGTTTCATTGTTTTTCTTTAAACTCAGATGCTTTTATAAAGTAAAAAAATGGATCCTGAAACTCACTTTAACAATTGCGTAACTATAGTTGGCTGTTAAGCAGGGACTAGGACCTCGAAAGCAGTTTTCCCTGCTCCTGTGATATCTACCTGTGATCTGTTTCTGTACCGTTTGCCAGGGCTGCATTAACTAAGGATCACAGACTGGGCGGCTTAAACACAAATTAATTTTCTTATAATTCAGGAGGCTAGAAGTTTGAGATCAAGGTTCTGCAGGGCTGATTTCTTCCGAGGCCTCTTCCCTTGGCTTGGATATGGCTGTCTTCTCCCTGGGTCTTCATATGCTCTTTCCTCTGTGTGTTTGTCCTCATCTCCTCTTCTTATAAGGATACCAGTCATATCGGGTTAGGGCCCACCCCAAAGACCTCATTTAACCTTAAGTACTCTAAAAACCCTGTCTCCAAATACAGTCACATTCTGAGGTCCTGGGGGGTTAGGACATCAACATATGAATTTGGAGCGGGGGACACAATTCAGTCTCTAACAATATCTAACAGATTTAATAATTAACCTGTAAAAGACTTTACGTTACTAGAGAACCACTCGTAAAAATAAATGGGGGAGGGGATACAACTTATACACAGATACTCACTGACAGTTACTCTCAGGTAGACTTTTTTTTCCTAAAAAAATGGTGATTTATTTTGCTTTAACATACAATGGTAAATACGGTGGGGTCATCAAGTTTTCCAAAAATTTTGCTGGGCTTACTTTACACAATTACAATACTAACGTAAGCTCATTAGTTCTTCCATCTCAATGCAGGAAAGGATCCAATTGATGCCTACTAGCAGCTTGGCTAAGAATGGACATTAAAATCAGACAATACACCGTAAATATAAAGTACTTTCCTCCAAATGTGTATAAAAGTTTTGAAACAAAAATCACTGCCTGCTCCACAGGACAGACAGTGTGGATTTTAAAAATGCTCCAGACCAGGAATAACATAACCCTGTGTAACAATACTTATAATACAGTTTAACAATATTTTATCAAAGACTTGTGCACTTGAGAATGAAAAAAAAAAAAACTGAAGAAAAACAGTAGCCAAGGAACTGCACAACCAAAAAATGAAAATTATATAAAATATTTCCACCACTATTTAAATGCCAAATTTAATCAAGCAATAGTAGAAACAAAACAAAACAAAAACATCATAATACAACCTTCTGTTTAAAATAACAGCACTGTTCCGCCTCTTTTCCACTGAATTTTACATATGAACAGACTATATATACTGGTTTTTCAGAGAAACGTCCATTTGGTCTGTCACACCAGTCAGGCTCACACTGGATCCTCTCATCCTCTTCCCAAGGACGCACAACTCCGCGATGTTTCCGTATTTCCGACATTCCGGGTTCGGTGCAATGTCTCAAGTATAATACATCTCTCTCTTCCCCTTTACACAGTGCAGAGTATATGGGCTTCGGTTATGTAGATTCTCTTTTACTCCAGGTCACTGTCTTTTTCTAAATTCAAGGCGGTATTCAACGGAGTGCAGTAGTTGGGTTTGTCAGAAGGTACGTAGCCAGGCAGACATAGGCACTTGTAGGAGCCTTCGGTGTTGATGCACTTGGCATTCTTGCAGAGAGACATCCGGTTGTTCAACTCATCACATTCGTTTACATCTGCAATAAGCCAAACCACGCAGGTAAACAAGCTCTCCTATGACTCCGAGAGGAAATGTAACCTACAGCTTACCTGAGGCATCGAGGCATCCGGCCGGGACACAGTCTGGCGGTTCTCTGCTTTCCCCCCAGTAAACTGGATAGTCTTTCTCACTACTGTCTGTTGCAATCACATGCAAGATAAATACAACTTTCTAGGTCCGAGAGGTTCTAGAATTTTCTTCCCTGCTATTTAAAGCAACATGAACATTTGGCCGGCTTGACATTTTATAGTCAAAACTCAAAAAAGCTAGGAGAACTTTCCTACTTCTAAATTCCCTTCTGCAGGTACAGAAAAACCGTTCAGGTTTGTCGACAGGTATACACCGAAGAAAGAACCAAACAAGTAAGCGGAGAGCCCTCGAGGCAGCCTCTGGAAAGGCTCAAGTTACCTTCTTAGGTTTCTTTCCACAGAAAAGAAATGTACTCGCAACACCTGTAATAACCCAGGTTTACCTCTTTTCCAGACCCACCGCCAACGGAGACAAACAAGACTGAAGTAGGGAAGAGGGTTGCTGCCGGAGGGAGTAGAAGAGCCACAGAAATAGGAAAAAACCCGTAATTCAAGGGCCAGGCTCTAGAAGGTGGCATGGATCACACGAGGAAGAACAAATGCATGCTTACCAGTCTTTTAAAAATAGAAGGGATGGTCATGCGAGAGACAGAGAGGGAGAGGGAGTTTTAAGAGGAACGTTCTCCAGCATGATTACCACCGGAGTTATATTTTTTTCAGACATTTACACTCCTTATGCTGGTGTCAGGTATTGGGGGAAAACATTACTTGCTGCAGAGTCAAAAGCTGAATTTAGAAGAGTCAAACTAATTACCTGGAACGTTCTGTCCTTTCTTCCCGATGTACCACTCTATGAGTTCTTAAATGAGCGATCCGTGTTATTTTTTAAAATTGTGGTAAAATATACAAGACAGAAAATCGGCCATTTTAGCCACTTTTAAGTGGATCGCTCAGTGGCAGGAAGTACATTCACACTGTTGTGCAACCATCACCACTGTCCATCTCCAGAACTTCTCTCCTCTTCCCAAACCGATACTGCAGATCTATCTTAAATGTCCTCGACTATATGAGATCTGGCCACAGGGGATGTGAGGGCAAGAATAATCTGCCATAGGACACACATCAGCCTTACCAACACAGGTCATCTTGGCCATGTCCAAGTGATACCCATCGAAGCAGTCACAGGTGTAACCCTCCTGCACCCTCACGCAACGGCCATTCTCACACCCATTGAGGATGCCACATTCCTCAGCCTGCAACTCCTCAAAGCTATTTAAAAAACCTGGAAAGGAGAAGACAGGAGCCAGGTTAGAAATCTGCAGCCTCTGCGGTGCCTGGGTGGCTCAGTCAGTTGGGTGGTCAGCTCTTGATTTTGGCTCATGTCACGATCTGGGGGTCGTGGAATCAAGCTCCACGTCGGGCCCTGCGCTCAGCAGAGTGGCTGCTGGAAGATTCTCTCCCTCTCTCTCCCTCTGCCCCTCCCCTCTGCTTACACTCTCTCTCAAATAAAATAAATCTTAAAAAAAAAAAAAAAAGAAATTTGCAGGCTCTTACACCATCTTTTAAAACTATATAATTATTAAGGTTATGGTTCATCATATATACATATTTCAGACACCTACTTCAGACGCCTTAAAGTTAGCAGTAAAATTTCAGGCTGAATATATCTGTACACAACATTACGCACGTGATATTAAAAACTCTCTCTATATTGTGCACGAGCAGCCCCACATCTTGAATTCCGATATTCCATATTAAAATCACAAAAAAATGCTAACGTATCGTTTTTATCTAAAATCCCAAATTTCCTGAGTTCTCAGTAGGGCAAGTGGCAGCACAACTTTCAGGACGGAACCACTGGAAGTCACTATCACAGTGTGGCAGACATCTGCTGGGAAGATCCATGGGGATTTCAGGCGGTGGTTTTTCACTTGGAGTTCCCCAAAGAGCAGTGAAAAGCCAGGCTGGTCTTGCCCTGTAAAGTCTGTTTGTTTGCTCTAGCTTTGGAATGAGCCTTACAAAAGGGCTCTCAGGAGATCAAAGGATAAAGACAGTAAAAGGGACTCGAAACATCCTGATAAATGAGAAAAGTACATCACACTTGTGCTTAGAAAGCCAAAAATCTTTTTCTTCGGGAAACAAAGAAGTCCTTGTTTGGCTCTTTTTATAGCTTAGATATCTTTAAACTGATTTAGAGCTAGGGTTTATGAATGTAAAAAGAGATCAAACAGGCATCAAGAGTGTTTAGCTCTCTTTCTAGAGAGAAAAGTTGTAAATATAAATCCACGGTGACACAGACACACTGTTGATGTGGGCTCACCCCCCATCCCCCACTTCTGAACCTCATCACGTATCAGCTTTAAAAAAAAAAAAAAAAAATCAAAATATGGCCATAACTCTCTACCTGGCCCTCTGAAGTAATTCTCCAGTGGAACTGCAGGGGGCAGCAAAATATCACTGCTTATGCAGGGCTGCAAGGTGTAACTCAAGTGATTTTAAAAAATTAACACATCCATGACAGGCCCTTTTAAAAATTTTGAAAGGGGAAAAAAAAAAAAAAAAAGAAAGGCCATCAAGACTATGTCCTTAGGGCCCCCAATCCAATTTGAGAAATACTTAAGAAAATGAAGTCTTAATCTATGAAAATATTTTCAAATTCCAGGTACTATGGCAAAATCATTTTGACTTTATAACTACTAAAAATTTCTATTATTACAGAATTTAAACGTGGAATTAAATTTTGAAAACTCCTACACATATACACATCAAGTAGACGTCCGAAAATACTTGTACAGGAGTCAGCAAAGTACAGCCCCCACTGCAAATGTGGCTGGCTCCCTACTTTTGTAAATAAAGTTTTATTAAAACACAGCTATACTCATGCACTGACATGCTGTCTGTGGCCGCTTTCGTGATATCCTAGCAGGGCTGAGTAGGCCTGCAGAGCCTTTTGCAGACCTGCAAAGTCTAAAAACTTTACTCTCTAGGCCTTTATAAGAAAAAACTGATTTCTGCTCTAGGAGTTTCTACTTTTATAAAATAGTGCCTTAACTAAAGGTACCCCCAGCTCTCAGTTCAATTTTCTTAAATAAGCAGAAGTCGGGAGATAAGAAACCTCAGCCCTCCCTCTGTGTTACTGTCTACCCAATACGATCATTTCTTTAGCAGGGCCAGAAAGTCCTTGCTCCTGGTCTGGGAAGGAGGAACTATTTCTCATAACCTGTAGTAAGTTTAAAGGCCATTGATGTAGTCAAAGCTCAAGGTCTAAGATTTGCATCTCAGCTTCCTATGTTGCTAAAAAGGAAACTGATGTGACACCAACATGTTTATTTCTTAACATTTGTAGTGAATTAAAAAAAGAGTTTTAAAGCAACGTCAGCACTAAAAAAAAAAAAAAAAAGGTACACAAGCCAGAACATTTCAGCAGGAAGATTCCTGGAATCTGGACTCTATCTAAGGTGACAGGCGCTGTACACGGAGCCGCATGATGTGCCCCAGTTGAGTATAGCCGTAACCTGTTATTTTGAATTTATGGGGCAGGCCAGCTGGGCTTCCTTTCAACCTTAAGATCTCTTCTCCCTTTTTTTTTTTTTTTTAAGATTTTATTTATTTATTTGAGAGAGAGAGAATGAGAGAGAGAGAGCACATGAGAGGGGGGAGGGTCAGAGGGAGAAGCAGACTCCCCGCCGAGCAGGGAGCCCGATGCGGGACTCGATCCCGGGACTCCGGGATCATGACCTGAGCCGAAGGCAGTGGCTTAACCAACTGAGCCACCCAGGCGCCCTACCTTTTCATTTTTTTAAAGGTTAATGTCCATTGACCTGTAACATATTCATAGGTAAGTGCAGAAATTGTAAGTGCACAGTCTTATACCTGTCAGTGTATTAAGACACGTTTCATGAAGTAGTGCATCGTTGTATGCTGTGGATTAAAAGCAATAATCGAAGGTATTAGAAGTTAGGAGAGTGGTTATCCTTGGGGTGGGGCGGGGGGGGGGGCCCTGGCTGGGAAAGGGCTTCAGGGGGTCTTCTGGATGCTGCTAATGTTCTACACTTGGGTGAGGGTTACACAGGTGTGTGTTAATCAACTTGGCTAGATTGATACAATGCTGTTTTCATGTAGATTTTGAAGCACTCTTAATTCTGCTGAATGATCAATTTATGCATCCATCAAAAAACCAAAGGTAGGCAAGGAAAAGAACGAGAAGGGAAGGGAACGAAGGAAACACTCTTTGACTCAGAATTGAAGTCGCTCCAAATGTAGCCGCAAAGCTTGGGTTGCTCCTCAGGAACCAGGTCATGGCTAGTGTGCTTTGTTCACAGGTAACAGGGCCCAAAGAAAGAAGAGGTTTTATTGTAGTCTGTAATTCAGCAGTGTCTCCAAAGTCCTAACTCTAACTCCCTGGTCTGCAGGGATTCCCTGCCTTGAAAATCTGGTGTGGCTTTGCCCACTGCAAGGAGGGACCCTCTGGAAGATGCAGACGAGGCAGCCACAATCTGCATTTCCCTATTCCCATTCTAGAAGTGAGGCAACCTATTCTTTACCAAGACGGCATTTGGAATTTGAGAAGCTGTGGCTTCCCCCAGAGAAACCTTTAGCTTGTATGGCCTCCTTATCCAAGACACTCCCGTTAACCGTCAGACATTTTTTTTTCTAAATGGGATCAGGGTTCACAGAGGCACACTCCACCTTCCACAGAAAAAACTCTGCCCGCAAGTCCCGGAGAAGCCGGCATGCATCATTCCTTACTTAGTAAGGTCCGCCACGAGTGGATTCTAACAATTTCTGACCAGAGGCGCAATTTTTTTGACCTCCCACTCTAAAATATCTGTAAAGATCAACTTGGCACATTTAACATGTCATTTGCTTATGTGAAAAACGATGGCAATTATAACCAGGCTTTCAAGAAAACACTGCTGCTTATATTAGATCACAATGTAATGAGTAAAAAATGGTTTTGTTATGGATATTAGAAGATCTTTTTTTTTTTTTTTTTACTTTAAAGAAAGTAAACATTAACAGCATCCCCACCAGCATGCCAATAATTTGATCCAGTATCTCCCAAACTCAAGCATGCATAAGGCTTAAGCAGAGGGCGGGTGAAACTATTGGGTCTCACCTCAGTTTCCCATTCAGCAGGTCTAGAGTGGGGCCCAAAAGCTCACATTTCTGACAAATTCCCAGGGCTACCTTCTGAGAATCACTGAGTAACCTTTAGCCATAATTTTGCTTCAACATAACTGAAAAGTTTTGCTTACGGTCCTGAATAAAGTAGGGATCAGCTTCGGGAGCATACTGTTCGCTGAAGTCGACCAAGGCATCCCGTCCATATGGGCGCCGGCGTCCCGTGACGGGGATGTTACACAGCTGGGCATAGTCGTCTGAGAAGGAAATGACAAGCGGTGTGAGACGTCATGGCCGTTTGCCAGCACCCGGACACGCCCCCTCCCAGCTCAGAGCGCCGGGCACTGGCCGGGGCCCTGTCCACCACACGCCCTGTCTCCCACACGTGTGCACGACCGATGTCAGACTCGTCTCCGTCCTCTTTACGGGCGCTGCGTTCACCCCCCACAGTGAAATGCTGGATAGCATAGCTAAGATTCTACACTTGGTCTACAAGACCAAACACAGCAGCTGAACATTTGGCAGAACGTGTTCCAGGAGAGTAAGGAACGGCAAAGTGAGCCAGCGTTCAGAGGGCTGTAGGCGTCCTGGAAGAATGACTTTACCTGCAACCACCAGGTGTTATCGCTGTAAAGGCAGAGTCACATTCTTACAGACAGGTACGTTTTTCACTCAGAAGAGACAGAACAGATGTACCTCGGGTGATCCCAAAATGACACAACCAAGCAACGATGCCAGTATTAGAACTATTCTAGTCCTACCCTCAAGGCCTGGTCGGGATGAACACGGCATTACAGTAACAACGAGGATGATCGTGATAGTGCAGTAACAGCAGGAGTAAGAGGAGTACTAACAGTCGTATGATGCTTCCTCTCTGCCAGGTACCGTTCTAAGCACTTACTACACATTAAGGCACTAAAATGCTCGCACCACCCTATGAAGAGACACCATTATCACCTCCATTTTATTGATGAAGAAGTGGAAACAGTGGTTAAGTGACAGCTGGTGTGAGGCGTTGGCAAACGTGAACTCAGTAATGAAGGTCCAGTGTGCACACTGAACATTCTGCCTCTCCTACCTATCTCAGCTCCTTTGAAATCCTCGCCTTTACCTCTTCCGTACCGCAGACAGATTCTTCTGCAGTTACCACTTTCCAGAGGCCATATTCCTAGTCTAAGCTGGGTCAGCCCCACGGCCACCTTCTTCTAAACTCTCCTGTCGTCTCCTCACAGGACCCAGCCAGTGCTTGGGATCTTGGTAGTCCTAGGCTCTTGCTTGAGTTTCGGAGTGGAGTTACGGGGCAAGGTCTAGAGAAGAGAGCTTTAGACGGGGTATCTTTGTGTTCTGAATACATGTTGCATGGAAATATACTGCCCAAGGATTTATCTAGCAGATGGCGGAAATCCTGGGGCTCCCCAGACTTCAGCAGCTCTGCCAGAACTGGGGATTCCAGTCCGGAGGCCCCAGGACTGGATGGACACCCTCAGGACAGTCACACAAGGCCGACAGCCACACTTGCCTGGAGCGCAGATTGGGGGGAGTTTTCCTCTCTTCTGTTTCCTCCTGTGACGTATGAAACTAAAGAAATGCACTAGGGCAATAGTGTGAGCTCTGAACTCTCAGGCTTGCTTTCACCCCCCACCCCCACTTAAAGGAGGCAAAGGTGCGTGTGTGCGTGTGCACGAACACACATGCACGCACATACACTCACACAATTGTCTCTTGGAATTGCACAGAGGAAGCCTAAGGCCAGAAAAGACCCTGGACAAGTAGGATTATGGTTGCCCCTTTCTCAAATTCTCCTGGTGTGGTAGCATTCCAGGAATAGCATACGGACCCCAGATACCCCGACACTTCTGCACGACACCATTTCAGAAGAAATACTAATTTCATTAAGGAAATAGCTGAACCTGGAAAAAGATCCTCGACTCCCCCCACACCCCCAAATCCATACACAACTGAAAGCAGAGAGAATACAAATGGTTGTCAGACCTGCTTCAAGTTTGAAAAAGAATTAAGGATTTCCCTGTGAGAGCAAGATTGCCGAAATGTTTACAAGTTTCAAGAGCTGAGCTCATTTTCTCTCCTGACTTTATTCTGTATGTTCATTGTACATCCGAAAGAGAGACTGTGCGGTATTTTATATCCAAGCAACGGCTGTGATCCAGATATTAAAAACAAACTCATGCTCTTATTTTGTAAGACTAAATCCAGAAGTGGCTGAGCATGGTCCTATCCGACATCTGCCTGCGGGAGGCCTCGCTGAGACTCTTGAGGGTCCTGAGCTGTCCAATGACATAGGGCCGTCTGGGGCTGCCTGGCCTGTAGGCCTGGGTCTTCCCCTAGACCAGCATTCCTCCACAGTGAAATGAGCTGGTGCCTCCCCTCCAAGCTCTCATCATCTAACATTGCAAAAGGAGGGGCCCAAATGGGAGCCTGAAGAGGAGGAAGAGCTTTCTGGAACAAACGGCACCTGACCCGAAATTAAGAAGATGAGTAGGATTTACATTTACAAAATGTATTTGGGATTTATTTTACAGAGCTTGCCCGAAGGCATCAAGAAAGCAAGCTGGAATCTGTGTTTGGGGACTACCAAGCGGTTCCTAAGGCAGGCTTCTAACTGGACCCAGGCTGGTAAAGGGGAGCAGAGGAGAGGATGGAGGTGGGGCGGTGGGACCCACCAAATCCTCTTTCCCTGCCCTTTCTTCCTCAGCTATGCATTTCTGGGATTCTAGAACTTACTGTCCTTTGCTGCTTTACTTTCTCTTGCACATTAAACATTCCAAATTTCAAAACGGTCTTGGTCAGTTATCAGAACAGGATTTCTGCATTAAACGTACACTCTTTCGTATTTGAGATGTGCTATATTCCCATCATCACCAGGACGTGCGTTTCGGGTTATTTTCTGGGAGCATGGACGGGCCTACCCTAATCCATCCATGCTGCGCCCCCCGTAGTGCACATCTACTCTCATTCTTGGCCAGGGTCAAGGGTCAAGTGAGCGTCGGGGAAGAGGAGGAACACGGGCTCTGCTGGAGGCAGAAGCTGGGGCTCAAGTCCTGGTTGGCCCACTTACTTTCCAGTTTAGCAATTTGGGGCAGGCCTCAGTTTCCATATCTGTCACATGGGGGTAACAATTCTCATCTGTCTACCTCTGTGTTACTGATGTATGAAAACGGGATGGTGTTATAGAACTGTTCATAAATTTTGAATCACCAAGAAAATGGAGGTTCCAATTTATCTCAGAGGTAAAAATCGCTAAGTCCCTACTGAACATGTGCAAGTAAAGAAGGATTTTCAAAGACAGTAAAAGAACAAGTTTCAGTGTTAGCATAAGGTAAAAGAAGTGTGTAGCAAATTAAGAGCAATAAAGCACACTCTAGATGTTTTTAAATATTCTTTCAAGATGATTTGGAATTTTTAAACACATGGAGGGAAACTCCTGCTCAGTTAACACAGGAAGATGTCTTCATGGACCTCATGTCAAACAACAAGGGACCAAATCATCTACTGCCTTGACACACTGAATTACTTGGTCGGGCAGTGAGAGCACTAACACCAGATCAACAGCACTCAAAGAAGAAGGGAGACTGACATTCAACAACTCTTAGTATATGCCTGAATCCTTTCGAGAGGTCTCGAGTAGACGGGCTTCTCATCCCCTTCCAGGGGTGCAAGTGGAGTATCACAGAACTTTCTGAGTCTTCAGCAAGGCATCCTCTTCAGGAACTGGGCACGGGCACATTTCTAGCACCTACTGTGCGCCCCAAGCCACAACCAGAGCCCATTCTAGCTAGGAGGTGCGTGGCCTTGGTTATCCCTAGGGCTGGGACCTGGCGACACTCCAGCTTGGGGACACAGTGAACCGTGGTGGGCGGAGGGGACAGAACCAGGAAAAGCAGATCCCTGAACTATTTCCACGACTTCCCATGAGAGCACATGGGACTCTCTCAGCTCTCCATTTCACCTAGCTCAACGTGTGGGGATGAACACGTGCTGTCCCTTCTCTAAAACACCCCTCACTTAAACACATCAACAACGATTAATTGCCTCGTTGCCTGGGCATCCACGCAAAGGAACAGTTTTGCTCAGCAAAGCTTATACTTTATGAGGCAAATACCATTTCTGAGCCACCATACAATGTGTTCATCCAGGATCTAGCCTAATACGAATGTGAAATGAACAGGAACTGGAAATATTCACACCTCAAAGCCTCCCCCCCTCAATGCATTCTCCACCTCCCCAAGGACAAATGCTAAGCTCTTGATCAAAGCTATGAAAGACACACATGGGATGGTGTGGGACACCGTCAACGACGTGGTCTAAACAATATCCAGGCCATTGATCATACTCCTTTCCCTGGCATGGCAGATTCCTATGACAGATGGTGCTGCTTTGATTTTAATTTTAAATTGAAAAAAAAAAAAAAAAGTTTAAAAATTACCCCCTGGAGCCGCTGGGTCTGGGGCCTCTGCTGTCAGCAGCAATGGGAAGCACATTACTATATCCTGGCAGGAAATCTCACTTCCTGATGACAGACCCATCTGCGGGGCTGGTCTGGACAGTCACATGTCACAGTGTGACTCTGACATGTGAGGAGACGGGGAGGTGAAGTTTTAGTCCTGAGACAGATTAAAGTCAGCTGCTTTGAGGAATGAAGAAGAGGCTGCATTTCATTGTCCACACAATCACAGCTAAAAACTTGGGGCTCTGAAGTCTGAAGGGCATTATTTTCAAATAGAGAAGAACCAAGGACCGATTCTTCCGCATTAAGTAAAATGGGTCACATTTTGCTCAAATTGCTAGACCGGGTGTTTTTCTCAGAGCCTTCCATACATATCGCTGATCGACGGTGGTGTTTGGAAAACACAGATGCACGAGCAGGAAATGAAGGAAGAGGACAGGGAGAATGAAATGAGTGTTTCCCCCGGTGCATGCCAGAGCCAGCAACATCAACAGGCATCTGTGACGGCAATTAGCAAAAGCTCTGAGATCAGAAACACAGTCACCACTGAGAGAAAATGCCATCCGGCACCCAAGATAAAGGACCGTGAGCCAGCATACCGGCCCCGCCACACCCTGTGTGGGGTGGGTCTCTCTCTACTTACGCTCTGCTCAGAAAAAAACTTTTTCCCGCAGAGCCTGGGGAAGAGGCTGTGACCCTGCTTCCCGGATATTAAGACTTGCTGAGCTGTGAGAGAAAATAGGGTATACTAAAAAGAAAAAGGACCCGGAGTCAAAGGTCTTGGGTCCTAGTGCTGCTTCGCCACTTTCTAGTTCCTTGGACTGGACCCATTTTTTTGAGCTTCATCTACTCAACAGGATTAGGGTACCTGCCTTTGCGCTAGTAAAGGCAAGTCATTGTTTCATTCCATGACTGACTTATTCTCACTCATTCCACCAGACACAGAGAATAATTGTGGGCAGGGTGGGATCTGGAAGAGAGGAAGGTCATAACGACGCTGCGAACACAGGTGCATGCACGGTGACATGTGCAACAGTTGATTGGGACCACAGAAAAGGTCAGGATGACAGCCAGCCAGGAAGAGCTGGGGGAAGACTCACCTTAGAGGTGAGCATCTATAGGACGGAGGCCAACTCGGTGAAGAGGAGAAGGAAGGCAACTCAGAGTCACAGGCATACGTAATGGATAAGAAAGCTTTAGCGAAACAAAAAAAGTACCGTGTAAACAGTGGCTACTCTAGATCCCTTTTTTTAGGAACAGTGGACAAAAAGGAAAGTGAGCTCACATGGACTATCAAGTTCCCACGCGTCAGGCGCTGTGGGCTTTTGCGTACATTTTTCATTTAAATCTCAGAACACCCTATGAAACCATCGCAATTAACTCCTTTTGTTTCTGATATCGTATAACTTGTCCTAGTTTAGTTGAGAGATTCAAATCGAAAGTGGTCTATCTGCAAAACCAGGTTCTCTTCCGCAGCTGCCCTTCGGAGACCCTGCAAAGAAAATTAATCATTACACTCCCTAGACGGTAAGCCCCAGGTAAGTATGTAGTTCGGCAATAAGCATTTGTGACTAAATTCCAGGGAGAGTAATAACCATGAATGCTGATGAGCTCAGCCCCACCAGGGTCAGCTCTATCATTAGCAGGATTTATGTTTATTGAATTTGCTCGATTTATTAGGTGAAAGAGATCAAATTGCTTAATGTTCAATTAAATTGTACTTGTCGAGGACAGGGAGGTAATGAAGTCTAAAGTTTTGGCAGGGTTTATGTTCTGCGGGACTCCCGTAAATGTTAATGCTCTAAAGAAATTCGTGGGCCACAGACCAACCGAGCTCCCCCACCCCAGCCGTCACCTAATGCTGCCCTTCCAAGTTCAGTCACTCCCTGCGTTTCCAACAGATTGCTGTTTATTTAGCCAGACTCTCCTGGAGAGACAGATTTGTTGGGTATGAATGCCAAAAAGTGGAGGCTCCCTCTGCTTTCTTAAAACCTGGATCCAAAATGTATACACTTGTAATGGTATTAAATCATGCCACACACGAAAACCCTAAAATAATGATTGATCACTTATGAATTTCTTAAGGATGGCATGAAGAGTTTTCCCCATTTCTAAATATCCAAAGGCTTTGGAAATACAGCATTCAAGTCTTACATTCAGGCAATCACAGGGGAAATGGGAATGAGGTAACCTCTAATGTTTGATAAGAGAAGACTGAACAGTACAATAAACAGGCAAACAAGAGGAAAGTTCAACATGTTAGTTTTCTCAACTGATCTGCTTCGTATTTTCTAAATGTAAGACACCAACACCATTTTTTTCTTCTTTCCTGCTCTTTAAATATCACTCTGAAGTGACAATCCAAGAAGTCAACAAAGAGCAAAAATCACTAAGTATTATGTATCAGGCATACACTGGTTTCTCTCTTTTTGCATTAACCAAGTAAGAATTACTTTAAAATAGGAGCTAAGTGTGTGCGTAAGAATAAGGGGGAGGCTGTACAACACGGTGGATGTACTAAATGCCACTGAACTGTTCACTTGAAAATGCATTTTATGGGGTGCCTGGATGGCTCAGTCGGCTAATCGTCCAACTCTCCATATCAGCTCAGGTCTTGATCTCAAGGTCGTGAGTTCAAGCCCCATGTTGGGCTCCACACTGGGTGTGGAGTCTACTTAAAACAAAAAGGAAACTGCAAATGCTTAATTTTATGTTATATGAATTTCACCTCAAAAAAAAGTCAAGATGAACAAAAATAACACAGGAGAACATTTTTTTATATATTGTCTGGAGTTCATCTAACCTTTCTATTTTTAACTGGTAAAATGAGGAAACTAGTTGATCTCTGAGGTCCTTTCTAGTTTACGTGTTCTATGATCCTGAATAGAAAATTTTTACTATTAGGCTGCAGAATCTAGGGAAGACAATTTGTCATGGAAATTTGTGGTCGTGATAGGAGGTAATCACCACTAGATGCCGCTATTGCGTTCAGCCGAACTCGCCTGGATATTTTCAGAATGATGGACAATCATGGAATTTAACACACTGTAAGCAGTCAGTGTAACCTGTAAGGTTAGTCTCTCATTCACTTCTCGGCTGAGGAAACGGAGGTCCAGAAAAATTTAATGATATTCCAAAGACCAAGTGAGGATAAATTCGTTTTTTTTTTTTTTAAAGATTTTATTTATTTATTTGACAGAGAGATAGAGAGAGAGCACAAGTAGGCAGAGTGGCAGGCAGAGGGAGAGGGAGAAGCAGGCTCTCCGCTGAGCAGGGAGCCGGATGTGGGGCTCGATCCCAGGACCCCAGGATCATGACCTGAGCCGAAGGCAGCCGCTTAACCGACTGAGCCACCCAGGCGCCCCGAGGATAAATTCTTAAAATATAGTATTTTCTTTTACTAAAAACAAATTAAAATATAAGGGTAAAGGTAATTGGGTTTCAAAGTATATTATTTTACCTTGCTCATTTAAGTTTTGAAGCAAAGAAACTTATATTAATATTTGTTCAAAACTAGCTTGAGGGGCACCTGGGTGGCTCAGTCGGTTAAGCATCTGCCTTTGGCTCTGGTCATGATCCCAGGGTCCTGGGATCGAGCCCCGCATCGGGCTCCCTGCTCAGCGGGAAGCCTGCTTCTCCCTTTCCCTCTCCTCCTGCTTGCACTGTCCTGTTCTCTGTCTCTCTCTCTGTCAAATAAATAAATAAAATCTTTTAAAAAACTAGCTTAATATTCTGAAGTAGAGATCTCACGGTTATGAGAAAGATATACTGCTAAATCTGTTACTATGTGAAGAGCAAGTTCTAGGTAATTTATACAATATTAAAATAACACTAAACATAATCAATATTATTATTCCATTCACTTATTACAAAGCAAAACTGAGTTTTCAGATCCAACTCAGTTTTATGATTTTTCTCTATATTGCTATTTATCTTAATCTGAAATGACTCTCTTTTCCCTTCCCCCCGGATCTATTCAGAATCAGATATAGTCTTAGTAGCTCTTCCTCCTGGCAGTGATTTCTTCAGCTACACTTTGTAGGTGCTCACAGATGACCATGTGAATGGTATCTTCTAGGGTTGAGCAGTGCACAACCAGCACAACTGTTCACAACAGCTCTGCTTGCCACTGAGACTTGAATCTCAGAAGGAAGCATAAAGAAGGCATGCTGTGTCCTAAGCTCCCCAGTGAGCTAATCTTTTGAAATCCGCTTCTTTCTTAAGATACTGGCTACTGAAACGAAGCAAAAACATTGCCCTCCCTAGTTTCTACTCCTTGCAGATCTGTGTCAGCACAAAGACAAGAACGTGATCGCTTTCTAAGCACTTCCTAGATACTTTTCTCCCAAACATCACAGGCACAATCAGTGTGTTGCATGAAGGGAGACCAGATAAACTTCCCCTGGCCTCCGTTCTGCCAGGCTTGCCCATTCCAGCCAGGAGGTCAGCATTTAAAGGCACAGGTGGCCAGAGCTTTGTTCTAACCACAGCTGTCTCCTAAGGTTAATTAAGAAAAGGTCAGAATAAGCACAATATTATATGAATGCAAAACCTCAAACGTAAGATGCGGCTTTCAATAATTATGTGCTGTGGTTTTGTCACAGCCCCATTCATCACAGTTCATTCTCCTCAGAGGACATTTCAACTCATCTTATCACTGAAGAGGGAAAAAAAAAATCATCACAGCAGCAAAGTGCTTTTAAAATATGTGAAAGTAAAATTTCCATGAAAAGCAAATCACCTAATAAAAAATAACCCTGAAAAAGGTGTTTCTAGAAACTGAGCACCTATTTGTAATCTCTGACTTCAAGGGAAAAAGTTTAAACTGTTAAACATTGTATTTTGGAGATAAATTAAAAGCTTGTTCATTCAAAGTAAAAGTGTTGCTTTTTGTCATCAGATCGCTCATTTTACATGTATGTCTTAATTGTTCTGCTTTCGCTCTAAATGAGAAAGATTCTAACAGGACATCAGTGCGATCATAATCACAATCAAATTTATGCTCTGTTCAGAATATTTTATATAAGCATGGGGCCAAATACCTTCTTAGCCTTCAAGGCAGCACAGATTTTAAGAAAATAAGCACTGAATACAACGGACGCCCCGAAGTCCAAGCTGTGCGCAAACTAAAGTTTCAGAAGCACTCAGGACCCCAACTGGCAATCCTGTTGTCAAATTCTGCTCATGTTTAACTGTTCTCTCATTGTTCTGGAGCCCTCGAAACAAGAATTTCTACCGGTTCTCAGAAGAGTTAATACTCCAGTTTGCAGTTTAGCAAGGACCCTGCAGCTGGCCTTCCAGACACTTGCTGGCTCCCAAGCCCAGGGAGCTGGGTTTGGGAACCGTTTCTGGTTCCAGGACACGCCTCCAGAGTGCTGTCTCCAGCAGTATATATATGCAGGAAATGGAGTCCGTTCTCCCCTCTCTTAGGGTTGGGTTGTCACTGTTGTTTTTTCCTTTTTAACTGTCCTTACTCTGAAAGCACACCAGGTTTCCTTTTTTCATAAAGATGTTTTTAATCAGTGACTACAAAATATGATCCTAACCTCAATGTGACTGACTTGTCTGGTGCTCTCCCTTTGTCTGATGCACCTGCCAAAGGCAAGGTTGTTTTTATTTTTTTATTTTTATTTATTTATTTATTTATTTATTTATTTATTTATTTATTTAATTTTAAAGATTTTATTTTATTTATTTGACAGAGAGAGAGACAGCTAGAGAGGGAACACAAGCAGGTGGAGTGGGAGAGGGAGAAGCAGGCTCCTGGCCGAGCAGGGAGCCCGATGCGGGGCTCGATCCCAGGACCCTGGGATCATGACCTGAGCCGAAGGCAGACACTTAACGACTGAGCCACCCAGGCGCCCCTATTTTTATTTTTTTAAGATTTTATTTATTTATTTGACAGAGAGAGACACAGCAAGAGAGAGAACACAAGCAGGGGGAGCAGGAAAGGGAGAAGCAGGCTTCCCGCCGAGCAGGGAGCCCGATGCGGGGGCTCGATCCCAGGACCCTGGGATCATGACCTGAGCCGAAGGCAGACGCTTAACGACTGAGCCACCCAGGTGCCAAAGGCAAGATTGTTTTTAAAAACGCACTTTTTAGCTTCATTTCTAGTATTCTTCCTCTGATGTGCTGCCCCTCCTTTTTGTAGCAGGCTTCTCTGTCACTCATCCCTGCTGACTTCTTCCCCCTCTGAAGTCCTGTATCTCCTGCACAGCCTGGTTAAGGAGGCCCTGACCTGCCGTCTGCCCAGCTGAGGGGCCCTGGCTAAGTGTTAAGTATCCACCTCCTCCCTGCCCTTCTCCAGCATGTACCTGGGGAAGGGAAAGAACTGAAAACTAAGATCCCTCCTTAAGTGTGATTTCAGTGGGCAGTGCAGAAGGCCCACAAAATGCAAATATTTAATATTTTAAAATATTTAAATATTTTTCTCAATCCCACTTGTGATAGCTAATTTCATGTGCCAACTTGGCTAGGCCATGAGGTGCCCTGATGTAGTTGATCAAACACTGTTATGGGCATTTCTGTGAGGGTGTTTTTGGATGAGATTAACATTTAAATTGGTGGATCTGAGTAAAGCAAATTGCCCTCCGTCATGTGGGCAGGCCTCATTCAGTCCTGAATAACCGAGTCACTGAATTGCTGAAAAGAACAGAGAATGACCTTCTTCTGAGTGAGCGAAAATTCTCCAGCCCACAGCCCACAGCCCACTGCCTTGGACTCTTCCCGCCTGAAGGCCTTTGACCTGGAACCTGGGATCCCCTCAAGCATCCCACATCATCAGCCCACCCTGCAGATTTTGAATTTACCAGCTTCTATAATTACGAGAACCAATTCCTTATAATGAATGAATGACTCAATCAATCAATAAATCCCTATCTCTTTTATTGGGTGTGTTTTTCTGGAGAACCCTAATACCCCGGCCTACCTTACAGGCACAAGGGAAGTTTATCTGTCTGAGCCACCAGTGTGGTAGGGAATCTCCCCACAGGGTGAGCACATCCCTTTAGGAGCAGGTATCTGATTCTTATGGGGAGTCGTGTGTAGATGGAGAAAAACTTTTATTAATTTTATCTGCCCTATTATTCCCTTGAGGGTCCCTGTACTGGAGGATATTGATTATAAAAATAATACATGAGAAACACTTGTGGTCCCATGCTCACATGGAAGTAATAAAATGTGCTCAGCATATCACGCATGGATGCTCAGACTCACACGTGAGTATATACATCCCACACACTGGCTTAATTCTCTAATAATGGACAATCACAGTCGTGAATTTTTCCACCCAGTAACCTCAGCTGGCCTGAGGTGGAAATTCCTCTAGTAATGATGTACATTAAGTCTAGAGTAGTAATACTTTTCTGTTAAGGTTTTAGAATGAGGTTTTTGTTATTTTGTATGTTTATAATGTTTAGGAGAACCATGTAATAGAGAATCAGACAGAAAAACCTTGTGATTTTTATTTGAAATAAAGCTGACTTTAGATTAGGATTTGTGTTGAATGAGAATTAAGGGAATTTGATTAGGTTGGTAAACAGGATTTAAATTTATTAGAAAATTTAATTTGTCATTTCAAGTTTGATTTATTAGATTTATAAGAGCTGCTCAAGCACTTAAGAAGAAAATGCTTATTAGGATTGTGGGGCTGCCCTTTCGGGTATATAAAGTGCTGGAGAGAAAATCAAATAGATAAAATTTATAAATGGAGACCAAAGTGTTAAGAGATTTAATTAACACAATTTTGATATAGAAGTCACTCTGAAGTAAAGTTTTATTTCTTCCTTGATATATTTAAAGATCCATCACAAAATAAAACTTGATCTTATTTTATTATAAAAATATTGGACTTGTAAGGAGCAGGGCAAAATGTGTAAGTTTTAACATTTATAAATTTTAACTATTTGCAAACATTATTTTGCTTCTTTTATTAAAAAAATTGATAAACTGAATATGTTAAATGTTCATTTAAAAGCCAATATGCTGAATGTTCATTTAAAAGCCGGCACTAAATGGTCCTTTCCAGCCATAAAGCCTCCCTTAGCTTACATACTCCTAGCTTTGGAGACTGGAGGGGCATGGAAGGAGCAGCTTTTTTTGGGGTCCACAGAGTTGTTTGACTCTGTTAGTCCCCAAACACTCTTCCAATTCTTCATTGTCTTTAATTCTTGCCTCCTTTCAAAGAAGACTTCTAGCACCGAATAACAAGGTAGTAGTGGGGAATAATCATTAGCTGAACTCATTTCCTGGAACAGGATTTGATTTGCTAACACCTACAAAGCATTTACTGTAATCCAAGCATCTCCCATACATTTATCACATTTAACCCTCAAAGAACCTATTGTTGCTACTGCCATTTGACAAGCAAGGAAACTAACATAATGATTACATCACAAAGCTGTATGTGCATAATTCGCTACTAAATTTTATTTTGCAACAGTCTTTTTATAGTAAGAAAAGCATTTTTGCTCCTTTCTGGGAGGAGAAAGAGGAAGTAAATAAATCTTTTCCATAAGAAACAACATAAATTGCTTACTCGCCATGCCATAAGGTATCCAATTCAATCTAATTCCATGGATACCACGAATTACATCCCCAAGAACCAGACCATTTACCACGCTGTGTATCTACGGCATGCATTATGTGTGCAGGCATGGTAGTCAGAATTTAGGAAGCCTTATATATCTTTCCAGTGCGATTTTAATGCTCCACTATAATTTATTAACAGCTACACTCTCTTTAATCATAATATTCAGGATCTCTGACCAAAAATGATACATTTCATACTCAGAGAGTACTAATTACCATATCCCCTCACAAGAGTTCTCAACTTTGGATAAAGGAAACTAAAGTAACTTGCCCAGTACAATCGACAGAAGCAGTGCCAGAAACAGAACGAGATCCCTGGGCTGCCTAAGCCAAAGGCAGTGACCACTCACTGTGCCTCACATGGAGGATGTTCCAAAGTTATTATTAACATTCTTTGGAAACATGTTTCTTGGAAAAGGCTTTAAACCATGACTGCTGAAAGGACTTTTGCAACCACTGCCCAGTTACAATATTTTTTCAAGTTCAGTCCATGACTCAAATCCCCATCTTCCTTCACACCTCCAAGGGTATTATGAAACTTCTTACATGGAGATATTTGGGCATATGTAAGAGCTGTGCATGAATATGGAAGAAATCACTAGCTCAATTGTTCAGAAACAGATTCCAAAGTACTTTCCCTTTTGCAAAACCATATGAAAAAATTGGGGGTAGGTTAGCTATTAGGAAGTATTAAAAAATTTGGTGTTGCAGCAAATGGAGAATTTATTAATAAGGGTATCACACGTACATTAACATGAGACATCATTTAGGAAAAAGCTGCTCTAATTTAGTAACATAATTGTATGTTATGTTAGTTTTACAGAACTAAAATTTACACATCATATAAATGCAAACTTTACATCTGCTGCAAAATTTGTTGGCTAGTGCTGAGCAGGTGTACAGTAAATAATGAAGTGAAGGAAGGAATATGTAAGTAATTTAACTAAAACTGAACACAGGTAAGCTATAAATAATTCAAGACTGCTTTTCAACCATAGTTCTTACTCCTAATTACAACTTGCATATAATAGTTTACAAATTCCCTAATGACAGAATAGATTTCAAATTTTTCTTATGCTGTAAAGATTACATTTCCCCCCCCTGGCACTCAAGTACAAGCATGATCTGTATCCCCAGAACTAGAATTTCTGCACCAAAAGAATCTAGAATCTTCCAAGTGTTCTCTCCACAAAACTGAGTGAACGATTCCTCTGCATGTTGATCAATATTAGTGCCTTACAAAAATTGTTTTAACATTTGCCCATTTCTTTTGCGGCACTAGTATCTTTAGAGGTTTTTTTTTATTTTTTTAACTACTCTCACCTTGCTACACCTGACTTTCATTAAGAGTACTTCAGGGGGTCTGACACAGTAGTGCAATACATCATACCACCAATAGGCGGCACTCTCCCAACACACAAAGTGTCCCATCAAATTGCTTCAAAGTTTCAGATCAAGACTTTTAAATCTTTATGTTCAATTTACTTACAATATGTCTAATTATTTTAATAATTTACTTCACAGAAGTCTAATTATTTCAAAAAGATAGCCACAGACACTGGGAACCCTGGGTATTCTGTTGATTACTTTTTTTTTTTTAAGATTTATTCATTTGAGAGTGAGAGCACGTGCGTGTGCACATGCAAACACAGGAGCGTGAGCAGGGGGAGGAACCGAGGAAGAGAATTCTCGAACAGACTCCTCGCTGAGCATGGAGGGGGGGGTGGGGGACCAGGACCCTGAGATCATGACCTGAGCTAAAATCAAGAGTCAGATGCGG